>NC_084732.1:72108185-72476935 GCF_033978785.1 Entelurus aequoreus | reverse complement strand
TTATTGGATCCGAGTGTCAATTCTTTGAAGAATGGTTTAAGCCAAGAAGGGCCTTGTGGGCACTTATGGAAATATGAAGTTGTGGAAGAAAAATAAGCCTTAATGCCTTTGCATTTACAACAGCAACCTTACACACACACACACACACACACACACACACACACACACACACACACACACACACACACACACACACACACACACACACTGCAATATACACATCTTTTATTAAAGCGTTCCATTCGCTCCTGCAGCTCCTGATAAGAAAGCTAAGTCTGGGATTTAGAGCTTTAGCTTATCGTCATCTTTACGAGGCTTTCCCTGCAAAGTGCAGTAAGCATGGGCCAGCAATCTGCATAGGACGCATGGCGGATAAAGGGCGGGAGCCAGGGAAGGGAGAGAGAAGGAGGCGGCAGAAGTGACAATAAACGCAGGAATCTGGAAAGACGTCTGAAACAGGTGGATTTACATTCCTCCCAACTCAAAGCCGGCTCGATGGGTGAAACCTGGTCCACTGCTGTGGTATTTATGTGCCGGAGCAAGACAAGGAGAAGGAATATGCACATTCCTACTGCACACAATACACAGTTAATTCCTCCACACACTCGGAGAGAGAGCCGGTTTCTAGAACACGGGACTTTTCATTTATTCAGGCAAAAAGATGAGATTATGGAGAAAGCTCATTTCCTGCTAAACCTGGACTCTGGTTTCCCAAATAAAATTGCTTTTATTCTCCACAACATGTGTTCCCGGAGATTAAGGGCCTGTAATCTTGCAAGGGTTTAATAAGACTCAGTATGCGAAGTGCAGGCTAAAACAGAAAATGTGGAACGCGCTTCACTGAGCTCTGTTCTACCCAATGACTTTAATCCTGTTTATTAAATTATAAAGAACCTTAAAGGATAAAGATAAAGAATAGTGAGTCAAGGATTTAAATGATTCCGGGTTATTTTGTCCACCCCCACTCATGTCTTAGCGTGAGTTATTCGATAGCAGTGGATCATGTTTTTAAGATGGCAGACTTTGTTTATCTCGAAATAGAGCTTGCACTTCTCAAAGTACAAAATCAATCACAGATTTAGTGATAATTTTTATTATTATGAAATTAAAATTACTTTTAGTTCAGTTAAAAAAAAAATACTACAATACAGCGTCAACTAATTGTATTTGATTAAGACTAATTTTCATTTTATTATTAGTATTATTATTAGTCGTAGTAGTATTGTTATTAATAGTAGTAGTTGTAGTAGTAGCAGTAGTAGTAACAATATTATCATCATTATTAGCAGTATTAATTATACTATTAATATATTAATATTATCTTTGAGTTAAAACTGAGATAAGGCAGCAGATTTTGTTTTACAAATTTAATGTATGCATTATTGACAGTTTTTATTACGATAACATTAACATTGTTTTAGATCACGTTTTTTTAGAGCTGTCTAAAAACAGTGAAGTGAAGTGTGAAGTGAATTATATTTATATAGCGCTTTTCTCTAGTGACTCAAAGCGCTTTACACAGTGAAACCCAATATCTAAATTACATTTAAACCAGTGTGGGTGGCACTGGGAGCAGGTGGGTAAAGTGTCTTGCCCAAGGACACAACAGCAGTGACTAGGATGGCGGAAGCGGGAATCGAACCTGGAACCCTTAAGTTACTGGCACGGCCACTCTACCAACCGAGCTATGCCGCCCCACAGCAGTAACTCATTTATTTAATATTTTATTCTTCTTCTTATTACTATTATTATTATCATTATTATTAATATTATTATTATTATTAGTGGTAGTAGTATGACCCCCAAAAAAACAAAACAAAAAAAATTACAATAATAATAAAAAGAGCACTCAAAAGGAGTGAGGAAAAACAACTAAGGATGCACACAAAAGGTCTGGAGAGGACAAAGTTAACACTACATGGCAGCACCGGAGCAGAGCCACAGGAACGAGAAGCATAAGTGGAACAAAAGCAGAGGAGGTGAATACGACTGGAACGGGAAAACCATCATGAATCTACTGGTGCTGTGTGAAGGGACTGGAGAGATTAAGTAGTCAGGAAGAAATCAGTGTCAGGTGTGTGCACAGGTGGGTCCGCCCTGTAGCCTGAAAACCAGGCACTGCAACACAAAAGCAGACAGGCGGCGGAAGAGCTGCCAGATCATGACAACAGCTGGTCATATAAATGGATTATATATTGTTATGATTTATTACAAAAATAACAATGATGGCACCATCAAACAGAAGGTGATTTGCATGTTTAACTTTCACCACAGCTGGAGGTGCCAAAAGGATGCCACAACACCTTTACAGGTTCAGTCAAAAAGAGTATTTATTGCAACAAAAGGGAAGCTCACTTGAAGCAAAAATTAAAGTATGTACCATGTACACAACCAATAAAAAAAAAATTACCAGGTTGCAGCAGAAAGTTTAAGTCCAAAAATATAAAAGTGTATATAAAGGTGTGTATTATGTTTTAGCATTTAGCTTAATTACAGTGCCATGTTTACATTTTGGAAATGACTTCACAAATATGTGAAGAAGTTGTCCTGTTTTTATAATAATTCTCCCTTGTTTAGTGTTTAGTTCTGTTTTCAGTGCTTCTTTCCCCTGTTTACCTTTGTCATTGCTAGGAGCGCTGAGTGTACACACCAGCCTCTCTTTGGTGATTAGGACACGCATACTTCCGCGTTTGGGGATCACGACACCGCCATTATGCCGACAACACCAACCTTTTGTGGGGGACATTCAGCCCCACTTGGGAACTTTCGGTTTTGGTTGATTTTGGCGGCGCCAGTGGAGCAAAGCGGTAGTGTTTTGCCTGAAGACCACATTTCCCATGTGGACTAGCGCTTTTGACGTCATACTGACATGAGGTCCGCTGTTATATTAGCACACATATTACGTGTCTAATAGCTATGCTGATGTTAAATAGCGGACACTATCAAGAAATGATCTTGGATTGCGCTGCAAACATGACGCTACGACCAAAAATGTATCGGGGCAGATGCAGGTCCAAAACAAAGAAAGACCGGCAGGAGAGTTTTTTCAAAGGAAGTAGTGTGAACCTACGAACTATCAAGCTGGTGGCAATTAATTGCTACCACGCAAATTTCCGATTGATAACATTAGCATCATTATCACTTACTTGTTGATCCTTGACTGTTCTTGTATCCAGGTAACCTCCCTTTTTTTCATTTCTTTGTCTCCTTAGACAAAACTTTTTGTTTCTTTGGTTGTTTTGCAGCTTCGGCCATGATAGCAGTAATTACACATACTGTATGCATTCTTCTTCTTCCTCTCTGTTAGTTTTCTGGCGGCACGCAGGCGCTTGCATCGACTTCTGTCTTTTTAACGAATGGGGAAAGGTGGAGTGACTCATGCCTTAAAGCAGGTCAGTACATGGTTTTTGTGTGGCACCCTCCTCAAAGTTGCGGAGTGCCAGTGAAAGCCACACAGACACCCTATGTCTGTGTCTATGTCAGAGTCCATGTATCGTACAAAAAGATATGAAAATATTTTATGAAGGTTGAAAAGTTTCATGAGAGTGCTGCTTTAACTGGCTTTCCAGGACTGCTATTATCGGCGCTTATATTGGAGATTTTAGATACAAGTCGACATCAAGCAATATTTTTGCTGGTATCAGGCTGATATCAACATCGGTTCGGGACAGCCCTAAGTACAAGACAGTGAAAATGGGCATATTTTGTACATATTTTCAAATGGTGCTCAATCACGATTATCATATTTTCCGGACCATAGGGCACACCGGATTATAAGGCGCACTGCCGATGAATGGTCTATTTTCGATCTTTTTTCATATATAAGGCACACCGGATTATAGGGCGCATTAAAGGAGTCATATTATTATTTATTTGTTTCTACATGTAAAACACTTCCTTGTGGTCTACATAACATGTAATGGTGGTTCTTTGCTCAAAATGTTGCATAGATTATGTTTTACAGATCATCTTCAAGTCGCTTTCTGACAGTCGCTTCCGGATGCGCCGTTTTGTGGGCGGTCTTATTTACGTGGCTCACCTTCGGCACCTTTGTTGTAGTGGTGTAACGTGCAAGGATGGGAGTGGAAGAAGTGTCACAAGATGGAGCTAACTGTTTTAATGACATTCAGACTTTACTACAATCAATAACGGAGCAGCATCGCCTCATCCGTAAACAACAACAATAACTAAAGTTGCTTGGGTGAATAATGTCAACTCACTACACCGTATGTTTTAGTGCTTTCATGGCGAGTTTACTGACAGATATAAGTAAGAACTTTACACTAATTTATATTAGAAATGGCAACAGCAGAGGATGAATGTCCCATAACAAGAAAATAAAGAAAAAGAAGAAGATTATCGACTACGGCGGCATGGATTACAAAGGCGGACATGCGCAAATTTTCAGGATCTATGCAGATCCCAAATACACATCAGCAGGTACCAGAAGGTACTTTGCATAATATTGCCAAACAAAACGCCAGATAATATTTCTTACCTTATACACACACCATAATGATACTCCTATGTTTAATGTGCCGACAATCCATCAAGCGGTGCGGCTTCATAGCTTACCAAAGTCGTACGAAAACATTTTGATAGATTTTTGAGCGCCGTGTGTAATGTTCTATATTTTCAATGGAACATATAAAATGTTGGTGTTTTTTACTTGAGTCATATTGCCATATTTGCCAACCTTGAGACCTGTAATATCGGGAGGTGGGGGGTGGGCTTGGTCGGGGGTGGTGGTGGTGGTTGGGGGCGGGGGGCGTGGTTGGGGGCGTGGTTATTTACAGCTAGAATTCACCAACTCGAGTATTTCATATATATTTCATATACATATATATATATATATATACAGTATATATATATATATATATATATATATATATATATATATATATATATATATATATATATATATATATATATATATATATATATATATATGTATGAAATACTTGACTTTCAGTGAATGCTAGCTATATATATATATATATATATATATATATATATATATATATATATATATATATATATATATATTTTAATATAAAAGAAATACTTGAATTTCAGTGTTTCGGTGGCTATCCATTAAATGGCAGTATTGTCCTGTTTAACTTCTCCATTCATGATGAGTATATCATTTCGGCCACCGTGTTCAATGGAGAAGTCTGTTCTACAAAATTTACAGGCAACATACACCTTCCCCTTCGAACTGTCCTGGATGAACTGAAATTCTTGTTTCCATTCGTTTTGGAACTTGCAAGCGTATTTCTTCATCTTGCTCGTCGACGGCGTCGCCATGTCTGTAATTTCCTCGTTCTTCTGCTTCGTCTCCTTGTTGTGTGCGCAGTTGTGCACTCTACTCTCTAAAAGCCCTAGATGTTATGACGTCATTGGGCAGGCAAGCTGTTTATATTGTGGGAAAGCGGACGTGAGAACAGGCTGTCCCCACTCAGTCTCAGGTCCGCATTGAGCTGGAGGGGGCGTGGCCTCCAGCTCCGGCTGAATACCGGGAGTTTGTCGGGAGAAAATCTCTGCCGGGAGGTTGTCGGGAGAGGCGCTGAATACCGGGATTCTCCCGCTAAAAACGGGAGGGTTGGCAAGTATGCATATTGCAGTCTACACGTATCTCTTATGATTGACTGCCATCTACTGGTCACACTTATCATTACACCATGTACCAAATAAAATTGCTTTGAAGTCGGTAAGCAAAACCGGACATATTCCGTACATTAGGCGCACCGGGTTATAAGGTGCACTGTCGAGTTTTGAGAAAAAAAACGATTTTAAGTGCGCCTTATAGTCCTGAAAATACGGTAATATATTTGAACATTTTAACAGCATTTAAGTCCCATCTTAAAACTCATTTGTATACTCTAGCCTTTAAATAGACCCTCTTTTTAGACCAGTTGATCTGCCGTTTCTTTTCATTTCTGCCCACTTCTCCCTTGGGGAAGGGGGGGCACAGGTCCGGTGGCCATGGATGAAGTGCTGGCTGTGCAGAGTCGGGACCCGGGGTGGACCGCTCGCCTGTGCATCGGTTGGGGACATCTCTGCGCTGCTTACCCGTCTCCGCTCAGGATGGTCTCCTACTGAACCCACTATGGACTGGACTCTCACACTATTATGTTAGATCCACTATGGACTGGACTTTCACAATATTATGCTATACCCACTCGACATCCATTGCATCCGGTCTCCCCTAGAGGGAGGAGGTCACCCACATCTGCAGTCCTCTCCAAGGTGTCTCATTGACATCCCACTGAGTTGTGAGTTTTTCTTGCCCTTATGTGGGCTCTGAACCGAGGATGTCGTTGTGGCTTGTGCAGCCCTTTGAGACACTTGTGATTTAGGGCTATACAAATAAACATTGATTGATTGATTGAACATTTTAATTATTACATAATTGTTATTATTTTACAGCCCTAGTTGTATTTATTTTACAAAACTACACATATGTCTGAATAGGGTGTTCCAGCTGGTCCACCACTGCTACTAAAGAAGGTGATTTGGCATCGCCACACCTCCTTACATGCCATCTCAATGATTTGAAAAGTTGCTTTTAAAGACAAAACATGTTATTGTCTGTCGTTGGCAATGCCAACATCCAGTCACATATAAAAGGCTAACACTTTTTATAACGTCACTCGAAGATGAGTGTCCAATCTGTCATAAAAGATATATAAGACGATTATCAGTAAGCCCTGAGAGTTAATGGCCAAGTGAGGGAGTGCATGTGGACTTGTGAACTTGTCACCGAGAAGTTCTGCTGCGCTATCGGCCTAAGAGGATTGCACGGCACTAATCCATATCAAAAGACATACTGTACCATGTGAATTATTGCATTCTGAGGTAGATTATTTTGGCCCCCCCGGATTAGGCATTCGTGCCAGACACATCTTTCCATGTCTTGCATGACGAGCAATGAAAGATGCACTTTTCGTAAGTACTTAGTATTCCTAAATATTGTCACTGTTTGTGAGGTCTTTACATTCAGCGGAAACATCTGCTGCTATTTAGGATTTGGGGGAAACAAATCACATTCATGCATTTAGAGCACACTACAAGCCACATCCAGACAAGTTATGGTTCTCAAACGCGTTTCACCAAGTACCACCTCAGAAAAAACTTGGCTCTCCAAGTGCCACCATAGCGACCGACATTAAAATACGGTTACGTAGTAGCCCTAAGTACTCATTAAAAAGGTTTATATTTAATATTGTTGGCCACTGTAACATTACACACACTTTGAACAGTAACACTGTGTATATAGGAAAATAAAACACTGTGCTTTAGTTAAGTGATTCTTTGGCGTACCACTAGATGGAGCCCGCGTAATTAACACAGTTTGAGCATCAATATGTGTGTAGTAAACCAAAATGCTGTTTTATTAAGTCATACATTCGTTGGCATTGTTAGCTGTGTTTTTGCTCTTGATCTTTCTCAGAAGTTAGTCAATTCCAAACCAATCATAAAGAAATACAAGGGCAATATCTGGGCTGGGAAAGTGAAGTCAATATTGTAGCATTAACTCATGAAATTATTTAAGCGAGAAATTATTTTATTGAGCATTAGCACAGTTTCTTATTTCTAGTTTTATGAAAGTGTTTCCCTCACTGGCTCTTTATACGCATACTGTTGGGAGCAAAAAGTAGAACTAAATTTCGACCAGAGAGGGCAGAAATAAACCATGTCTGCAGGAATTTCCGGAAGAAGAAGGTAATGGAATATTGTTTCTCAAATGGTGCATGATAGCAAGGCTTTGCACTGCACTGGTTTTCCTATAACAAGGAAATCATGTCATGTCAGTGTCTTTATTGGTATTTGGAGTAAAAATACGGAACAGGGCAAAGAACCTAAAGTCTGAACTAATATCAGTTTTATATTTAATGCATTGATATGAACAATTGTCTTCTGTGCTGGTTGTTGACATCCACACCCACCCCCTTTGATAGCTGGCCCCCTTTTGTTTTTAGCTGCCCTGGCATAAGACCTGTATTTAATTAGGAGGCCAGTGATGATCACATTGTTAATGCCTGTATACTGTTACAACTTACCAAATCCAACACATCATTTGTGATAGAATGCAATCATTTTCCACATTTTGTTTTTTTAAAGCATCCCATTTCTGTTCCAGCACATCCATTTGTTTACAAATTGATGTATTGCCATTCTTTAATTCATTAAGGTGTTTCGCTAAAGCATAACCCCACTTTTTGGGGGAATGTATCTTTTTTGCAATCCTAATGTGAGACAAGCACACACTAGTATTTCCCTTTTATGTGCATACGTAATAGTGAAAAACTGCTTGTACGAGGCGACTCACATGGCAGGTCATCTAGTCCCACTACCTGGTTTTGGATCTCTTTTATCTTAAGTGGTCGATAACATTCAAGTTCCAACAGCTCGTCAGCAAACTAATTATTTGTAGTTGGTTAGTTGCCCCCCGCTAGACTGTATTCAAGTCAGTATTGTCTGTAAACAGACCAGTGAAGATGGTCGAGAACCATGATCGGGAAAAGTGCTAAAACTAGGGATGTGTCAATCAAACTGCTCATCATCAGTATTGTGCGATTTTCATGAAAAAATTATGTGATCGGCATTACCGAATAATGCCCTTTAATGCCGATCACAGACAGTGATCCCCTCTGATTGACACTGTATTTATTTTTAGTCCCCCTGCTGACATGTGGCTAGCAGCAAATTAAGTGTCTCTATACACAGTGTGGAGACGCTCCCTTAAAGTACCAGTAGAGTGGAAAAACAAGGTGCCTCTGTATTGAAGCTATTATCATATATATCTGGTTTATGATACCAAAAGTCTTCCAAAGTTTGCAAATAAATAGATATGATTAAAATAGTATTAATCTCATGGAGATTCCCGAGCCATTTTGAGAGTTAACGAGGAACCCGGTCTACGTGACGTAGCGTGAGGATCGACCACAGATCCCTTCCCCATCAACATCAATGCTAATCAAGAAGACTTTGTGAGAGCCAACAACGATTACATTGGGAACGATTATTACCCAGAACTAGGGATGTCCGATAATATCGGCCTGCCGATATTATCGGCCGATAAATGCTTTAAAATGTAATATTGGAAATTATCGGTATCGTTTTTTTTTTCTTTTTTTTTTTTTTTAAATCAACATAAAAAACACAAGATACACCAACCCAAAAAAAACTCCCTGCCCACTCATTCACACACATTCACACAAAAGGGTTGTTTATTTCTGTTATTAATATTCTGGTTCCTACATTATATATCAATATATATCAATACAGTCTGCAAGGGATACAGTCCGTAAGCACACATGATTGTGCGTGCTGCTGGTCCACTAATGGTACTAACCTTTAACAGTTAATTTTACTCATTTTCATTAATTACTAGTTTCTATGTAACTGTTTTTATATTGTTTTACATTATTTTTTATTCAAGAAAAGGTTTTTAATTTATTTATCCTATTTTATAAATGTTTTCAAAAAGGACCTTATCTTCACCATACCTGGTTGTCCAAATTAGGCATAATAATGTTTTAATTCCACGACTGTATATATCAGTATCGGTTGACATCGGTATCGGTTGATATTGGTATCGGTAATTAAGAGTTGGACAATATCGAAATATTGGATATCTGCAAAAAGCCATTATCGGACATTCCTACCCAGAACTTTGTATTTTTGAGCCCGAACACAAGGAGGATGAGCAATACGTTTTAGTAGTTTAGGTGCTAAAGATACAAACTAACCAAAACCAACCATAAATGATAAATGGGTTATACTTGTATAGCGCTTTTCTACCTTCAAGGTACTCAAAGCGCTTTGACACTATTTCCACATTTACCCATTCACACACACATTCACACACTGATGGCGGGAGCTGCCATGCAAGGCGCTAACCAGCAGCCATCAGAGGCAAAGGGTGAAGTGTCTTGCCCAAGGACACAACGGACGTGACTAGGAAGGTAGAAGGTGGAAACATAAAAACAAACACTTGCTATACACATGCCGACTAACGGGATGCTCGCATGGTTCTATTTCGATGAAGATTCAATTGCAATCCTCACAAAGAAAAATGTGAAGAGGATGTGAACGTTGACCAGCCTGTCGGTCCATGGCCACATTTGTCTACTACCAGGTGAAGGATGCATGAATTATAATCTAGAAATTTACTTTTTGCAAGTTCGAGACAAAGCAGAAGCAGCCGCCGGCTTACCCTGGATTCCCACTGTAGGCGGAACGATCTCTTTCCATTTTTATTAAAGTCAATGTGTCAAATTCCAAAGCCAGCGGAACGTCACCGACCTGCCGTTGCTCAGTGCCGTTATACACAGAGCCTCTATTTTTCCTGAACACTGCAACAAATCAGTTCAATTTAGTTAAAATCTGCTACTGTTGGACAGGGAATCATGCACAAACACAAAATAAAGTATACCGGTTTACTTTCAAAATAAAATACTCCTTCTTCAAGGCAGATGGTATTTCACACTTTGAAAGGTCCTAATGGACGGCGACGGACATGAAGTCGACTTGTCAAAGGTTTTCAGACCTAATTTCATCTTCTTGAAACACATGGATGAGGACATGTTGATTTAAACACAGTGTTACCGTTCAAACTGTGGCCACAAATATTAAATATAGTTGTTAAATAAAACTCGTGATTTGTTTTTAATGAATACCTATTACGCTATTTTAACATTGGTCATGTTGGTACTTGGAGGGTCAAGTGTTTTTTTGAGGGGAATAAAGTGAGAATGTGCCAATTTCGAGCCCGTCGACTAGATCCTAAAAGTGCTTGTCTGTGGAAAAAAATATTTGCGATGAAGCACATTTGTTCTCAAATCCAGTCTTTATTCACATGATGTCTCTGACATCTGCTGTTACAGCTATTTAATGCCGGTCCGTGATCACTGGCACACATTTCAGCTCCCACAATGCATCAGCATGTGGAGACAAACACAAAGGGGCTCGGCTGCAAAGAGGTGGAACTTGAGTGACAGTTCAATTCTTTTGCTTTTTACAAAGAGCCCTGCACTCACACTGCGCCATCATATTCAATTTAGCAGGAACAGCGGGGCGAGGGGGCGAGGGGGCGGGGGGACAAGTCCAAGGGATTTTTTGGAGGATGCCAAAAAGGGGAATTAGGGGGAAAAGTGTGATTTCTGACCCAAGACAGGGGTAATATGGCTTGATAAATAGAAGTTAAATTGAACGTGATCTTTTTTTCTAAAAAAAAAAATCATGAGATGTGGAGGGAGAGTGTGATATTATGGCCTAGAAATAAATGCTTTAGAGTGGTAATTACCGCCTTTTGAATGAAGCTGTGAACATGGCAGGGAAATACAAAGATGAAATGAAATACGTTTATTTCGGTCATATAATCAACCATCAACCATTTTATGTGATCAGTTTAACAGTACAGATTATACACTACCGTTCAAAAGTTTGGGGTCACATTAAAATGTCCTTATTTTTGAAGGAAAAGCACTGTACTTTTCAATGAAGATAACTTTAAACTAGTCTTAACTTTAAAGAAATACACTCTATACATTGCTAATGTGGTAAATGACTATTCTAGTTGCAAATGTCTGGTTTTTGGTGCAATATCTACATAGGTGTATAGAGGCCCATTTCCAGCAACTATCATTCCAGTGTTCTAATGGTACAATGTGTTTGCTCATTGGCTCAGAAGGCTAATTGATGATTAGAAAACCCTTGTGCAATCATGTTCACACATCTGAAAACAGTTTAGCTTGTTACAGAAGCTACAAAACGGACCTTCCTTTGAGCAGATTGAGTTTCTGGAGCATCACATTTCTGGGGTCAATTAAACGCTCAAAATGGCCAGAAAAAGAGAACTTTCATCTGAAACTCGACAGTCTATTCTTGTTCTTAGAAATGAAAGCTATTCCACAAAATTGTTTGGTTGACCCCAAACTTTTGAACGGTAGTGTACATATTTAACAATCATACACATTTACACACAAAAATAAAAGAAAAATAATGAAAGTAATAGTTACTATATTTTATAATTTTCTATTATTTCACCTTTCAAGGCTTTCTTAAACCTTAACAAAGAACTACATGTCTTCAACTCATCACTGAGCTTGTTCCACCATTTAACTCCTAAAACTGAAATACATTTGTATTTTATATTCGTTCCTACTTTACCTATTTCAAAAACCAATATCCCCCATAAATGATAGTTTTCTCCTCTTAATTTAAATAACCTAAGAATACAAGCTGGAAGGCTGTTGTTCTTTACTCGAAACACAATTTCCATTGCTTTTAAAAACACAATATCTGAAAATGTTAACACATTAGAACTTATAAATAATGGATTGGTATGTTCATAGTAGCACACTTTGTGTATTATTCTAACGACCCATTTTTGAAGTTTAATTATTGGGTCTATATTTGTTTTATAAACATTTCCCCAAACTTCAACACAATATGTTAAATATGGAAAAATAAAATAATAATATAACATATGCAGACACGTCTTATTCAGCATGTGTCTTACTTTATAAAGAATAGCAATGGATTTGGATATTTTTCCCTTTATATATTCAATATGCGGTTTCCAACATAATGTATGATCAATTATTATTCCCAAGAATTTAGTTTCATATACTCTATCAATTTCCACTTGATTTAATTTTAATTTTGCTTCACAAGATAACCCTAAAGGTGTAAATACCTTTGTTTTGTTTGTTTCCTGAATATCACTACTATTATTCTATTTCCTTCTTATACCATTGTAATGGAAAACATACCTTTTTTTGATGTTCAGGTGCACCAAATGAAAAAACAAACACATACTGTAAATATGTCTGTACTTTAATGTCGACTGGCAGTTACAACGGGTGAAACAGCCCGTTTTGTTTGTACCCACACTCTTTGTTCTGGAATGAACACGCTCCAAAGGAACTACCGTGGCGTCTTTTTGTTATCGCCGACAACGGAAAGTGCGCACACGTTCAAGGGACGCATGGATGTTCAGTTATGTTTTATTTGTCTGCCTGCGCACAGGCCAAATTCAAACAAAATACAGTGCGGGTAAAATTGTTAAAAAATAAATAAATAAGGTGCAGCTGGCTTACTGTATGCGTGGATAGTAGATGATAGCGGCTTCCAAATAAGCCAGAGTTTGGAAATGATATGACCGGATGGATGCTATTACAAATTTCACAACCTCACTCACGCTCTATTTTTCTGTGAAATACTCTCTCGCTGTTTTTCTGGTTGCCAATGGCGCTCATAAAAGCACTTAGAGAAAAGGCTATTTTGCCAGAATTGTGTCCAAAAAAATGGATGTTGCAGCAGAACATCGTTGTTGTAATCAACTACATCAGCGTTTTAGAGCCGTTGTTGGGCCGCGAGCGCCCCCTAGAGAGACGCCGGAAAAAAATCTGTGGTCCATTACGGGCCGCAGCAGTACTGAGTGGTAATACACTTTCCCACCACTTGTGGCAGTAATGACAACGTCAAACAAACAGAAGAAGTCTGGAGCGAAAGTCTTTCAGAAATGTCTTAAGCGCAAAAAATATGACTAAAATGGTGAAGCTGTATTTTCATTTACACTTTAATTCTATTAACAATTAAGAAAAATGGAGATTACTATTATTTATTATTAATTCATCCAAAATGACATATATATACTGTATATATAATATGTAAATATTAGATAAATGTTACATTTTATATTGCTACTATGGTACATTTTTAGTCTACTTTATACCTTTTGTTTTCACTCTCTTTTTGTGCCCTTGCGTGCATTATCCTTTCCATCCTTATCCTTTCCATCCTTAGCAACTGAGCTACTGTGTGGAACAATTTCCCTTGTGGATCATTAAAGTTTGTCTAAGTCTAAGTTAGATATTTTATTTTTTCATTTTAGCACCGCTAGCAGTTTTATGAGTCCCTTCTTTTGCTGTATACTTGATTAGTATTTATTTTTGTAATCAGCCTGGCCTAAGCCTTGATAACAATCTTTGTTATTAACAAATTATTTCATATCATTTGGATAGTAAGATCACTTTCTATTTTTCTGTGAAAAACTCGCAAAATTTTTCGGGTTGCTATGGCACTCAAAAAAGCACTCAGACAAAAGGCTATTTTGCCAGAATTGTGTTGTTATATGTTGTTATCGTTGTTACAATCAACGACATCAGCGTTTTAGGGCCGTTAGTGCGCTGCGAGCGCCCCATAGAGGGACGCCAAAAAAAAAAAGCTGTGGTCCATTATGGGCTGCAGCAGTACTCAGTTGTAATACACTTTTTCACCACCTGGGGCAGTAATGACAACATCAAACAAACAGAGGAAGTCTGGAGCGAAAGTCATTGAGAAATTTCTTGCGCGCAAAAAATATGACTAAAATGTTGAAGCTGTATTTTCATTTACACTTTAATTTTATTAACAATTAAGAAAAATGGAGATTACTATTATTTATTAGTAATTCATTCAAAATTGCATATATATATATATATATATATATATATATATATATATATATATATATATATATATATATATATATATATATATATATATATATATACTGTATATATAATATGTAAATATTAGATATGTTATATTTTATATTGCTACTATGGTACATTTTTGGTCTACTTTATACATTTGTTTTCGCTCTCTTTTTGTGCCCTTGCGTGCATTATCCTTTCTATCCTTATCCTTTCCATCCTTTACAACTGAGCTACTGTGTGGAAAAATGTCCCTTGTGGATCATTAAAGTTTGTCTAAGTCTAAGTCTAAGTTATATTTTTCTATTTTTAATTTTAGCACTGCTAGCAGTTTTTATGAGTCCCTTCTTTTGCTCTATATTTGGTTAGTAATCAGCCTGGCCTAAGCCTTGATAATAGTCTTTGTCATTAACAAAGTATTTCATCTCATTTGACAATGTTTATCCTGTTAAACTAAGTCGGTTAGTTATCTTTATTGAATACGAGTAAACTCAAGAGTAAGATCACATATTCTCTCAATTTTTCGGGTTGTTATGGCACTCAAAAAAGCACTCAGAAAAAAGGCTATTTGCCAGAATTGTGTCCAAAAACATGGATGGATGTTGTAATAATCAACTACATCAGCATTTCTTAACCATAGGGCCGTTGTTGGGCTGCGAGCACCCACTAGAGGGACGCCCAAAAAAAGCTGTGATCTATTATAGGCTGCAGCAGTACTCAGTTGTAATACACTTTCCCACCACTTATGGCAGTAATGACAACGTCAAACAAACAAAAGAAGTCTGGAGTTAAAGTCATTGGGAAATTTCTTAAGCGCAAAAAATATGACTAAAATGGTGAAGCTGTATTTTCATTTACACTTTAATTTTATGAACAATTAAGAAACATGGAGATTACTATTTATTATTCATTCAGTTAGATTTTTTAAAACATTTTAGCACTGCTAGTAATTTTATGAGTCCCTTCTTTTGCTGTATATTTGGTTAGTATTTATTTCTGTAATCAGCTTGGCCTAAGCCTTGATAGTAATCTTTGTGATTAAAACAATTTCATATCATTTGACAAGGTTTATCCTGTTAAACTAAGTAGGTCAGATATCATTATTGAATACGATTAAACTCAAGAGTAAGATTACTAATTAAATGATAACATTTGAGTGGGTCCCGGGCCCCTCTGTAGTGGAAAAGTTAGGCCCCGAGGTCAAAAACCCCTGAACCAAACCACAGAAGAACCCAAGTTAGGGCCGTTAACCTAGCGCACTAGGTATAATTTTATTTGAAGCCCCAACCATCGCAATTTTTTTTCAGTTAACAAGTGTACCTTATTAAAATATACACCCAACATGGGACTGGACAATTTATTTGATTTATGCAAATTCAAGACTTCAAAGATTATGTATTGTACATTTTTACATACACGCAAAGCATACGGATCTCGGAAAAGTGGTGTAGAAAAGGACTAATCATCTACCGGCATAGTTGTGTATGATATAAACATATAATATAATATATCAGTATATATCCTATATTGTACAAATATTATGTAAATATTACGTATATATGTTATATTTTATATTGCTTTTAGTCTATTTTATACCTGCATAGTCCTTTCCATCTTTTCCATAATTTGTAACAGAGCTACTGTGTGGAACAATTTCCCTTGTGGTACAATAAAGTCTGTCTAAGTCTAAGTCTAATTTGGGGACAGAAAGCAAGCCCAAATAGGTAACTACAGTCAGCCCAAAGAAAATGCAACCCGTGACTCGCAAACTTTGCAAGAGGCTTTAGAAACAAGTTGCAGACTTGGCAACACTGCTGCTGCTAACAGCTGGAAACTCCATTGACTCCCAAGATTAGTGGATGGAAATGATTATGACAGGTTGCACTCATGTGTACTGTTGTCCTGTCTTTTGGTATTTGGTTCCTGTCAAGTGCTCTTTTTTTCGTTTCACTTTCTATTTGCTTAATTGTGAACTACTGAGTACTGATTTTCCACACCTGCTCCTGTTTAGTGATCAGGGGACTCACCTGCCTCTGATCACTAATCAGGAGGGTTTAATTGCCAATGTGTTCCTCATGAACAATGTTGATTAATTATTATCTGTTTGTACATGCTAGAGTTGTACGGTATACCGGTATTAGGATAGTACCGCGATACTAATGAATCATTTTCAGTACTATACCGCCTCTGAAAAGTACAGGTCCAAACGCCATTGGTGGATCTACACCTAACATCCACTGTAATGATACCAAGTACAGTAGCGTATATAGTCGATACTACTATGATTAGGTCGATATTTTTTGGCATCACAACATCTTTTATCGTTTTTTAAAAATCATATTATGTTTATAAACTCAGGAAATATGTCCCTGGACACATGAGGACTTTGAATATGACCAATGTATGATCCTGTAACGACTTGGCATCGGATTGATACACAAATTTGTGGTATCATCCAAAACTAATGTAAAGTATCAAACAACAGAAGAATAAGTAATTATTACATTTTAACAGAAGTGTAGATAGACCATGTTAACCTCTTAAGGCCCAAGCTGTTTGTTTACATGCTTTTTTTTTATTTTTCTTTGCTATTTGGGCTTATTGAACCCTAATTAGAATAAAAACTAAGAATCATATTTTGATATGATGTACTTAGTCCATAAATATACAAACGTGTACTTCATGTTTAGTGACATGCTAATTCTTATTTTGTACACTTTTTTTTCCAAATTCCATTGTATGTTATATTCTTCTGACACCACCAGATGGCAGTATAAGTGTCCACATAAGCGGCCATAAGACCCCAATTCAGTAGGGTACACTATTTTGGAAATAAGAGCTAAAAGGTGCTGTCCACGCATGTAGCCACTAAGCCTTTAGAGGAAGAGAAAATAACCAGATATTAACAGTAACAGTTAATAATTCATTTTCTACCACTTGTCTATATTAATTTTGACAAAATAATAGAATGGAAAATGACACAATATGTTACTGCATATGTCAGCAGACTAAATTAGAAGCCTTTGTTTGTTTACTTGCTACTAAAAGACAAGTTGTCTTGTATGTTCACAATTTATTTAAGGGAATACTTGCAATAAGAAACATATGTTTGTGGTCCCCTTTATTTAGAAAAGTCCCGAAAAGTACCGGTACCAAAATATTGGTATCGGAACAATACTAGTACATGCTTTAATGTTTTCTTCTGCAACATGCTGGTTTTGCCTGCCTTGCTTTGCCAAGTGTTCTGCTCACCCGTGGTCCACTGGTGCTATCTGAGTTCTCCAATAAATGACTTTTATACCTGTCTCTGCATCCTGGGGGTCACACTTTATGCTTAGCTGGCATGACCGTAAAACACACAAATGTTATCCTGTCGAGTGAGCGACCCTTTAAATGTAAATTTGCCATTCAATAATTTTTCTTTGTCCATTTCTGCTCTCTGTTAGTTCCTGTAACTCGACAGCAGCTGAACCGCTACAGTATGAACACAGGGTCACACAAGCAATAATCAGGCAATGTAAAAGATATAGCGCCGTTAAAGGAAACTTTCGTTAACTTTGACATCCCTGGTTAAAACGCATAAAACGCAATAACATTCCCCGTCCGTCTTAAATTGCCATTGATAGCTTGCGATGAAGGAAGCCAGCAAGCTAAATGGCCGCGGACATACTTGCCAACCTTGAGACCTCCGAAATCGGGAGATTATATATTTTTTTTTGGGGGGGGGGGGGGGGGGGGGTGTTGAGGTGGGCGGGGCCGGGGTCGGTGTTAAGGGTGAAGGAGTATATTTATAGCTAGAATTCACTGAAATTCAAGTATTTCTTATATATATATATATAAATAAAATAAATACTTGACTTTCAGTGAATTTTAGCTATATATATTCAGTATATGTATTTTATTATATATATATATATATATATATATATATATATATATATATATATATATATATATATATATATATATATATATATGTAAATAAAAGGAATACTTGAATTTCAGTGTTCATTTATTGAGACACACATAACACTCCTCTACTCATTGTTGTATTTGAAAGTGCAATGCTTTTCAGCCAGTAGCACAGCCTTTGAAGGAGCATATGTATGGGCAGCATCTGTGAAATTTAATTTGCAGGAAAGGAGTGAGTTTAGGGTTGAATTGTCCGTCCTCGTTCTATTCTCTGTCACTCGTCGTCGCCATGACTGCCTCTTTTTCGTTCTTCTACTTCGTCTCCTCCTTGTTGTGTGTGCAGTTGTGCACTCGCCAAAAGCCGTAGATGTTATAACGTGACTGGGCCGGCACACTGTTTATATGAAGGAAAAGCGGACGTGACGACAGGCTGTCCTCAGTCAGGTCCGCACGGACCTGGAGGGGTCGTGCCTTAAGTCCGGCTGGAAATTGGGAGAAATTTGGGAGATCGGTTGTCCCGGGAGATTTTCGGGAGAGGCACTGAAATTCGGGAGTCTCCCGGAAAATTTGGTAGGGTAGGCATGTATGGCCGCGGACAAGAGTTGTGTTTGTCCACTGAGTTGACTCTGTGCACCCATTTGCCCCAATGAAGAGCTATAAAAGAATCAAGTCTGTGTCAAAGGGGACGACTTAGCAGAACACAAAAATCAAGCTCTGATAAGCAACCTACGATATTTGACAATTCAATGTGAGCTGAACTGTCAAACAGTTATCCTGGTTTGCTTTGCCTTAAGAATAAAGTCCCGTTTATAGTACAAAGCATCTTAACATTGATTCTCAGTATCATAATTATGTGACGGAGGAGATCATCAGATCTAACAGCACGTTGCGTAACGCACATCTCCCACTAGCGTCAAGCTTCTTTAATCATGGCCGCCTGCTTAATTACCAGGACCAGTGTGGTGTCCACTGGCTGCCGGAGGTGTAATCTGCGTGGAACAGTGGCCCTGAGCCAGGCTCAGGGATTTGGCACGGGTCCTCTGTCTGTTTCATCCCAAAGTCTTTGTTGATGTCACAACAGTCGTGAACCCTTTACCCCTAGATTATTCCCTGCTGGGGGATAAAGACCCACATGTAAACACACTCACTCACCACCAATGATTTAGGAGTCCAAATCATAGACCATTTGTGCCAGTCTATTTTTATCTGCAGTTACACTTGTCCGGACACTTGAAGGCGCTGTTTGAAACATTTACACAGATGCCTCGAGGGCGCTAACTTTCCAATGTGCAAATCCCAAAACCAGTGAAATTTTGTAAATCGTAAATAAAAACTGTAAGGAAGAGATAGTAGTTCTTTTACAGTTGGGACACGATGGACAGATTCCGGCCAGAGAATCCTTTAATCATCTTTATTGCTGAAAGGTAGATGTAAATGTGTGTGGTTTTGTGTGTGTGGTATTTAGTCGTCAACGCACACAAGGCTGGCTGCCACCATTGATTGAAACCAGCTATTCTGACAAAGACGTGCTTTAAAGGGGAAATGACGTCACAGATAGACCTATCAACTTAAAGGCATAGGAACATTACAAAACTGGTTAACGGCACACAATAGGCTTTCGTACACAACTGTCCGTATGGCAGTTGAAACCAGAAGAAAGCCTCCAACGTCTTTTTCCGAGACCACAGGGATCGTAGATTGCTTGAGGTAGAGATGAATCGTGACGGCCCATAAAAAGGAGATTTGGCATGACTGGGTCTGGGTCTGTGCCTCCAACGTCTTTTTCCGAGACCACAGGGATCGTAGATTGCTTGAGGTAGAGATGAATCGTGACGGCCCATAAGGAGGAGATTTGGCGTGACTGGGTCTGGGTCTGAGGTGTCCGAAGACAGGTAACCTAGAGGTTTAGCATTCATTATGCCTTCAACCTCTATCAATGTTGTCAATAATACCGGTTCAGGGACTCTTTGGTCTTTGAGAACAACTCTGAGTGCTGTCTTAGTGGATTTTACCTCTCTCTCCCATGTGCCCCCAAAATGTGGTGCGCTTGGAGGATTAAATCGGAATGAAATCTGGTCCTCTGCAAGTTGCTCTCTCAACTGTGGTTCCATTGAAGCAACTGCGTCAGGTAATTCACGTTCTCCACCAACAAAGTTGGTACCATTGTCCATGAGGAGTTCAAAGGGTTTGCCGCATCGTGAGATGAACCTCCTTAAGGAAGATAGGGTGGATTCTCTCCTAATCTAAACTCTCAGCATGCCGCAACCGTCCACCAACTGTGAGTATTCTGGTGAAAAGTGATGCAAGTCGTCTGTCTGAAGGCGGAGACCGTCCAGCCTTGAGCGCTCTCAACTCTTCTGGAAAACAATCTCCTTGAACCTTTTGCAATATAATATTTTCGCCTTGCAGAAAATCCACGGCGGAAGGTGGGGATGAAGCACCAACATCAGCCGCCCCATGAAGGGAGCTAGCTGTCTCTTGTAGAAGCTGATTCCATGTGGAGAACTTACAGAAATCAGTAAGCTGAGTGGATGAAGCACTGGAAATAGTTTCAACGAAGGCGGATTTCCTCAGCTCTGTGGCATCCGGTTCCGGTTCAGTGTATGGGGATTCAGTGGTAACGTCCAGACAGGAAGGCTGATGGGAAGATACGGAGATCACAGACGGACCTTGTAGGGACCAGCCTAGGTTGGTACAGACTGCTATGGGCCCGCCAGATGCTCTGTAGGAGCAAGAAGCTGAGACATATCAGAACCTAAGAGGAGTAGCGGTTGCGCTCGATGGATAGGCAGCAAAGGAAGGTCTTTGAGGTGCTCGTAGAGTTTTTGGAGGGCCGCTACTAGATATGTGTGCTGAGATAGGCTCAGATTCTCAGCTGTGAAGGCATTTTTAATCCAATACTTCTTGCTTGGCTTGAAGATGGGGGAGACGTGAGGCTGACTGACGAACCATTGAGCACTTTCACTTCTTATTGAACAGATCTCAGGTGAATGGTTTCAGGATGCTTAGCAAGTTGTAGCTGCTCTATTGCGTAGGGGAGGATGAGTGTTCTCTCAGAACCATCATCAAGCACAGCAAATGTCTCTAGAGTGTGGTCTCCATTTTGTAAGAACACTTTAACAACTTTCATCAAAACTCTTTGAGGGCTTTGAGGCGGTTCCGCACTTCCAACATCTGTTACCTTCTTGGATCCACTTATTGATCTCACTGGTATTCAGTTTCTTGAAGTCCAGTCATGAGTTATAAATAAATAATGATAAATGGGTTATACTTGTATAGCGCGTTTCTACCTTCAAGGTACTCAAAGCGCTTTGACAGTATTTCCACATTCACCCATTCACACACACATTCACACACTGATGGCGGGAGCTGCCATGCAAGGCGCTAACCAGCACCCATCAGGAGCAAGGGTGAAGTGTCTTGCCCAAGGACAGAACGGACGTGACTAGGATGGTAGAAGGTGGGGATTGAACCCCAGTAAACAGCAACCCTCCGATTGCTGGCACGGCCACTCTACCAACTTCGCCAAGTTGAGATAATGCTCCTTACTGTTGCAAAATGGACAATAAGGACTAGGTTTAAAGGGTTGTGACTTTGTCAGATTGGTGCTCTGGCTACTAGCAGTCTCACCAGAACATAGGAGAACTGACGCTGTCCTTTGTTTGGGCCATGGACCATAATGCTCCCTCTTGGCAGGAGGAGGCCCCGGGTTGTAGAGGTGAGTGACTCGGCTGGCAGGCGCTTAGCTTGAGCTTTAACTTGGAGCCAGGATGCCAGGTCGGGCAGGGTGTAAGTTTGGTTGGTACCTGGCTGTAGGATGCCTTGACAAAGACAGTATTCCATAAATCCGTCTCGGTGAGCAAGAGGCATTTTACTTATGAGGCGGTCAACGTGAGAACCACATTTGAGCTCGTATCCAAGAGGTCCCTCTAAAGTCTGCAACATACCAACTAAGGTCTGAACTGAGAGAGTGAAGGTGTCGAAAGCTTCTGCATCCCCCACGTTGATGGCTGGTGAGTTAAGAATAGCTCCTAGTTCACTCTTTACTAGTTGTCTAGGCTGGCCATATTTGTCTTGTAGAGCCCCTAGCGTAGCTGCGTACGGTTTTGGGTCATACATTAATGACTTGGCTAACTGCAGAGCGTTAGGGAGTTTGAGCTGGGTTAGTAGAACTTGATATTTATATTGCTCGCTGAGGTGAGGATGACTATTCATCAAGTTCTCTAGCGCCATCTTGAGGAGAGAAAAATCACTTTCCCGGCCACTCTCAAACCTTGGAAGTACTGGTTTAGGAATGCCATAGGATGTAGCGATCAGCGTCTCGATGCCCGGGTAGGACTAGGATGGTGCTGCCGGGGCTGGAGTAGCAGATGGTAAGGTGTATTCAACATACTGCCCAGCAGGAGGAGGTGCACCAGCTGTAACTGGTGGTTGTGGTACATAAGTTTGCATGGTTTGTGGCTGCATGTGTCATTGTTGATGCATAAGTAGCTGTGGGAAAGACTGGCATATGTTGACTTGTGAAAGACACAGGTGCAGGCAAGGTGACAGAGATAGGAGCTGTAGGGGGGGCTACTAAAGTCGGGACACAAGTTTGTGCACCTTGGACAGGAATGAGAATCATTGTCCAATGGCTGTGTCATCGGGATAGCGGCAGCATATTTCATTGGAGCTATTGATGGGAGCTGAAGCATGTCAGCAGAGGGCGGAGCTGACGTTGTTGACATTGCATCATCTTCAGAATCCGACAGGAAAGACTTGACAATATGTGCAATGTGTAAGTCTTTTTCCAGTTTCTTTAAGCGTCTGCGCCGTTCCATTTCCCTTGCCATACTCTCTTTGGCAATGTGAGCATCCTCTTGTAGTCTTTGTCCTTCTTTAGCTTGTGCATCCAATCTCTTTGCCTCCAAGTCAGCTTTCCTTTCCTCCTCTATTTCCTGCTGTAGGTCAGCAAGCTCCAAACCTTTAATTCGCTCCTCTTGGGCAGCTGTTTGGACATCAGGAATATTTTGGAGCAGTTGAAGCCCAAGCGATCGCAGAGAGGATCGACGTGATGAAGCAGATGACTGGTACTCTGACGCACTCCTAGCTCTGGTTGGCCTTGCTTCACCGTGTTGTCCTACTGGTAGTGAGGAGATTTGGGCAGCAGGCAGTTGAGAGGGAAGAAGGGTGACGTCGTAAGGGGCCAAATGCTGTGGTAGTCGAATGTTTCTCTTTGGCCTGACAGAGGGCTGGTGATCAGCAGGTGATGACTCCATAGTGTCTAATGGTGGAACTCTCTCCGGCTTGAAGGACCAATGTAAGGAAGGGATAGTAGTTCTGGGACACGATGGACAGATTCCGGCCAGAGAATCCTTTAATCATCTTTATTGCTGAAAGGTAGATGTAAATGTGTGTGGTTTTGTGTGTGTGGTATTTAGTCGTCCAACGCACACAAGGTTGGCTGCCACCATTGATTGAAACCAGCTATTCTGACAAAGACGTGCTTGAAAGGGGAAATGACGTCACGGATTGACCTATCAACTTATAGGCACAGGAACATTACAAAACTGGTTAACGGCACACAATAGGCTTTCGTACAAAAACAGAATACAATGATTCACAAATCCTTTTCAACTTATATTCAATTGAATAGACTGCAAAGACAAGATATTTAATGTTCGAACTGAAGGATATATATATATTTTCATATATCCATATTTTGTGTTACTTCCATAGTCATATTACAAATAGCTAATGTTCCATATTGTACTCTTTTGCTTTCAAATCATCTAATGACAAAGTGCTCGCACTTGGGCCGGCCTTGAAGTAGAAGGCAGAGAGGAGGAATTCCTCCTTCCTGTGCTTCCCAGGCCGACTCAAGATAAGAGACAATGAGCATGTGTTTGAGGTGAGACAAGTGAGGGCGGGGGGAGATATTAAAGAGGAGAGTGCTTTCCGGGATGTTTTCAGATCAACTTGGGCTACGCATTTGTATGTGTTGTTAGAGGCTGGTCTCTATTCTCAAATATTTGACAATAAATTACAAAATACCTATTCTGTCCCTGGTGGTACTTTTGAGTTCAGTTTATATGTCATCTAAAGAACTTGGGACTGACTAACGTTCTGAGTTCCCCTTGGAGGAACATCTGATCTGGTCAAACGCAACAGAACTGAGAAACGTATTATTTATTTTGCAAATAATCATTAACTTTGAATTTAATGGCAGCAACACATTGCAAAAAAGTTGGCACAGCAGCATTTTTACCACTGTGTTACATGGCCTTTCTTTTTAACAACACTCAGTAAAAAGGTTTTGGAACTGAGGAGACCAATTTTTGAAGCTTGTCAGGTGGAATTATTTTCCATTCTTGCTTGATGTTTGTACAGCTTAAGTTGTTCAACAGTCCGAGGTCTTCGTTGTCGTATTTTACGCTTCATAATGCGCCACACATTTTCAATGGGAGACAGGTCTGGGCTACAGGCAGGCCAGTCTAGTAGCTTGGCATTGCCTTGCTCAAATAAGCAGGGGCGTCCATGATATTGTTGCTTGGATGGCAACATATGTTGCTCGCTCCAAAACCTGTATGTACCTTTCAGCATTAATGGTGCCTTCACAGATTTGTAAGTTACCCATGCCTAGGGCACTAATACACCCCCATACCATCACAGATGCTGGCTTTTGAACTTTGCACCGATAACAATCCGGATGGTTATTTTCCTCTTTGGTCCAGAGGACATGACGTACACAGTTTCTAAAATCAATTTGAAATGTGGACTCATCAGACCACAGAACACTTTTCCACTTTGCATCAGTCCATCTTAGATGAGCTTGGGCCCAGCGAAGCCGGCGGCGTTTCTGGGTGTTGTTGATAAATGACTTTGGCTTTGCATAGTAGAGTTTTAACTTGCACTTACAGATGTAGCAACAAACGGTAGTTACTGACAGTGGTTTTCTGAAGTGTTCCTGAGCCCATGTGGTGATATCCTTTACACAGTAATGTCGCTTTTTGATGCAGTACCGCCTGAGGGTTCGGAGGTCACGGGCATTGCTGCTTACGTGCAGTGAATTCTCCAGATTCTCTGAACCCTTTGATGATATTACGGACCGTAGATTGTGAAATCCCTAAATTCCTTGCAATAGCTCATTGAGAAATGTTGTTGTTAAACTGTTCGACAATTTGCTCACGCATTTGTTCACAAAGTGGTGACCCTTGCCCCATCCTTGTTTGTGAATGACTGAGCGTTTCATGGAAGCTGCTTTTATACCCAATCATGGCACCCGCCTGTTCCCAATTAGCCTGTTCACCTGTGGGATGTTCCAAATAAGTGTTTGATGAGCAAATCCTCAACTTTCTCAGTTTTTTTTGCCACTTGTGCCAGCTTTTTTGCTGGCATCAAATTCCAAATGAGCTAATTTTTGCAAAAAATAACAACGTTTTTCAGTTTGAACGTTAAGGGTCTTGTCTTTGCAGTCTATTCAATTGAATATAGGTTGAAAATGTTTTGCAAATCATTGTAATCTGTTTTTATTTACCATTTACACAACATGCCAACTTCATTGGTTTTGGGGTTTGTATTATAAGCGCTAAGGCCCACTCTCTTACGGCTTCTGCCACACAATGACGTAACCCTCATTAGCTTTGTGGGTTATTAGCTAATATTAGCGATTTGGATAGATAGTGTTAGTTATCATTGATAACATACACATATCATCATAACAAAAACATTACCGCAAATTGTTTGTTACTTCTGTTTTTTTTATGTGTGCACACGCTCCCTGCGCATACGGTGAGTGACCATTGTAAGTACCAATCATTTTATTTATTACCTTATTTACCGGACTATAGGCCAAGTCAGTATATAAGCCGCACCCACTGAATTTTAAAAGAAAATATACATATTTTTATCATACATAAACTGCAGATATCTACGTTGGGAAATTAGATATGTATATAGAAAAGTTTTGTAAATGTTTATTTACATACCATAATTGTTTCCAAATGGTGTCTGTAATACGACAGTAAAAGGACTGATCAAACTAAACAGAAGCATCACGGATTGTTACGGCGGGGTCACATTTTACTTCGTGGATCGTTCTCCCAGGATGCAGACGGAAAACTCCGGAGGCAAGGTACAGGTAAGAAAATGATTTAATGTCCATAAATTGGTCCAAATACAGAAATACAGTGTGCCGATAACGCGGGAAGTTAATGGAGTAGCTAACAAGGAAACAAATGGCAAAGCTTAGCTCAGGAATCAAGAGTACTCAACGTAACGTGTTGCATGAAAGCAATTAAGACTCAGCTCTTCGATAAGTGCCCGGCAGCAGGTGAGCATGCCGAACACTGATCAGAGGCAGGTGAAACCAATCTGCACCCATGGCAACCAAAACACAAACCCAAGTGTGCTCAAAACAGGAACTGTTCATCTTTCATGAAATGAGTAAGATTTTGTCCTTTTTTAATAAGGTTCAAGATGTTTATCAGGTTTCTTCTTCATTGAACTTTGTAAACACTTTCAGTTTGAACAGTTTGTTGAAGTGGATCAATGTATTGCATTGTTTGATTTATTGGCATAATCCGTTCCTCAATTTAGCCATTAGCGAAGAAAAATAATGGGGAAAAAGTAGCAGCTTAAAGTCTGGAAAATATGATGGATAAACTTAGTAATTGTGGAAAAAATATAGACAATTGTCAATAAAAATGTGTTCTGTTAAACCACTAATGGTAACATAAAGTAGCCATTGGTGTTTTGTTTTTGTTTTGAAAAATGTAACTGTGAGCAACTTGCAAACAGTCCCTTTAAATAAGTGTTAATTTGGTTAGAAAATATGTTTTAGTGAAGGACACTAAACATTCTTTTGTTGAATGTGTTGTCATATATATGCACACAAATGCAGACAGCGCTCAAATGGTGCTGGGTTTAAGGCTGCGTAATCAGCACCCTGGAGAGTTCTCATTCAGGTCTTTATTTTTGTGGGACAATTCAACACAGTCCAACAAAACACACAATTGTTACCTCTTCATTATTCACATACTGGACTTTTGTGGAACCACTGTGGGATCCGAATGCGTATTTCACTGAATCACAGGGATATGGAAATAACATTTAGTCCAGTTGCCTCCCTCTGTTCAGTCAGTCCCTCCGGGATGTTTTCTTTTTAGTGATTGTTGTGGCCTAAAATTCCTCATTCGTGGCAGCCTTTTTAAAAAAAAGTATTGGAATAATTTGCCTGAATTGCACAATCCTAGAGAGTGTGTTGAGTGCCAATGCCTTTTAAATAAATATACGTCCCTAGAATGGCAATTATTTTTAACATGACCGTTCTATTGTAAAGCAACAAGACCCTTGTCGGAGGTACATTTGTACTTGACTACTTTTTTTCTTTCTTGAATGAGGTAGTGCTTCTTACCTTCTTCATACAAGTGCTGGCCCTTGCAACTCTTTTTGGAATTGTCATGTCTGTGTTCATGTTTTTGTTTGGCCATGTGCTGTTTTGTTTTTTGGACACTTCCTTAGTTCCTTGTTTCACTTCCTGGTTTTGTTTGTCACCATAGCAACCATAAGTTTCACCTGTTCCACGTTTGGACTCACACACACACCTGTCTCACGTTTTCACAGTCATGTCACGCACCTGTTCACAGTTAGTCACGCACCTGTTTTCACTTATCATGTCACTATATAGGCTTTTCTGTTTCTGTTGTTCGTCCTGGCGACATCATACATTCATGCCATGTTCACAGTTCCTTGTCACGTAAGTTTTTGTTTGTTTAATGTTCATAGTTCTCCGCCATTGTGCGCGCCTTTTGTTTTCTAGTCAAGTTTTTTACCTCCGCTGTGAGCGCCTTTTGTTTGTACCTTTTGTTTGAGTTTATAGTAATAATTAAACTATGTCTTTACCTGCACGCCACGTCCGTTCCAATTCTTTTGCACCACGGGAGAGCAAACCACGCCAAAGACCAAGTCTTGACAGATGTCGCCAGCATAAGAGCTCTCCCGCAAGATTGGACAAAGGAACGTGGGAGGTCCTGCGCGCCATGGAAGCCGAGACACTCCGCCATTCCCCCATGGAGCGCAGGGATCTCATGTGGGGTCCGACCGGCAAACTGGTGCCGATCAGCTCCCTTTGGCCCGGGGACGTTGGCACGTCATCCCTGTCCCGGAAGCGGCGCTCCAGACCGAGGACGTCAGGGAAGGTGAGCGGACAGCACGCTGCGCTCCTGCAGGCTCCTCCCCCTCCGGGCGGAAATGGAAATCAGCCAGCCTGGCAGCTCAAGGAGCACTCCACAGACCTGGAGATTGTTTTCCCAAATTCTTTACCGGTTCAATCCAAGCCACCCAAATTCCATGCCCCGCCCCCCAGGACTCATGCCACGCCCAAGTCAGAAATTTTTTTTCCCCCACAAAAGCCCAGGTGGGGGGGAAAGAAAGACATTTTGGACAATTTAGAGGGGAGGATTCTGCCCTCCTCCTGAACCCCCTCCGCCCACCCCAAAAGACGGTTCCAGACCGCGGGGAGCGCGTCTGGTATCCGCTCCTTGAGGGGGGGGCTAGGGCTGGGAATTGTTCAGGTGGGGTGGCTCAGCATCGTCACGCCAAGCCACAGCCTCCAGCACGACCACAACCACCTGTCTTTCGACCTGCCAAGCCACAGCCACCAGCACGACCCCCACCACCAGTCTTTCGTCACGCCAAGACACAGCCTCCAGCACGACCCCCACCACCTGTCTTTCGACCTGCCAAGCCACAGCCACCAGCACGGCCGCCACCACCAGTTTTTCGACCATGCCAAGATCCACCTGCTCCACGCCCAGCTCCACGCCAAGCGCCACCAGTACCTGCTCCACGCCAAGCGCCACCAATACCTGCTCCACGCCAAGCGCCACCAGTACCTGCTCCACGCCAAGCGCCACCAGTACCTGCTCCACGCCAAGCGCCACCAGTACCTGCTCCACGCCAAGCGCCACCAGTACCTGCTCCACGCCAAGCGCCACCAGTACCTGCTCCACGCCAAGCGCCGCCAGTACCTGCTCCACGCCAAGCGCCGCCAGTACCTGCTCCACGCCAAGCGCCGCCAGTACCTGCTCCACGCCAAGCGCCGCCAGTCGCAGCTTCACGACGCCAAGCGCCGCCAGTCGCAGCTTCACGACGCCAAGCGCCGCCAGTCGCAGCTTCACGACGCCAAGCGCCGCCAGTCGCAGCTTCACGACGCCAAGCGCCGCCAGTCGCAGCTTCACGACGCCAAGTGCCGCCAGTCGCAGCTTCACGACGCCAAGTGCCGCCAGTCGCAGCTTCACGACGCCAAGTGCCGCCAGTCGCAGCTTCACGACGCCAAGTGCCGCCAGTCGCAGCTTCACGACGCCAAGTGCCGCCAGTCGCAGCTTCACGACGCCAAGTGCCGCCAGTCGCAGCTTCACGATGCCAAGTGCCGCCAGTCGCAGCTTCACCACGCCGCCAAGTGCCGCCAGTCGCAGCTTCACCACGCCGCCAAGTGCCGCCCGTGGCTGCCCCACGCCGCCAAGTGCCGCCCGTGGCTGCCCCACGCCGCCAAGTGCCGCCCGTGGCTGCCCCACGCCAAGACCAAAGCCAAGACCAAGACCCGCCAAGTGACCAAGACCAAGAACCGCCAAGTGACCAAGAACCGCCAAGTGACCAAGAACCGCCAAGTGACCAAGACCAAGAACCGCCAAGTGACCAAGACCCACCAAGTGACCAAGACCAAGAACCGCCAAGTGACCAAGAACCGCCAAGTGACCAAGACCCGCCAAGTGACCAAGACCAAGACCCGCCAAGTGACCAAGACCAAGACCCGCCAAGTGACCAAGACCATGACCCGCCAAGTGACCAAGACCAAGACCAAGTCCAAGCACCACCACACTAAGACCAACCACGCCAAGTCCAAGACCAAGACCAACCACGCCAAGTCCAAGACCAAGACCAACCATGCCAAGACCAAGACCATGACCCACGCTGCCAAGACCAAGACCGCCAAGGCCAAGACCACCCATGCCAAGACAAAGACGCACCACGCCAAGCTTCGCCGCCTGACGCACCACGCCAAGCTTCGCCGCCTGCCACGACAACGCGCCCACCTCCTCGTCGGCCAAGGATGTGGCCATTCCATGGGCGTCCGCCACGCCAGGTGCGCCGACCTCCTCGTCTGCCACGAATGTGGCCATTCCCAGGTCGCCCACCTCGTCAGGTTCAGCGGCGGTCTACCCGCCGCCGCCACCTGACTCTGCCCCGGTGGATTCGGGGACACCTGGTCTGGCGACCCACCGCCATGTCCCCCTCCCCCCCTCCCATGACTCTTGATCCTGTTTTTTGTTTTTGGACATCTGGGATCTGTCCGTAAGGGGGGGGTTCTGTCATGTCTGTGTTCATGTTTTTGTTTGGCCATGTGCTGTTTTGTTTTTTGGACACTTCCTTAGTTCCTTGTTTCACTTCCTGGTTTTGTTTGTCACCATAGCAACCATTAGTTTCACCTGTTCCACGTTTGGACTCACACACACCTGTCTCACGTTTTCACAGTCATGTCACGCACCTGTTCACAGTTAGTCACGCACCTGTTTTCACTTATCATGTCACTATATAGGCTTTTCTGTTTCTGTTGTTCGTCCTGGCGACATCATACATTCATGCCATGTTCACAGTTCCTTGTCACGTAAGTTTTTGTTTGTTTAATGTTCATAGTTCTCCGCCATTGTGCGCGCTTTTTGTTTTCTAGTCAAGTTTTTTACCTCCGCTGTGAGCGCCTTTTGTTTGTACCTTTTGTTTGAGTTTATAGTAATAATTAAACTATGTCTTTACGTGCACGCCACGTCCGTTCCAATTCTTTTGCACCACGGGAGAGCAAACCACGCCAAAGACCAAGTCTTGACAGGAATCTTTTGCAGACATACTCAATAAATTAAAAAAGAGCACTGAGACACCAACGTCTGGATTCTTTTTTGGGGCACTCGATTATTTGGAATAGGCATTTTTTTCCACCGCAGGAACTTTTAAAGGAAAATGTCCATTTACCTGTAAAAATAAAGTACTCCCCTCTGTTTCCACCTAAAACCACCCGGGTAGGCTTATCTTCGAAAGAACTATGTTTAGTTCCTTAAAGCAAAGTGGGACTATGGGATGTTCCCCAAGAACGTTAGGGTTGCGGGCTGTGCTGTCGAACCCTGATTGGTTGAACACAGTTGAGGCATTTCTAAAAACGTTGTATTCATTGTCGTGTGTCTGTGAGAAAAACAATGGAACAAACTGAACTTACAACACAAGCAATGTCAAACTATTAATTGTTTTAAACTGTTATATAAACATCATATTTTTAGGACTATAAGGCACACATAAAATCCGTTAATTTTCTCAAAAATCGACAGTGCGCCTTATAACGCGGTGCGCCTAATGTACGGAATAATTCTGGTTGTGCTTACTGAACTCAAAGTACATGGTGTAATGATAAGTGTGACCAGTAGATGGTAGTCACACATAAGAGATATGTGTAGACTGCAATATGACGCCAGTAAACAACACCAAAACTTTAAATGTTCCATTGAAAATAAAGAACATTACACACGCTGCTCAAATATCTGTCAACATTTTTTAGTATGACTTTGGAGCCGCACCGCTTGATGGATTGTCGGCCCATTACGGCTACCGTAATAAGTGTCCAATAGTTTCCAACTGTTGGACACTATAGACAAAAGCCTGACTTTTTATGTAAAAATCCGGTACAATTTGTTTTTAAATCCTATTGTTTTGTATATTATTGCTTTATATTTCATTCAATTAGATTTTGTAAAAGGAATATGATCTAATGTTGTGTTTTGGTAACACTTTAGTACGGGGAACACATATTCACTATTAATTAGTTGCTTATTAACATGCACATTAGTAACATATTGGCTCTTAATTAGTCACTATTAAGTACTTATTAATGCCTTATTCCGCATGGCCTTATTATACAACCAGTAAGCCATTAACTAAGAGTCTTCCCTCAATAACCTCAGAATTATTGCTTATCAGTAACCCGAACCCTAACCCTTATATGTTCCCCTAGTGTCCAGATACCTCTAAATTAAGTCTTTGTTACTTTAATAAGCAACTAATTAATGGTCAATATGTTCCCCATACTAAAGTGCTACCTGTCTTTTTACTTACATGGTATCAGTGTCGCAATATACTGTAACACTCATCCATAAGTCATCATCCTGATTTGTATAAACTACCCTGAACTGTGAGATGCGGCAGAAACACAAAGCAACACAAGGTCTGTATAGTTCTGGTAACTAAAGGTTCCAGGAACTTAAAGTTCCTGAACTTTTGGCGGAACAAGGCCTAATAATATGCAAGCTAACAGACTGTGTTTGTTAGGCACAATCTTGTTGGGGTTGTGTCAGTCTGGAACCCCAGGATGCAGAGACTGCGGGCGTGACAAAAAACAAGGAGCACAGGTGAGCAGGAAAACCTTGCAGGTACAGGAGTCAAAAACATATATCATTGATTGATTGATTGATTGATTGAAACTTGTATTAGTAGATTGCACTGTACAGTACATATTCCGTACAATTGACCACTAAATGGTAACACCCGAATACGTTTTTCAACTTGTTTAAGTTGGGGTCCACGTTAATCAATTCATGGTACAAATATATACTATCAGCATAATACAGTCATCACACAAGTTAATCATCAGAGTATATACATTGAATTATTTACGATCCGGGGGGTGGGATGTGGAGGGGGTTGGGGAGGGGCATATTTCAGTCATCAACAAGTTTATCATCTGAGGAATGGACATTGTAACAGTGTAGGTCTCACTTCGTAGGATATGTACAGCGAGCGGTGAACATAGTGAGCTCAGAAAGCATAAGAACAAGTATATACATTTGATTATTTACAATCCGGGGAGGTGGGATGTGGTGGGGGGAGGGTGTTAGTCTAAGGTTGTAGCTGCCTGGACGTGTTCTTTTAGTGCGGTTTTGAAGGAGGATAGAGATGCACTTTCTTTTACACCTGTTGGGAGTGCATTCCATATTGATGTGGCGTAGAAAGAGAATGAGTTAAGACCTTTGTTAGATCGGAATCTGGGTCTGACGTGGTTTGTGGCGCTCCCCCTGGTGTTGTGGTTATGGCGGTCATTTACATTCTGGAAGTAGTTTGACATGTACTTGGAGGTCCGTATCACGAAAGTCAAGCAATGATCCAAGTGGAATGCAGTAAAACTCTCACCTTGAACGACAAGGAGAAACTAACTCGCTTGCGTTTTCTCCTGCCGTTATGGTGTTGTTTTGATTCCGCCTGCTGTATGCAGGAATGTGTGAAGTCATGTAATAAACCTGCAAAATAAATGTTTTTTTCTGCCGTTTCCATTTGCTCGCCCTCCAGCAGGATTTTTTTTTTTGGACCGGGTGTCGCCCACAAGTCAAAAGGCTCAATGAAGAGGTTTCCTACCAGGAAATAATGACACATAAAAAGTAAGTGGACATTAGAATGCTTAAGTGCATTCCTACTCCGTACAGATATTTGTCAACAATTAAAAACGTTGCCAGAAGAATTGCATGCAAATGAGAATATTCTCCCGACTGCCATTTGGGATTTCTCTTTATCTCGCCCACTGGAGTAATGCGCGACTGATTGGGAGTCCAATCAGTCAGCCATCCATGCTTGAAGTCTCTGGAGGTAGCGGAAAGGGGGAAAAAAAGGGAGAAGCTTAGGTAAACAAAAAAGAACAAATGAGCTCGGTGACAGCTCGGCGAGCGCAGCCTCCCTCCTGGCGCGTGAGTGGCCATCTTTTGTTGATGGCTGAATAGAAGGCTAAATGTCCCTTGAAATCAGAGCCAAAGCCGCCGCCTCACTGATGCCATATTGTGTGCTTGAAAGCGTTGGTATGCAGATCGGGGCTGGGTTATGATTGGTTCCTACGCAATGGTTGATTTAGGGTTAAGTAAGGGTGCACTGTAATATTTGAGTCATCCAATGATTTGACATTTTAGATTTCCTTGAGCACAGTCACGCTGTTTAACAAGATCTTTTTGGGGAGGGACACACCAGATGGTGTCCTGTGAACAAGACTTTAGGAAGACAAACAGGCATACCGTATTTCCTTGAATCCCGGCGCAGGGGCGCTAATTAATTTAAAACCTCTTCTCACTCTTGCGCTTACCAAAAGCATGCGGGATGGGCAAGCATGCGCAAATTATTTTAAAACATCTTCTCACTCCGGCGCTTACCTTATCATAAAAAGCACATTTAATAAAAAAAACGTTATTATGGTCTTACCTTTACTTATAAATTATGTCCATCTGCAGCTGCTTCTGATCAAAGGCAGTCTTCCTTATCTTTCTTCAGTTTTCCTTTAATTATTACCTCCTGCTTCGATTGAAAGTCCAGTTTAGAAAATTGTTTTATATTAGATATGTTATCCTCAATGGTTAAAGTGCAAGCAAACGATCGCGGCTCACGCATGCTGCTTGTTGTCTTCTTCTACAGCACCGGTCTTCTGCAGTACTGGTAGACGCAAGAAGGATCACTAGCGCCCTCTACCACCAGGAGGCGGGAGTCATTTAATGACTCATATTTGACCCGGCGGAAGTGCCAAGCATGCACTAATTATTTTGCGAAACGAGTTTGACCCGGCTGTAATTCTAGGCAGGCGAATACTATATTCCCAGCGGCAATTCAAGGAAATATGGTAGTAATGAGTTGTGTGGATATGTTTATATTTGACGGAGACACATGGGAAACATAGACTACGTTTACACTGCAGGCCAAAGTGGGCCAATTTGGACTTTTTCGAGATCTGATTTGTTCCAGCTGACTGTTTACACTGCAAGTAAAATATGATTTTTATCATACTCCAGCGTAAACCCGCACAGGCCCCAACGTGGCCTCAAATGTGGCCTCGACATCACTTGCATGCACACTTCAATGAAGTGAAAAGAAAGGAATTGGCTACGACAAAATAAAATAAAAGTCGCCTTAAAAATGAGTGTTTTTGTTAGAGATGTCCGATAATGGCTTTTTTGCCAATATCCGATATTGTCCAACTCTTAATTACCGATTCCAATATCAACCGATACTGATATATACAGTCGTGGAATGAACACATTATTATGCCTAATTTTGTTGTGATAAGCCGCTGGATGCATTAAACAATGTAACTTTACCATGAATTGATTAACGTGGACCCCGACTTAAACAAGTTGAAAAACGTATTCGGGTGTTACCATTTAGTGGTCAATTGTACGGAATATGTACTGTACTGTGCAATCTACTAATACAAGTTTCAATCAATCAATCAAAAACAAGGTTTTCCAAAATAAGAGAACAACTTCAACTCCAGTTATGGAAAAAGTGCCAACATGGCACTGCCATATTTATTATAGAAGTCACAAAGTGCATTATTTTTTTTAACATGCCTCAAAACAGCAGCTTGGAATTTGGGACATGCTCTCCCTGAGATAATCCTGATACCCACTACAACTATAGGAAATACTATACTTTGACTTTCACAAAGTGAATTTTTTTTTTTTTTTTTAAAACATGCCTCAAAACAACAGCTACAAAAACAATGAAGGCACACAGCTTCAGTCCAGAGTATACTAGAGCATACTTGCCAACCTTGTAACGTCTCGGAAGAGTTAGTGCTGCAAGGGGTTCTGGGTATTTGTTCTGTAGTGTTTATGTTGTGTTACGGTGCAGATGTTCTCCCAAAATGTGTTTGTCATTCTTGTTTGGTGTGGGTTCACAGTGTGGCGCATATTTGTAACAGTGTTAAAGTTGTTTATACGGGCATCCTCAGTGTGACCTGTATGGCTGTTGCATAAAGGCGTAGATATTAAGTGACTGGGCCGGCATGCAAAGGAAGTGCCTTTAAGGTTTATTGGCCCTCTGTACTTCTCCCTATGTCCGTGTACACAGCAGCGTTTTAAAAAGTCATAAATTTCACTTTTTGAAACCGATGCCGATAATCTTGAAACTGATACTGATAATTTCCGATATTACATTTTAAAGCATTTATCGGCCGATAATATCGGCAGTCCGATATTATCGGACATCCCTAGTTTTTGTCTCAGCCCGGATACTAAAGTCAGTTTTCACAATCTCTCTCTCACACACCCACTCACATACAGGGAATTCCCTGACCATACCAAAATACGTCAATAAATATGTATTCCTAAAACTCAAGTTTCAAGTTTTAAGTTTTATTCGTCACATGCAGAGTACACCACAGTGAAATGCTTTTGTCCATGCTCTTCAGATATTGCGTACAGTGGGATCCAAACACTACTTACGGAATCTAATACACTAAATACAAAAAAATACAAAAATGTGAATAGCTTTGATGTACATTAATTACAAGACAATGAGTTGCACAAACTCCCTGTTTTGTCGATTTCCTGCCTCTTTGGAACTAACACAACAACTGACGATTTAGAATTGTATCATAAGTCAAACGCAACAAGGTATTTGTGTTTTAAAAAGCTGTTTTTAACCGAATTCATGCAATAATTAGTTTTTCTATTTGGGGCCAACAGTTCCCGCTTCATGGCAGGCTTGTTGCAATCATCAGGCAATGGTTTATGTGAATAGAGTTCCTCTAACCCTCAGGAGCGTCAACGCGGAAGGAAAAGTAGAGACGTTAGCACCAATGCTCCAAGTTTAAATATGTTTTTTTCTCTCATTTGAATATGTTGGTTTTAAAAAATAAAAAATAAAAAAACATCATAAATGTCATCCATCCCTCCATTTTCTATACCTCTTTTCCCCATTAGGCTTCAGGTAAGCTGGAGCCTATCCCAGCTGGCAAGAGGAACAACCTTGACCGGTCGCAAGCCAATCGCAGAGCACGTATGTTGGCACTTTTTTGTGAAAAATCATTAAAAACTAAAATACATTTAAAGTTAAAGTACCAATGATTGTCACACACACACTAGATGTGGCGAAATTATTCTCTGCATTTGACCCATCACCCTTGATCACCCCCTGAGAGGCGAGGGGAGCAGTGAGCAGCAGCAGTGGCCATGCCCGGGAATCATTTTTGGTGATTTAACCCCCAATTCCAACCCTTGATGCTAAGTTTTAGAGGGTTTATATTCCCCTTAAATTGGTACTGCCGCCCCCTACCCCAACCCCTCACCTCCAAAACACCACCATTTAAATATGTAACGTGCCTTTTAAAAACAAAAACAAACTTTTAGATAGGAATGGTTGTAGCAAAAAGTAGTTTTTGTTGTGGTAGTCACAAGCGGTATGGAGGCTCGTAATTCAAATGTAAGCTCTATAGCAGGGGTGGCAAATGTGATCCGGCCCACGGGATGAGTATAAAAATGAGCCTATATTTTTGAATGAAAGAAACTGCTGTTCTAAATGTGTCCACTAGATGTCGCAATAGCAATTCTTTGTATCTTGGTAGATGATGCTGTTGCGTCGACCAGCATTCCTCCAATGGGGAATTCAAATTGCTAGTCTCTCCCAGATTCTTTTTATGGCAATACACTGATGTTTATATTCAATCTCCAGGCAATAGTTGGTATTTTGTAGTTTATTCTCAAAGCTTAGAGGACAAACCTGAGACCAACCCAGCACCCAAGCGTTCCCTAGCCCGGTCCAGATCGGTCTACCAAAACCCCGGAACTCCTGTCTACTTCCTCCTTCTCCTGTCCCCCCCACCTGCTGTTTCCCCAGCCTAGCTGTGCTCCGTATCTTAGGAATGTAATGGCAGTCTCAGCAAAGACAGTGCTCTGACTCTAACCAAGGACACTTGAATCCAAGCACTTTGTACCACACGAGACATTAGCTGATGTAAATATGACTATAGGAGTTTTAGAAAGAAGTAACACTTAAATATGGATATGATTCTGATCTGCTTCCATCAATATGTAGAAAAATAAAATAAACCACATGATGTTAGTACATCAGTTGAGGAAAATGAGCAAACTACATAAATAACATCCTGTAATTTGATTTTGATATTATTTTTTTATCTAGATAGACTGAAAATTAACACCAAAGAGTTGACTGATGAACATTATCACATAATGTATTCAGAAAGTATAAATAACGACAAATAAAGTGTAAAAAAAATAACAACAACATTATGATTTGTACATTTTCAGAATATGCTTGTTCTATCTAGGGAGGTATAGCTCGGTTGGTAGAGTGGCCGTGCCAGCAACTTGAGGGTTCCAGGTTCGATCCCCGCTTCCGCCATCCTAGTCACTGCCGTTGTGTCCTTGGGCAAGACACTTTACCCACCTGCTCCCAGTGCCACCTACACTGGTTGAAATGTAACTTAGATATTGGGTCTCACTATGTAAAAGCGCTTTGAGTCACTAGAGAAAAGGGCTACAAAAATATTATTTACTTCACTATATTTAAACAAAGAAAACAATCTGAAGTTGTCTTTATTTTTAAGTTATCGTGCCGTGATTTTACCACTTGGGAAAAGATTTTTCTCCTTGTGGCCCCCCATCTAAAATGAGTTTGACACCCGTGCTCTACAGCCAAAAAAACGAGAGCTCGTATCGCAAAATACTCGTAAGTTAGGGTACCACTGTATATTTTATATTTACTAACGATTTTGATTAAAACCGCGGCTTTTGCATGTAATTCATGTGTATTTTTTATTTTTACCAATTGTTTTATGAAATGCACTTTACTCTTTAGCAAATATTGTAAAAGTCCACTGTTTGAAACCCAACTTGTGCACTTAATTCTTCTTTTAAAAAATAATTGCAGATGTTGTAAACACAAGGATTCAAACAATTAAAGACATTCATGCGCAGGTGAATCAGAGCTGTTACTACAACAAAACTATTTTTACTTGTATTTGCTTTCGAGAGATATGGCTCTTGCATCAGAACACTTTTAGACACACAGCTCGCCAATGCTTGTCGAAGCCACGTAGAACCCTTGCCAATATCATGGCGTTGATGTCGCCAGGGCAATCACATTACCATACCAATCTCACCACCATCCCAATCTGAGCATCTCACCAGAGAGAAGCCACTTAGACGGGACGTGTGGCGTGTCCAGTTAAAGCCAGCTACAAGTGAAATGTAGTAAGGACGCCTCGCTGAATCTCATAATAGCCTGAGTTTGGTTGTCGAGGAGGAGGAAAAAAGACACATCCAATTTTCAGCAGCCTTGGAGAATCCTTGAGTGACACTCTACAGATTACTTAAGAGCAGCAGAAACACAGCCTTTTGTCAGGGCCACAAATGAGGGCAATTACCTGCGTCCCCTACAATGTTCACAGCCTTCTTAAATCTTGCTGTTGAGAGGCTGGAAGCAAGAGAGTGACTGAAGTGCTTTTAAACTCCATCAAATTATGAAGCCCTCGGTTCTTTGTTTGGTAAGACTGAAATATTGGGGTCGCTAAGTGAACGCGATTGTCGACTGAGCTTTTAAACACTTTCTTTAATGTGTTTTTCAATACCGTAATTTCCGGACTATAAGGCGCACTTAATACCATTTTATTTTTCTCAAAACTCGACAGTGCGCCTTATAGCCCGGTGTGCCTAATGTAAGGAATAATTCTGGTTTTGCTTACATTACACTTTTGGTACAAGGTGTAATGGTAAGTGTGACAAGTAGATGGCAGTCAAACATAAGAGATACGTTTAGACTGCAACATAATGGCAGTCACACACAAGAGTTACGTGTAGACTGCAATATGACCATACTTGCCAACCCTCCCGTTTTTAGCGGGAGAATCCCGATATTCAGCGCCTCTCCCGACAACCTCCCGACAGAGATTTTCTCCCGACAAACTCCCGGTATTCAGCCGGAGCTGGAGGCCACGCCCCCCAAAAAAAAAGTCTTCCGCAGCTGCGATTGGACCTGACCAGCCTCCGGGTACAAGTACTGGAGTACCAATTGCTTGCCAGGGAAGATCTTCCCCAGGAAGCAAGGATTGACCGGTTTTGGGCCATGCTAGGGAGAGATGGAAGATTCCACACTCTCGTGCATTTGATGAAAGCACTTTTGTGCGTGCCACACAGCAATGCATCATCATTGCTGTGTGGTTAGAAAAATAGTGACAGAGAATAGAAAGAGGATGGACAATTCAACACTTAACAAAGCATTGTACTTTCAAGTACAACAATGAGTAGATGAGTGTTGTGTGTGTGTGTGTGTGTGTATATGTGTGTGTGTGTATCCACACAGGGTGTGTGTGACGCGTCTAGTGCAGTAGAAGTAAATGATAAATGATAAATGGGTTATACTTGTATAGCGCTTTTCTACCTTCAAGGTACTCAAAGCGCTTTGACAGTATTTCCACATTTACCCATTCACACACACATTCACACACTGATGGCGGGAGCTGCCATGCAAGGCGCTAACCAGCAGCCATCAGAGGCAAAGGGTGAAGTGTCTTGCCCAAGGACACAACGGACGTGACTAGGAAGGTAGAAGGTGGGAAGTAGAGAGATGTCTGTAGATAGTGCATGTTGCTTTCTGCTTGCTACTCTCTGCTTACAGCTACCGCCGCCAGCTAGCCCCCTTCGGGGGGTGAAAAGAGGAGCCGAGTGTGTAAGTCTCCTCCTGCTGGTACAAAGCCTCTCCACCACCAAGACTCCTTCAGTGCCTCCTCGTGGCCACACACGGATAAGGGTCTTTGCAGACCCCGAACTAAACTGAAGGGGATCTCGGAGCAGCAGTGGGCCCCAGAGACGTGGCGTATAGGCCCACCTTTGTGTGGAATACGCCCTGACGCCCGTCAACCCTGCCCCAACTATGGGTAAATAGCCCCATTGCCTTGTGGGTCAGCTTATTTAGGCAAAGGCTAAGGGAGCACACCCTGACAGAAAAGCAATGTGCTGAAGGCACCCCACAGCCATGTGGGTAAAACCGGGAGGCAGTATGGCTACGGGAGTAAACCCCAAATGAAAAATCTGTGCTCCGGGGACACACACATGGGCAGGTTTCCAGCAGACCGGATGTCTGGCAGTCCCCTGCAACTGCACTCACCTGAAGGTCGTCTCAAGTTTTTCTCGTGCCACTGGAATATGGTGGGTGTGGCCAAGATTGTGGGGGAAGGAACTGCGCGCACCATCCCTCACACAATTACACTCTTTGCGCAGGCTTCAGCTTCTTCCGTAAAGTCCTCTGGCGACAGGATAAAGCGACGGGGGCAGGTCAAGGATGTGACTGGGAGCTCCTAGCTTGAATCCTGCACAGAGGCGGCATGGGTGTGATGGTCGTTGTGAAGATTGGGATCAGGAACATGATCTTCCTTCGGCAGCTGCCCATGTGACTGAGCAGCCCTATTTAGGGTCCGCACTGCTCACCCCAAATTGGGGAAGGGTCTGGAAAAGGTGACCCAAAAATTGTCTGTTCCTCACACCTGGGTGGCAAACCGCAGCCACCAAGGCATCCCCTACTGCGGTCGAAAACATAACAAAGGAAAGCATATGACTATACACCTGGCTACCTGGAATGTCCGCACCCTCCTCGACACGCAGGATGGGACGGAGAGACCTCATAGACGGACGGCGCTCATTGCACATGAGCTCAAGAGATACAATGTCGACATCGCAGCACTCAGCGAAACTCGGGTGTCGGGTGAAGACTCCCTGACAGAAGTCGGTGAAGGCTACACCTTCTTCTGGAAGGGTCTCCCGGAAGGCGAACGTAGGCTCCATGGAGTTGGCTTTGCTGTAAAAAGCAAATTACTCAATAACATCCCAGAGTCCCCCCAAGGCATCAGTGAGCGGCTCATGACCTGGCGTATCCCCCTGGTGAAAGGCCGGTTTGCTACGCTACTCAGTGCGTATGCCCCTACCCTGGATGCTGATAGTAACATCAAAGATGCCTTCTACGAGTCTCTTGCGGCTGCCCTATCCAGAGTCCCTAAGTCCGATAAGTTTGTCCTCATGGGTGACTTCAATGCCCAAGTTGGCACAGATGCCCAGCTCTGGACTAAAATAATCGGGCCTCATGGATCTGGGAAAATAAACAACAACGGCATTCGACTCCTCTCTCTGTGCTCTGAGCACCAACTTCTCATCACTAACACAATTTTTCAGTTAAAAAAGAAATACATAACATCTTGGATGCACCCACGGTCCAAACATTGGCACCTGCTGGACTATATAATTACACGACAACAAGATCGACAAGACGTCTGCGTAACCAGGGCCTTACGTGGGGCTGAATGCTGGACTGACCACCGGCTGATCAGATCCAAGCTGAGGATGAAAATCCGACCCCCGCACAAGAAACAGCAGCCAAGAAAGCGACTGAACTGCAGGGCCCTGGATTCTCCAGAGTGTACATCTCACTACCGCAGCAAGCTAGCTGCGGGGCTTTCCACCTTGGAGGATTACGGTACCATCTGTGACATGGACAGTGAGTGGGCAAAACTGAGGTCAACATTACATCAAGCTGCCTCTGAAACCATCGGCTTTACTCAGAAGCACCATCAAGACTGGTTCGACAACAGCTCGGTAGAAATACAGGAGCTGCTGGACGCCAAGCGCAAAGCCCATGCTGCCCTGCTCTCCAACCATCACTCTCCATCACTCCTCCACCATTATAAAACAACCAGAGCTGAGACACAGAAACAACTGTTCATGGAAAATGAGTGGTGGCTCAAAAAAGCCCAGGAGATCCAGGGATATGCAGATGCTAATAATACCTACGCATTCTACGCTGCTGCAAAATCCATCTATGGCCCACAAAAGCGAAGCATCGCTCCAGTAAGATCCGCAGACGGACACGTGTTATTCAAGGATAAACAACAAATTCTTGAGCGTTGGGCTGAGCACTTCGACTCACTGCTCAATAAAATAAACCCCTCTGATCCATCAGTGCTCAATGCACTCCCAGATCTCCCGCCTTCTCCCTTCCTTGATGATCCCCCCATGTTCAGTGAGGTCCTTACTGCAATCAGGAGCCTCAAAAACAACAAGAGCCCTGGCCCTGACGGAATTCCGGCTGAGATACTGAAGAAGGGAGGCTATCTACTGAAGCGGAAGCTGTTTAATTTCATACTAGCCATCTGGCACAGGGAGGCCCTGCCTCAAGAATGGAAAGACAGCAACATTGTCACCATCTACAAGAAGAAAGGAGATAAATCATCTTGTGGAAACAGTCGTGGCATCTCCCTTCTCTCAGTGGCCGGCAAGGTACTTGCGAAAATTATGCTTTCTCGCCTTTCATTTCTAACAGAGGGCATCCTCCCAGAGACACAGTGTGGCTTCAGAAAGAACCGAAGTACACTAGACATGATCTTCGCTGCCCGTCAAATCCAGGAGAAATGCAGGGAACAAAACAAGGACCTCTACATTACCTTTATTGACCTCACCAAGGCCTTTGACACAGTTGACCGTGATTTGCTCTGGAGCATCCTCAGGAAGTTTGGTGTCCCCCCCAAGTTTCTCAGCATCCTAAAACAGTTTCACGATGGTATGCAGGCATGTGTACTTGTAGGCAGTGAACAGTCCCCCTCTTTCCCAGTGAAAGTAGGGGTGAAGCAGGGGTGTGTACTGGCCCCAGTGATCTTCAATCTTTTCCTGGCAGCAGCCACACTCCTATTCCGCCAGTCCATCACAAAGGATAGTGGTGTCTCCATCGAGTTTCGCCTGGATGGGAGCCTATTCAACATCCGGCGCCTACAGGCAAAGACGAAGATGTCAGGCACCAACATCCAGGAGCTGCAATATGCAGATGACTGCGCACTCCTCGCCCACACTCCTGATGCCATGCAGCATGCACTAGACACCATGTCATCAGTCTACCGCTCACTAGGTCTGGTGATCAACATCCAGAAAACAGAGGTTCTCATCCAGGAGAGGTCCCCATCCCCTACACCCCCTGTCTTTACCATCAGCGGCACACCCCTCAAACTCGTTGAGCAATTTTGCTACCTCGGCAGTACTCTGACCCCAACATGCCAGATCGATGATGACATCCAGGCTCGTATCAACTCAGCCTCCTCTGCCTTTGGAAGACTGCGCTCCCGGGTGTTTGAAAACAACCACCTTCGAACCTCAACGAAAGTGTCTGTCTACAGGGCGGTGTGTGTTTCAACTCTGCTGTATGGGTCAGACACATCCGCTGCCTTGATGCTTTTAACATCAGATGTCTCCAACGCATTCTTGGCATCACATGGCAGGATCGAGTTCCTCATATGGACATCTTACAGCGCACTGAGTCCATGAGCATAGAGGCCACCCTGGCACAGCGACAACTCCGGTGGGTTGGTCACACCATCCGGATGCCAGGACACCGTTTGCCTCGTCAGATGCTTTATGGTCAGCTCCTTTCAGCCAGCAGAAAGCCCGGAGGACAAAAGCTGCGGTACAAAGACCAACTGAAAGGGATATTGAAGAGGTGCAACATCAAACCCTACGAACTTGAGACAGCTGCAGCCAATCGATCGCTGTGGCGCTCGCTATGCCATGACGGGGTCATGTATCTGGAGGAGTGTCGGAACCAACACCGGAGTGATCAGCGGAGGCGAAGACACCACCATGCAGTTCCAGAACCATCCCAGCCCCCTGATCCAGGCCTGACATGTCCCCACTGTGGCAGGACGTGTGGTTCCAGGATCGGACTTTATAGTCATATGGAGTGGCATCGTCGTCAGCAACGATAGCCACCGACCAGAGCAACAAAATGGAAGCTACGTCATCTTCGACTACGATGGACCGCCTAAGCAAGCAAGCAAGTAAGCATATGTGTAAATAAATGAACACTAAAATTCAAGTATTTCTTTTATTTATATATATAATAAAATAAATAAATATATATATATATATATATATATATATATATATATATATATATATATATATATATATATATATATATATATATATATATATGTATGAAATACTTGAGTTGGTGAATTCTAGATGTAAATATACTCTCCTCTTAACCACACCCCTAACCACGCCCCCACCCCGACCACGCCCCCAGCCACGCCCCCCAGCCCCGACCAAGGCCCCCCCCCCCACCTCCTGATATTGGAGGTCTCAAGGTTGGCAAGTTTGAATATGACTCAAGTAAACAACAGCAACATTGTATATGTTCCATTGAAAATATAGAACATTACACACTGCGCTCAAAAATCTATCAAAATGTTTTAGTACGACTTTGGTAAGCTATGAAGCTGCACCGCTTGATGGATTGTACCGTGCTTCAACATATGAATATTTTTATGGTGTGTGTATAAGGTAAGACATATTATCTGGCGTTTTGTTTCGCAATATTATGCAAAAGTACCTTTTCTTACCTTCTGGTACCTGCTGATGTGTATTTGGGATCTGCATAAGTCCTGAAAAATTGTGCGCATCTGCCTTTGTAGTCCCTGCCGACACCGTAGTCGATAAGCTTCTTCTTTTTCTCTGTCTTCTTGTTATGTGACATTCATCCTCCGCTGTTGCCGTTTCTAATATAACGTACTGTAAAGTACTTCCTTATATCTGCCATGAAAGCGCTAAAACATACTGGTGTAGTGAATTGACATTATTCACCCAAGGATTTTTAGTAATTAGAGAGTTCCAGTTGGACGGTTTTTCATGGGACGCATTTCCGGCGGATGAGGAGACGCTGCTTCGTTATTGATTGAAGTGAAGTCTGAATGTCATTAAAACAGTTAGCTCCATCTTTTGACACTTCTTCCACTCCCGTCCTTGCACGCTACACCGCTACAACAAAGACGACGGGGAGAAAACGCTGCCGAAGGTGAGCCACGTAAATAAGACCGCCCACAAAACGGCGCATCCTGAGGCGACTGTCAGAAAGCGACTTGAAGATGATCTGTAAAACATAATCTATGCAACATTTTGACCAAATAACCACCATTACATGTTATGTAGACCACAAGGAAGTGTTTTACATTTAGAAAAAAAAAATATATATGACTTCTTTAATGCGCCCTAAAATCCGATGCGCCTTATATATGAAAAAATATCGAAAACAGGCAGTGCGCCTAATAACCCGGTGCGCCTAATAACCCGGTGCGCCCTATGGTCTGTAAAATATGGTACTTTTTTCCGATCGTCCTCTAATTTTGCATCTTCTGTACTTAGTTGTCATCCATTATTGGCTGGTTGTGGAATTAACCAACCAGTCCATTTCAATAGACCAGTCGATCTTTGGGACTTTATCAGTAAATACAAAAATATTAGGAAATCAAATGATTGTTTTAGCATTATGACATCGATGACCTGCCCGCCCAGAGAATGACCAACAGAGCTGCAAACGGACGCATTTTGCCACACTTCACCGGTTTCAGTTAATGCTTGATTCGGTGAAAGCTGGATAATTATGGGTAGAAATGTGTGTCTTTTTTTGCAACCGAAAAATAAGATTTTCAACCCACAAAAAAAATTTGCAAACAAAACAGAAATTTGGAAACAAAAACATTGATTTAAAAAATAAAAAAAAGTATTTAAAAAAAAAAAAAAGTTTTACTTGCAAATCATTTTGTGTTTAAAATGTTATTTGTGTTTGTTTCCAGTCTTTTTTTGGTTGCAAATCGTTTATTTAGTTGCCACTCATTATTTTTGATTGCCACTCTTTTTTTTTTGGTTGCCACTCATTTTTTTGGAATCAATCCTTATTTGTTTTTGGTATTTTTCATCCCATTGTGTTGAGGGTGGAAGTATAGTAAGCAATCATACCTTAATGGTCAAGTCATCATCTGAGACTGATCAAAAATATATATATTTTAACATATTGTCCAGAGAAGGCCCTGTCAACAAAACTAAAATTGATTTGTAACCGCCCAAAAATTTGCAACCCCCCATAAAAGTCGTGCAACCTAAAAAAATTTGCAACCACAAAATGAGATTTTCAACCAAAATGAAATATTTGCAAACAAGACATTGATTTGAAATAAAAGAGAAGTATTTTCAAACCAAAATAAGTTTTGGTGGCAAATAATTGAGCATATTATATGCTGTTTAGCAACATATATTGCAGTGGCATGCAGTCACTAGAGGCAGGGGAGGCACGGCCTCACCTGCCATCATGGAAAGAAAAAAAAAAGTAAAAAGAAAAAAAAAATTATTAAATTGTTATATGTATCCAGTGATTATACTAAAGTTATTTTCCATTTAACTTCACCAGTTTTAGATTATTTGTATTTTTATTTTCACATTTGCCGTTCAAATACTGAGAAGAGACGGTGCGGTGATCAGCAGCCAGTTGAGGCACGTCACTGTGTTGTGCCTCAACATGGATTGTGCGCAATGACTCGGCTAACTGCTGGCCTGCTGTGCAGTGAGACCGTATTGCTATATGAATTATATTATACATTTCCATAGTTTAGTTAGCTGAGATATATAATGTACAGTGTATTTTGTCAACAACTGTATGTGTGTAACGTATTTCTTGTGCTGAGCGATCATAAATCTGCTGCGAAGACACACTGTGTGAGGCTCGTCTCATAACCCCGCCTCCTGGTGCCAAGCACCTCTGCCGCAGAATGCACCGCCCGACGGGAGCGCCGCGGCCACACCAACCAAAGCCCACACCCAAACCCTCCACGTGCAAGACCGAATCCACCCAAAAAAAGTCACTTAACAAGAAGCCAAAAAGTGCAAAAACAACAATGCTCGCGGTGGAGGAGCCGCGAACGACCGCAGGGACACAACATTAGGTACACTTGCAGACTGCAGCACAGATTTCATATTTCATTCATTCACAACTCTTCCAACACGAACACCACTGTTCCCGCACTTATAAGTAAAGGTAAGACCATAATAACGTTTTTTTTTTATTAAATGTGCTTTTTTGTGTGCTACAGTTTGTAAGTGTAAAGTTGAAGTTAAGTTAAAGTACCAATGATTGTCACACACACACTAGGTGTGGTGAAATTTGTCCTCTGCAATTGACCCATCCCCTTGTTCACCCCCTGGGAGGTGAGGGGAGCAGTGGGCAGCAGCGGCGCCGCGCCCGGGAATAATTTTTGGTGATTTAACCCCCAATTTAAACCCTTGATGCTGAGTGCCAAGCAGGGAAGATTGCTGGTATGAGCTTTTAAACATAACCTGTTAACTGCTGCCAATCACATGGTGAATAAGATACTATTTAGGGTTCATATGTTTGTAAATCTGACTGTGATGATACAGTGCCTCACCAGACATTAACCTCACCGCACGCCACTGATATATTGTGTATATATGTTGCTCAACAGTCATTTATTAAAGACATGTCTGCAAGCGGTTCATGTTTAAAGACTCCCACCCTCTCCAAAAGTATCAGAATGTATCTTTTGAAAATGTGCACTGTCAAATATGTACCTTGAAGACAAACATCACTGCTATGTTTTTTCAGTCAGAGTTGAAAATAAACTTCATAAACATCAAATTGATTCGCCGGTCAGAACATTAGATTAAATTGAAATAGGGTAGTACGGTATACCGGTATTAGTATAGTGCCACTATACTAATGAATCATATTCGGTACTATACCGCCTCTAAAAAGTACTGGTATCAGGACAACACTACTGTGGAATAATCCCACCTTTTCTCGTGTTTCCTCAAACCATGTCGTAATGTTGCAATGGCGCCTTTTTTTTTGTCAGATTTTATATTTCGTAGTCTCGACAAAACAGTTCTGTGTTAAACATTGTGGACAAATAGACATCCGAGCAGGCGGGAAAGCCATGGAACAAAAATTAAAAAAAACACTGGTGGCTCCGGGAATCTGCATAAGAAAGCAGAGCAGGGCCCTAGCAGAGAGCATGAGCTAAAAGTGACCACGTATGTGCGTCCGTCAATCTGTGATGTCACAAATGGCACACTGTAAAAAAAACTAAAAAAAAACCTCATAATTTGAGGATTTACCACAGGTATCTAACATTATAACATTTATCGGTCGGAAAAAAAGAAAAAAATCATCTGTCTTTTTTAAAGCTCTCTCTGCGTGGACTGCTAATCTAAGGGTGAGGTACTACATTTTAAAGGTTAGGTACTCGTTATAAAAATACACACTTCTATGCACAAACATTACCTTAAGAGCACATGGAATATATTTCAAACATGATGAAGACTTTATATCTCTTCCAAAATGATATCATTACCTGTGGTGTGTTCTGTCTGCAAAGACTTATAGGGAGACTTTAAATGTGACCTCTGTCCTTCTCCAGATGTCCACTTATTCCCGGTCTATAGATCTGACCCCAATGAGCCGGTCCCACCAGATAAATCTGGAGGACTAGCAGGCCTTGAAAGGGCCCAGGTATTAGTCTCCCAGCGCAAACATAAGGAGATGATTTTCCCACTTTGTGTTTGGGGGAAGGTGATCCCTGACCTCACCTCGAGCGCAAAGTTAGAGCTTGAACTCGTCATCTGATGTCTGTTCAATCTCACCGGGCTTGTTTTGCATCCAAATTGTGTATCTTCAGGGGCGGTTATATTTAGAGGGGTTATGTTGGCCGGGCTGTGATGCAAAAGCCCAAAACATATGTAGTTGTACTAAATGTTTGTTGAAAGGTAATCCACTGGCAGGAAACGACACAGAAAGATTCTAGAACAGCGATTCTTAAAGGCCTAATGAAATTATTTTTTTTTATTTAAACGGGGATAGCATATCCATTCTATGTGTCATACTTGATCATTTTGCGATATTGCCATATTTTTACTGAAAGGATTTAGTATAGAACAACGACGATAAAATTCACAACTTTTGGTCTGTGATAAAAAAAAGCCTCCTACCAGAAGTAGCGTGACGACACCGGAGGAAGGACTGCTTACATTTCCCCATTGTTTACACCAGCAGCGAGAGCGATTCGGACCGAGAAAGCGACGATTACCACATTAATTTGATGAAAGATTTGTGGGTGAGGAACGTGAAAGTGATGGACTACAGTGCAGTGCAGGACGTATCTTTTTTCGCTCTAACCGTAACTTAGGTACAAGGGTTCATTGGATTCCCCGCTCTCCCTCTTTTTTCTATTGTGGATCACGGATTTGTATTTTAAACCACCTCGGATACTATATCCTCTTGAAAATGAGAGTCGAGAACGCGAAATGGACATTCACAGTGACTTTTATCTCCACGACAATACATCGGTGAAGCTCTTTAGCTACTGAGCTAACGTGATAGCATCGGGCTTTACTGCATATAGAAACAAAACAAATAAGTCCCTGACTGGAAGGATACACAGAAGATCAACAATACTACCAAACTCTGGACATGTAAATACACAGTTAATGCTTTCCAGCTTGGCGAAGCTTAGCAATGCTGTTGCTAACGACGCCATTGAAGCTAACTTAGCTACGGAACCTCGACAGAGCTATGCTAAAAACATTAGCTCTGCACCTATGCCAGCTCTCATCTGCTCATCACGACCCAAGCTCACCTGCGTTCTAGCGATCGACGGTACGACGAAGGACTTCACCCGATCACCGATGCGGTTGGCGGCCCGGAGACGGAGGAAGTCAAGGTGAGGTCGTTCGGCTAGCGCGTCTGCTATCCTCAAAGTCATCCTGATTGTGTTGCTGTAGTCCGCCGCTAATACACGGATCGCACCTACAGCTTTCTTCTTTGCAGTCTCCATTGTTCATTAAACAAATTGCAAAAGATTCACCAACACAGATGTCCAGAATACTGTGGAATTTTGGGATGAAAACAGAGCTTTTTTGTATTGGATTCAATGGGTCCGAATACTTCCGTATCAACCGTTAACATCATGTGCATACGTCATCATATCTAGACGTTTTCAACCGGAAGTGTGTCTGGAAATTTAAAATTGCACTTTATAAGTTAACCAGGCCGTATTGGCATGTGTTGCAATGTTAAGATTTCATCATTGATATATAAACTATCAGACTGCGTGGTCGGTAGTAGTGGGTTTCAGTAGGCCTTTAAACTGTGATACGTGTACCATTAGTGGTACGTAGGCTCCATCTAGTGCAGACCTGGGCAAATTAAGGCCCGTTAAGCTTTTCAATCTGACCCGCCGGACATTCCCAAATATTTTTTTTAGATCTTTAAGATCGAAACTGTAGCTGCCATTATGATGTGCAGTGATGTTTTCAAATGACCGCAAGTCTTGGACTGTACAAAGTATTTCAATGGTTGGAATCTGCACTTTTGCACGATATACTAGTTACTATGGTAATCGTTCATATTTCGCTGTGTTTGTTGCATTTTTGTTGCGTTTCGCTTGATTTTAAAATATGCAGATCGAGAGGGGGTGTGACGTTCATATGTTGTCAATATTTAGTGTTGAATCGTTCATAGTTAATATTGTAAATTCCACTTTCTTTATTTGCATGTATATTCTGGGTGTCTCATTCAGTAAAAAAAAAAAGGTAAAATTCCATTCCGTTTTTTTCAGGCGGTCTGTCATAGCGTTTTTAGCATTCAATCAGACATTATGGTGAGATTTTGTATTAGTGTCCCTGAAAATAGGACCCACGCACACATACTGTACAGCAGATTTTCACAGCTTACATATATATATGTATACATAGATAGATAGATAGATAGATAGATAGATAGATAGATAGATAGATAGATAGATAGATAGATAGATAGATAGATATACCGGCCCTCAGGAACATTTTTTTCTCTTAATTTGGCCCCCCGAGTCAAACTAATTGCCCAGGCCTGATCTAGTGATACGCCCAAAGAATCACTTGATTAAAGTACAGTGTTTTATTTCCTATATGTAAACACAGTGTGACTGTTCAAACTGTGTGTAATGTTACAGTGGCCAAAAATGTTAAATATACTTGTTAAATTAAACCTCTGCCTTGTTTTTAATTACTACGCTATTATATTTTAATTTTAGTCCTTTTGGTGGTACTTGGACGGACAAATTTTTTCTAAGGTGGTACTTGGTGAAAAAAAGTTTGTGAACCACTGTAATAGAACAATTGGCAACAATTCCCAAAATTAGTCATTTTCTCTTTTGGTGCAAGTATAACTGTTTTGCTTGGGTCGCATGTTTAGGCGCAGATCGTTCTCCCAAGATGCAGGCAAGGTGCAGGTAAGACGATGATTTATTTCTCATAAATCATTAAAAAATACAAACAAGCGTGCCGATAGCACGGGGAGCTAAGGCGAGACTTAGCACAGGAATCAAAAGATAAAACAAGCATAGGTACCAGAAGCAAGGTTTACACAAACGTAACTTGTTGCTTACAGCAAACAAAACAGCCAAAGGCTCTCGGATTAGTGCCCGGGAGCAGGTGAGTGTCCCGAACATTAATTAGAGGCAGGTGAAAATAATCAGCACCAATGACAACCAAGAAACACAAACCCAGGGGTGCTGAAACAGAACTAAGGGAGTCTTAAACTAAAACAAAACATGATCCAGGCAACGGCTCATCACAGTAACAAATGTTGTACTTCAGGGAAGACACAGCAGCTTGAGAAAAATCGCAAAAAAAATATTTTTAAACACTTAAATCTACCTTCAGTTATATCGAAGGCAACATGTATCACATTTTAGTTCATACTACCGGTGTTACGATAAGGGTTTTATGCTGCTGATATCAAACCCAATAAAATAAAAATTTTAAATAAATAAAAAATAAAAATATATATATATATATATATTTTTTTTTTTTCTGTCATAAAAAAATAAAATAATGCGTGCTTAGGACTGTATCCCTGCAGACTGTATTGATCTATATTGATACATAATGTAGGAACCAGAAATATTAATAAAAGAAAGAAACAACTATTTTGTGAGAATAAGTGTGAATGAGTGTAAATGGGGGAGGGAGGTTAATTGGGTTGGTGCACTAATTGTAAGTGTATCTTGTGTTTTTATTTTGATTTAATAAAAATACAAAAAATAAATAAACTTTTTATTTTTTTTATTTTTTTATTTTTTTTATTTCTTGTGCGGCCCGGTACCAATCAATCCACGGACCGGTACCGGGCCGCGGCCCGGTGGTTGGGGACCACTGTGCTAGAAGACATGCAGGCTATTTCTACAGTGGAGTCACCCGCTTTCAGGCAGCTAATTAGCATGATACCGGGCGTCAAATGGCACCTGGACAGTGAGTACATAAAAATGGAAAGCGAGCTAAATAAAACACTCCAAACTCTGCCTCTGCTCATCATTCAGCACTGAAGGTACACACACTCTGTCAATTCTCTTATATACTCTTTCATTCTAGACTTCTACAGTGTTTGATTATCACATCACTCTAAATGTATAGACTGTAAAGTTCACAAACATAAAGAGGGATCCTAGTGGGCCAGGCCAATCTTTTCCTATCTCTAAACTAAAACTGGGGAAATGTGTAGAGTGTTCTGGGCTTCAGACATGATTTGATTTCAGAATTCCTTGAGAGAGAAAAAAACGCCTGGTTAGGCTTTGTGTCTGTAGTGTGTGCTTTACTTGATTTACAGCTATGTTGCTATTATGCTGTTTGTTACTTATGTATGTTATGTTGCAGCTATTTAAAATAGTTTTGTCAATTTGTTCTGGCCTGAAACAAATCGTCCCTTTGAAACATATCTTTGACTTTGTGTGTTGTATGTAGCCCACATTGCTTAGCAGAGTTCAGTGATGCAAATGCACGTCAAGTTGATCAACAGATTGTATTATTCTCCAGTGCAATAACAGTACTGAAATGAAGGCTAAAAGGGCATTAAAGGGGGCCTTAAAAAAAATAAAAATATATATATATATATATATATATATATATATATATATATATATATATATATATATATATATATATATATATATATATATATATAAGTAACTAAATAGTTACTTTTCACAGTAACACATTACTTTTTGGTGTAAGTAACTGAGTTAGTAACTGAGTTACTTTTGAAATAAAGTAACTAGTAACTGTAACTAGTTACTTGTTTTCGGTAATTAACCCAACATTGCTAAAGAGGCAAACAAAAAGGCGAAGCTTAGCTCAGGAATCAAATTAGTAGTCGTCGTAACTGTTGCGTGGTAGCAAATAAGAAAGCCTGACTGAATGTGGCGAAAAGCAGGGAATAAGTAGCTCTCTGATTAGTGCCCAGGTGCAAGTGAGCATCCCGAACACTAATCTGAGGCAGGTGAAAACAATCTGCAGTCATGGCAACTAAAACACAAACCTAGGAGTGCTCAAAAGAGGAACTGAGGGAGTCAAAAACTAAACAAACATGATCCAGGCAGCGGATCATGACAATAGTAGTTATATACAGCATCCTCAAATGTTTTAATGTACATAAAATGTGTGATTGTAAATAATGTTAATGAGATTAATCCTTAATAAAATTCCCTTCAAGAAAAAAGTATATTTTTAATTTTAAAAAAAGCCTTTTACCCAAAAATGCGTTACTCATTGAAAAACAACCCAAAAATGGTTCATAGTTTTGAAATCCCAGAAATTGAGTTGAAATAATACCCTAATAACCCCAAAAATGGATTGCTCTCCATAAAAATAACTCAAAAATTTAACCCAACACTCGCAACTCATAAATTGGGTTATCAAAATAACCCAGCATTGTTTTAGTGTGCAGTGTCAGCAATGGCCGTCACATTCTTTTTTTCACGAAAAATTGAACAATACTGATCGGTGGTCGGTCGATCAGCAAGGCCCTCGTTCATACGGTGAGAGGGTATACAGAGTGCGGGGTGAGCACAGTCTGTGAGGCCGTGAATGTGTCCCGGTTGCCGATTGAATGAGCGCAACGAACACAAGGGAAAGAGATGATGCAGTGCAATAATGTGACAGATAATGAAGGATGTGGGTTGTGTTCTTACATGTGATCCTGCTTAGTCGTTAAGAGCATACTTGCCAACCTTGAGACCTCCGAAATCGAGTGATTGGGGGGGTTTGATGTGTGGGGGGGCGGGGTTGGGTGGTAGCGGGGGTGTATATTGTAGCCCGGAGGAGTTAGGGCTGCAAGGGATTCCGGGTATTTGTTCTGTTGTGTTTATGTTGTGTTACGGTGTGGAAATGTGTTTGTCATTCGTGTTTGGTGTGGGTTCACAGTGTGGCGCATATTTGTAACAGTGTTAAAGTTGTTTATACAGCCAACCTCAGTGTGACCTGTATGGTTGTTGATCAATTATGTCTTGCAGTCACTCACGTGTGTCTGTAGAAGTCGCATACAACATGTGACTGGGCCGGCACGCTGATTGTATGGTGAAAAAGCGGACGCGTTGACAGGTTGTAGAGGACGCTAAAGGCAGTGCCATCCCGGCACGCCCTTAGTATTGTTGTCCGGGTGAAAATCGGGAGAAATTCGGGAGAATGGTTGCCCCGGGAGATTTTCGGGAGGGGCACTGACATTTGGGAGTATCCCGGAAAAATCGGGAGGGTTGGCAAGTATGGTTAAGAGTGATTCTGGTATTGATCATTTGATTGGTCAATCAGCCTTTTTCCTCCACTCCGCCCTTAAAAAAGGACACACAGCTGCACGCTCATGCTGTGGCTTTTCACGCAGACCCACAAAGGCCTTGGACAGTCTTCCTGAGGACAATAGCTGCGCAGCGGAGTGAAACTACAAGAGGAAATGCATTTATCCCAGCGGAGTCGTGCTGATGACCCTTCCTGCTGCCTCTCTTCCTCCCTCGGGGGGTGAAAACACGGGAAGGTTTTGTGTCGGCTGGATGCAGTTCGGGGGCAGGCACGGCATGCGGGGCCGGGGGAGTCGTGGGGGGGCCGTTGGGGTTGGGGAGGGGGGGACCGCTGTCACGGCGTGCACAGCTTTTTCAGGACACAGGCTGTACTTTTGACATGTGTCTACTGACATTACCCATGGTGCTCCCCTTCCTCGCCATCTCCCCCGACCGGGGTTGTCTCTTCGCCTCACAGAGGTAATGGTGTGTGAGACAGGTCAAGAGCACGGAGGAGAGAGAAAGTCGCTGTGTTTGTGTGTACGACAAAACAGAGACAAGTGCCCAGATTAGGGCCAATAGTGGTTTGATGTTGGCGAGGTTGACTCGATTTGAATCAGCACAAAACATCAAGGGCTTGGTCTCTCAAAATCCAAATACCATATTTTATGGACTATAGATCTGCACCTATTACATTTTAGAAGAAAAAATATGTTTTCACATATTGTGAAATTAGTTATTTACACAGAAAGTTTATGTAAATGCTTATTTTCAGGGGCGCCGAAAAGGGGGGGTAAAGGAGACGGATTCTAGGGGCCCATGATGGAGGGGGGCCCAGAGAGGCCCCCAATGATGATGAAATTATAATACAGAAAAAATAATGGGGGCCCTGTAAAGATTATTTTCATGGGGCCCAAAATCCCTAGCGGCGCCCCTGCTTATTTTCATACTTCAGTTGTTTCCAAACGGTGCCTGTAACACGGCAGTAAAACGGTTGCTCAAACAAAACAGAAGTCATCGTCATGGACCCACTAGCTGCGGAAGCTAGCTCTCCAATCTGCTAAACAGACTCGATTACTGTAACGTATTATTTTCGGGTCTCCCTATGTCTAGCATTAAAAGATTACAGTTGGTACTAGAGATGCCTGATAATATCGGACTGCCGATATTATCGGCCGATTAATGCTTTAAAATGTAATATCGGAAATTATCGGTATCGGTTTCAAAAAGTAAAATGTATGACTTTTTAAAACGCCACTGTGTACACGGATGTAGGGAGAAGTACAGAGCGCCAATAAACCTTAAAGGCACTGCCTTTGCGTGCCGGCCCAATTACATAATATCTACGGCTTTTCACACACACAAGTAAATGCAAGGCATACTTGGTCAACAGCCAAACAGGTCACACTGAGGGTGGATGTATAAACAACTTTAACACTGTTACAAATATCCGCCACACTGTGAACCCACACCAAACAAGAATGACAAACACATTTCGGGAGAACATCCGCACCGTAACACAAAAAAAAACACAACAGAACAAATACGCAGAACCCCTTGCAGCACTAACTCTTCCGGGACGCTACAATATACACCCCCAGCTACCCCCTACCCCCCGCTCAACCCCGCCCACCTCAACCTCCTCATGTCCCAAATTCCAAGCTTATGTTTTGAGGCATGTTAAAAAAAATAGTGGATTTTGTGACTTCAATAATAAATATGGAAGTGCCATGTTGGCATTTTTTTTCCCATAACTTTAGTTGATTTATTTTGAAAAACCTTGTTACATTGTTTAATGCATCCAGCGGGGCATCACAACAAAATTAGGCATAATAATGTGTTAATTCCACGACTGTATGTATCGGTATCGGTTGATATTGGAATCGGTAATTAAGAGTTGGACAATATCGGAATATCGGATATCGGCAAAAAAAGCCATTATCGGACATCTCTAGTTGGTACAAAATGTGGCTGCTAGACTTTTGACAAGAACAATAAAGTTTGATCATATTACGCCTATACTGGCTCACCTGCACTGGCTTCCTGCGCACTTAAGATGTGACTTTAAGGTTTTACTACTTACGTATAAAATACTACACGGTCTAGCTCCATCCTATCTTGCTGATTTTATGAAATCTGCGTTCAAAGAACTCCGGCTTATTAGTGATTCCCAGAGCCCAAAAAAAGTCTGCGGGCTATAGAGCGTTTTCTATTCGGGCTCCAGTACTCTGGAATGCCCTCCCTGTAACAGTTAGAGATGCTACCTCAGTAGAAGCATTGAAGTCCCATCTTAAAACTCATTTGTATACTCTAGCCTTTAAATAGACCCCCCATTTGGACCAGTTGATCTGCCGTTTCTTTTCTGCTCTGCACAGATTAGGTGACCACAGATGAGGCGCTAGCTGTCCAAAGTCGGGATCCAGGGTGGACCACTCATCTGTGCATCAGTTGGGGACGTCTCTGCGCTGCTGACCTGTCTCCACTCAAGATGATCTCCTGCTGGCCCCGCTATGGACTGGACTCTGACACTATTATGTTAGATCCACTATGGACTGGACTCTCACAATATTATGTTAGATCCACTATGGACTGGGCTCTGACACTATTATGTTAGATCCACTATGGACTGGACTCTCACAATATTATGTTAGATCCACTATGGACTGGACTCTGACACTATTATGTTAGATCCACTATGGACTGGACTCTCACAATATTATGTTAGATCCACTATGGACTGGACTCTCACAATATTATGTTAGATCCACTATGGACTGGACTCTCACACTATTATGTTAGATCCACTATGGACTGGACTCTCACACTATTATGTTAGATCCACTATGGACTGGACTCTCACACTATTATGTTAGATCCACTATGGACTGGACTCTCACAATATTATGTTAGATCCACTATGGACTGGACTCTGACACTATTATGTTAGATCCAATGAATGAAAACTATTTTTTGAATACAAAACATTATGGCCGTTACCGAAGAAACATTTCCCGAATTAGCCACACCGTTTTATAAGTTGTAGGGTTCAAAGCGTAGGAAAAATTTAACGGTTTGTAGTCCGAAAAATACGGTAATAAGTGCTAAATAGTGTGCGCAATTATTAGTGCGCAATTGATAACAATTGCAAAAGTGGTGCAGACCGCCCTATTTAAGTGAGATTTTTTTTGCGAGTAGTATAGCGGCTGTCACCATGGCAACGCTACACATTCATGACCTCACATGCTCCAACGGTCGAACCGAGGCTGTTTCATTGTGTTGTGGAATATGCAGCACACACAAGGAGATACAAAAGTGCGATCTAAACAACAGAACTTATAGCCAAAGGTGCGCTCTGGAAGGCGTGTCTAAAATGATCCAGCCGCAAAAAAATGCATATTGCGAGAAGTTTTTTTCACAAAGCCATTAAAAAGTCACCAAAACTAATCAATTTGTTTTAATCAGCTCCTTAAGTCATTCAGCAGCTATACAATTATACAATGATATTGTTGAATAGACGATATGTCTGTTTTTTTCTGATAATATGTTCTGTAATATGTTCTGTAATATGTTGAAATGCACACAGATGGAGGATTCTCACTTCACCGTCTGTCTGTGCATTGCGATTGGCTCCTTTCTCACAGCCATTTGTGCACGAACGGGCTAATTTCCATTTATTTTTTAAATGTACTAAATAAAGACGCACAACTATGTTATTTATGTTAACGGCCTCTCTTTGCATATAATGTACATTTTCTGCTGGATCTACTCTCTATTTTATGCTGACCTCTTGCGTTGTTTTGCTGCAGCTGTTACATGTACTGTAATATTGTACATGGTAATTGGGATTTTTTATATATATTGTACATATTATATAAAAATATAATATAATATCCTATTTTTAATATATAAGTATATATGATATACTGTATATATAATATGTAAATATTACATATATGTTATATTTGATATTGCTACTATGATACATTGTTAGTCTACTTTATACCTGCATTATCCTTTCCATCCTTACCCTTTCCAACCTTTGTAACTGAGCTACTGTGTGGAACAATTTCCCTTGTGGATAAATAAAGTTTGTCAAAGGGTAAATCCCACCTAACTTTATCCTTGTCCACACACACACAATGGTCGTTTAAGACCCCCTCCCATCCTCCGTCCGCCAGCGCAACGCGTCTTAGTACGCATGCGCGGAAAATGTGCACGTCATAGTCACCTCCAGTGTTGCTTTGTGTGCAAGTTCTTAAATTAAATGTAACTCATCTGAACAATATCCAGTGTTGTGGTATTTCAATTAACTGGAATCCAGTGGGCTGTGGGGCCCTATTGTATGGGGCCCTATTGTAGTGAATCACACCTGAGACATCATAAATTAATCAAATCTTTATTAAACACGTGAAAGTACACAATGTGACAAAGATCGTTTTACAATAATCAATCTCGGGATGTAGATATCTGGTCAGGAATCTCCTCACTCTTTTGCCTTCACCTTCATTGGTCATTCGTTTTTGGTGACTTTATATAATCTGGACCTAGACGTTGAGTCTGCGACATACATGGCGGACAATAACTGATACAGTCTGTTTTGTCAGTCCAAAAGCAATCGCTGTTTTCCGCAGTCTTCCCTCGACGGCCAGGTAATACAAAGCACACGCTACCTTTGTTTAATCACATCCACGGTAGCCCGCATTCTCGTTGTCTCTCCTTCGACAAATGGACAAAGTTTTTCGGTAAGTAGAATCACAGCTGACCTGGACATTCTAAAGTTATCTTGCCGTCTGAGAAGTGTTGTATCCCAAATAGCTGCAATGGCTTTCTCTTAAGGTATTCAGGTGTGATTTCCACAAGCGTCTGGACATGTAGAGGAAGGAGAAACGCGGGCATATCTGGATGACTCACCTCCATACTTCCAGTGGTGAGCTCCGAGCTACGAAACCGCTTTATTATGAAGCTGGCTGTGGCGCGTTCTTTCTGACGTCACTTCCTGTCCAAACTCAATTTGTAAACGATCAATGAGTCCATACAAAGCTGTCATGATCTGTGGTCTAGATCATGTTTTGTTTAGTTATGTTCTGTTTGTTTAAAACTCCATAGTTCCTGTTTTTACGCTCCCTTGTTTGGTCACCATGACATCTGATAAGTTTCACCTGTCCTCATGTGACTCACGCACCTGTTTCAATCATGACATTATTATTTAACCCTTGTGTGGTGTTCATATTGTTGTTACTCAGCCAGTGTTTGTGGGTCTGATGGACCCGTTGCATTTTGTGGCTTTTAATACCTCACAATCAAACACTTTTATGTTAAAATACTGACTTATCCCCAAAAACATCTGTATTGAAGTGCTTCGAGAGGCTGGTAAAGGAATATATTGTCTCCAGACTTCCCCCCACATTCGACCCATACCAGTTTGCTTATCGCCCTAACCGCTCCACAGAGGACGCCATCTCCTCTGCACTCCACCTGAGCTTAGAACATCTGGAAGGAAAGGACACACACGTGCGGGTGTTGTTTCTAGACTTCAGCTCAGCATTCAACACCATCATCCCGCAGCACTTGGTGAGCAAACTGGCCCCCCTTGGATTCAGTACACCCCTTTGCAACTGGCTGCTTGACTTCCTCACAGACAGACCACAGTCTGTGAGAGTGGGCAACAACACCTCCAGTGCCATCTCCCTGAGCACCGGCTCCCCCCAGGGCTGCGTCCTGAGTCCGCTGCTGTTCACATTGATGACCCATGACTGCTGCGCCAGGTCCACTACTAACCACATTGTGAAGTACACGACAGTAGTGACAACAAAGACATGGACTACAGGGAAGAGGTGAAATATCTGGTTGACTGGTGCAGAACCAACAACCTGGTCCTGAACGTCGACAAGACCAAGGAGATCATTGTCGACTTCAGGAAGCACCAGTCCAGCCACGCTCCACTCTTCATCAACGGCACAGCGGTGGAGATAGTAAGCAGCACCAAGTTCCTGGGGGTGCAGATAACTGACAATATAACCTGGTCCCTACACACTGGAGCTCTTGTAAAAAGAGCTCAGCAGCGCATGCACTTTTTGCGTCGGATGAAAAGAGTACAGCTCCCTCCCCCCGTTCTCAGCACATTCTACAGAGGCACTATAGAGAGCCTGCTGACCAACTGCATCTCTGTCTGTACTGGAGCATGCAGTGCCTCAGACTGGAAGTATCTGCAGAGAGTGGTGAGGACGGCGGAAAAGATCATCAGGACTCCTCTTCCTCCTATCCAGGAGATCGCAAAAAGCCGCTGCCTGACTAGCGCTCAGAAAATCTGCAGGGACTCCTCCCACCCCCACCAAGGACTGTTTTCACTGCTGGACTCTAGAAAGAGGTCCGCAGCCTCCGTAGCAGAACCTCCAGGTTCTGTAACAGCTTCTTCCCTCAGGCCGTAAGACTCTTGAACGCATCATAATAATCCCCTCAATTCCCCCAAAAAATGGATTAACTCGCTGGAATATAAAGACAATATAACATACATCCATAAACGTAGATGCATATGCAAAAGTGCAATATATTTATCTTTACAGTAATCTATTTATTTATATCTGCACCTTATTGCTTTTTTATCCTGCACTGCCAACCAGCTAATGCAACAAAATGTTGTTCTTATCTGTACTGTAAAGTTCAAATTTGAACGACAATAAAAAGTAAGTCTAAGTCTAAGACCCACAAACACTGGCTGAGTAACAACAATATGAACGTTGCATGGAAATTTCTCTGCCAGTTTCTGCATCCCACAGGGATTCTTCTGTGTTTCTGCACCTGCGGTTCCCACACAAGGTTGCAACATTGTTTGTCAACACTGTCTGCGCTCATTTTGTCGCACATTTGACCCTCTGATGTTCTGTGTACCTACGCTCTGTCCTCCTCCTGTCTAGGCCTGCTGTGTGTGTGTGTGTGTGTGTGTGTGTGTGTGTGTGTGTGTGTGTGTGTGTGTGTGTGTGTGTGTGTGTGTGTGTGTGTGTGTGTGTGTGTGTGTGTGTGTGTGTGTGTGTGTGTGTGTGTGTGTGTGTGTGTGTGTGTGTGTGTGTGTGTGTGTGTGTGTGGTACACAGAACATCAATTTCCACACTTCTATTAGCCCCGGGTCCAGTGGACCCCGGACATCTTATATGTAATAGAAATGCGTAGGGGGGGTGTATGGTGTGTGTTCATTAAATATGTATTCGGATATATGTTCTTCACAGAAAATGAGCCAAAGCCAGTGAGTCTCAGTTTGAAAAAATAATTAATTGTATCATTTTTCTTTTAATAAAAATCGAAAACGGGTCCCACAGACCCGAACACCACACAAGGGTTGAGTCTGTTTTGCCAGCGAGTCATCCTGGCGACATTACTCTGTTCTTGCTCTTTTCAGGATAGTAACATGCTTGTATTCTTGTTCATAGTTCATGCTGCTCTGCTCATGTCACAGTAAGTGTTGTTTGTATTAAAGGGTTGATGAGGCGTCATGAAGCGTTTCGACACATTGCAAAACTGTATTGATACCGTGTCGATACTGTGTCACTAAATACTGACATCTGCTGGACATTAAAAATCCCTACAGGCAACCTATGGACCGACTCAACTGACACTGATTTTATGACCTAGTATATACAATAATATAAACCAAGTCATTGTATTTCATTTAGGATTATTTCATATCTTCATTTAAATAAGAATATATTGTTATCTTTTTTAGATACAGTCAATAAATAATGTGAACATGTATCATAACATGGAAAACGAAGAGAACATGTTGTGAATGAGGATGCTTGTGGACTGGGGATGTTTTTTTGTTTTTTTTTACACATTTTTATGAAGAAAAAACGGTTTTTCCAACGTATTAAATGATAGACGATTTCTCTTAGTTATTATTTCTCCGGCTGTAGAAAAGACCCGCTCACAGGCAATGTTCCTTCTAATTGTTCATGTGTCTGAGCAAACACAAAAACTCCCTGAGCATTCAGTGGAGCACATGTGAGCAACATCACACGTGGCAATACAAGCAGCACACCTGTCTCAAACCAATCTTTTATAATAACACTCAAATGAGAGGAGTCATTTTCATGAGATTATTTTGTAATATTAGTGATTTGGCCCACTTGTAATGAAAATAAAAGAAACCTTGTTTTTCATAAGCTATGGATTAGTATTGTACAATATGTCTGGGTGGGGGTCCTGCTTTGGAAATTATTTGTACCCCTTTCAGAGTTCACATTTAGTTCCCCTTAAACATCCTCATGTTGCACAATGAAATGTAAGCATGGGATGAAGTGTGCATTCCTGTTACTTTCTCTATAAACATCATTCCATGATTAATATCAATAAATTAACATTGATAATAAATGACAGTAGAATAAGAACACGTATGACTGAGGAGTCATAGTGTAACTTTGTGTGGTGTTTGAGCTGTCCGACTTTTTGTGTGGCCATAAACGCACCAGTGGCTTAGTGGTATGCGTGTTGGTGACAGATGACAAGTTGGTTTTGGCCTGGTTTGTACGGCAGAAAAGGACTAGTTTTTCGAGATAGAAGTTTTTTACTCATGTTTTTGGTGTAGTTATGGCAGAATATAAACAGTTTTGCTCAATAAAGTGATCGATATAATTCCTGTCCTCGAAGCATCTCAATAGACGTTACAATAATTGAATGGTGTTGACGAACACCGTTAGGGCCGTTGTTGTCACTGTCACTCAGAGTTGCATTGCAAAATTACACGGAATAAATGTGTTTATTTTGTTTAGAATTCAGATGGGTTTGATTTGTTGCGCGGCATATATTTGCTGTGCGCAGAGCACGCTTGAGCAGTGCGCAATTGCGCAGGCGCGCACCTTAGAGGGAACGTTGCTCACAGGGCACAGAGGAGGCGGGAGTGCGACACAGTTCGCGTATCGGTCACGTGACCAAAACAGCTCATGATCGGTCACGTGACTTTCTAAAAGCGGTACGCGCACCGACACAGGGTTTCGCTCTATGAGCTTGACGCATGCATCGGTGTTGCCGGACCCATCACTAGTTGTTTGTTTTTCATAGTTTACGTCAAAGTGATAGTTTTGTTTCCTTAGCCAAGTTGTGCCTCCGCTGTGAGCGCTTTTTGTTTGTACCCTTTACAGAAAGATTAAATCATGTTTTTACCTGCAAGCCTTGTCCGGTCAAGTCCGTTTGCGTCTCGGGAAAACAATTCTCGCAGTAATTTGCAAAAAAGTCCACGTCATGACACAAAGCTAAGTGCCGAGAAATACACGGCGCACTTACCCGTGTAAAAAATTGTCTGAGGTGGGTGACCTTAAACGATGGTTTGGAGTGGCTAAATAATTATTTGTTTAAGGGGTGTAGAGGTTGCCCTCTAGTGGGTTCTTCAGACCACCACGCACTGCCAGGAATTCAGGGTATAACACTGTTTTATTTTGTTCTCAAGGTGCGAGCCTTTTGCTTCCCAGCAACAAGTCTTTTCTGCGTCTGCCCAGCAGCACCTCCAACTCTAACTACTCGTCTCATCACGGCTGCTGCTAATCAAGGCGACAGGTGATTCGATAACAAGGTCCACCTGGGCCATCTACGCACCTGTCGCTGTCTTCGAGGCCGGTCCTGGCAACACCCCGTCCCGCGGCAGGCCCGCAGGCCACGCCCCCCTTTACAAGGAGTTATCCAGCTTAGTGTAGACATAGCCTAAGTCTAAGTCTAAGTCTAACAGCAGCCGCAGAACAGTTTCAATCTTGATGAATCACATTGCAAGTGCAAAATCATTATATTTACTCCCAGTATTGTGGGTATTAGCATATATTTTCCATATCCATGAAGACAGACACACTAAATGTATTACACTCTCTATTTTCCTCATTTAAAAGATGCAATCCTCTGCACAAGAGCTTAGTAGATCATCTTTGCGTGTGCTATCAAGCTTGGAAGTATTTTAATACACACAAATCTTTAGTAAATCGTCTTGTTGTGTTATTATTATTACAAAGACAGAATTCAGATTTTTTTTTGTTTTACTAACAGAAACCGAGTTTTACAATGCATCTGATTTTTTTCAATGACTTGATGCTAACAATGATATAGCTTGGAGAATAAATGGTATCTTAAATGTGACACAAAGAAGAGGAAGGAGGGGGTCAAAAGAGGTCATTGCGGGGAGGAAACAGTGACAGGGGGTTTTGCATTGGATGAAAGGGTCATTTGTTTGGGGGAGTGGGTCATGGTTGCTGGAGGTGAAATGCCAAGGTAATGTGACAGGCTCATGAGAGTGATTTCAATGGGCTTTCATAAAAAGTGTAAAAAATTGCCCACAGCGGATGTTTGTGTGGCGGCGGAGACGCCTGCCTTTTGAAATAAAAGGAGCTCTCAAGATGAATCAAAAGCTTTATTAGGTCATTGGTATCAAACATAGAGGCGACTTCATACCATACACACATTGACTTTACTTAGTTGTGGCATGTTCAGCTATAATTAACTGGAAATATTTGTTTTGAGTTTAATCCATCCATCCATCCATTTTCTACCGCTTGTCCCTTTCCAAGATGTGCAAATGGTAATGTAAAAGGGGCCTAGCAGGACCCTATATGTAGATCATGCGCTGTGCGTGGGGACCCATGATCCATGGGGCGCCCAGTTTTGTGTAAATAAGCATATTTAAACTGTAAATGAATGAATGACAGAGCGCTTCATATGGAATTTACTGTCTAGCCACTTCCTGCCTCATCACTGATAAGAATATAACAGCATATTTTCCTGAACTTTTTGTACTGTCCCGTGGCGTGCAGTTTTAGTGCCCGTCTTGTAAACGACCGTACTAGGTTAGAATGCCGGCTGTGTCAGGATGTGCCAGGGAGATATGCAGATTTATGTTAAAGTTGTTATTTTGTAAAAAAAAATCATACTTGCCAACCCTCCCGGTTTTACTAGGAGACTCCCGATAACCTCCCGGAAGAAATTTTCTCCCGATAAACTCCCGGAATTCAGCCGGAGCTGGAGGCCACGCCCCCTCCAGCTCCATGAGGACCTGAGTGGGGACAGCGGCGACAGTCTGTTTTCACGTCCGCTTTCCCACAATATAAACAGCGTGCCTGCCCAACCACATTATAACTGTAGAATGATCGAGGGCGAGTTCTTGGTGTCTTATGTGGGTTTATTGTTAGGCAGTTCCATTAACGTCCTCCCAGCGCGGTAACAACACACAACAACAGCAGTCACGTTTTCGTCTACCGTAAAGCAGTTCGTCTGCCGTAAACAGCAATGTTGTGACACTCTTAAACAGGACAATACTGCCATCTACTGGATAGCCTGCGGAACACTGAAATTCAAGTATTTATTTTATTTATATGTATGATAAAATATATATATATATATATATATATACATATATATATATATATATATATATATATATATATGTATATATATATATATATATATATATATATATATATATATATATATATGTATATATATATATATATATATATATATATATATATATATATATATATATATATATATATATATATATATATATATATATATATGTATATATATATATATATATATATATATATATATATATATATATGTGTATATATATATATATATATATATATGTATATATATATATATATATATATATATATATATATATATATATATATATATATATATATATATATATATATATATATGAAATACTCGAGTTGGTGAATTCTAGCTGTAAATATACTCCTCCCCTCTTAACCACGCCGCCAACCACATATATATATGTATATATATATATATGTAATATATATATATATATATATATATATATATATATGTATATATATATATATATATATATATATATATATATATATATATATATATGTATATATATATATATATATATATATATATATATATATATATATATATATATATATATATATATATATATATACATATATGAAATATATATGAAATACTCGAGTTGGTGAATTCTAGCTGTAAATATACTCCTCCCCTCTTAACCACGCCGCCAACCACCCCCCCTCCCCCCCACCCACCCCACCCCACCCCCCACCCCCCACCTCCTGAAATCGGAGGTCTCAAGGTTGGCAAGTATGACAAAAATAGATACATTATTGAGCAATTTATTTCCCATGAATTTGTTCTACTACAAAACTGTCACGATCCGTGTTAGTTTTGGGGTTGTTTCCTGCTTCCCGTCTTTGTTGACTTGCAGTGACTACACCGCTGTTTCTGAGCGGCGTTCTACAAAACTGCTCTTGATTAGTGATCAGGGCACTCGCCTGCCTGTGATCACTAATCAGGAGGGTTTACATGCTAGTGTCCCTGTCCTTGCTACACTGGTTTGTTGACTAATGTCCACGGTGTGCCTTTTGATTTTTGCCTGCTTAGTGCCTAATTGAAGTACTTTCTTATATTTGCATGTTGCTTACCATCTCTGCATATTGGGGTTCAGTCTCATGACATTAAACATGCATCAAATGTAATTAAAGTTCTATTAAATAAGTACAAAATCCAAAAACCAGTGAAGTTGGCACGTTGTGTAATTCGTAAATAAAAACAGAATACAAGGATTTGCACATGTTTTTCAACTTGTATTCAATTAAATGGACTGCAAAGACAAGATATTTAAAGTTTAAACTGAGAAACTTATTATTTTTTTGCAAAAAATTATTAACTTAGAATTTAATGGCAGCAACACACTGCAAAAAAGTTGGCACAGGGGCATTTTTACCACTGCGTTACATGGCCTTTCCTTTTAACAACACTCAGTAAATGTTTGGGAACTGAGGAGACCAATTTTCCATTCTTGCTTGATGTACAGCTTAAGTTGTTCAACAGTCCAGGGTCTCCATTGTGGTATTTTAGGCTTCATAATGCGCCACACATTTTTAATGGGAGACAGCTCTGGACAACAGGCATGCCAGTCTAGTACCCGCACTCTTTTACTACGAAGCCACGCTATTGTAGCACGTGGCTTGGCATTGTCTTGCTGAAATAAGCAGGGGCGTCCATGGTAACGTTGCTTGGATGGCAACATATGTTGCTCCAAAACCTGTATGTACCTTTCAGCATTAATGGTGCCTTCACTTATGTGTAAGTTACCCATGCCTTGGGCAGTAATACACCCCTATACCATCACAGATGCTGGCTTTTGAACTTTGCGCCTAGAACAATCCAGATGGTTCTTTTCCTCTTTGTTCAGGAGGACACCGTTTCCAAAAACAATTTGAAATGTGGACTTGTCAGACCACAGAACACTTTTCCACTTTGCATCAATCCATCTTAGATGAGCTCAGGCCCAGAGAAGCTGGCAGCGTTTTTGGGTGTTGTTGATAAATGGCTTTTACATTGCATAGTAAAGTTTTAACTTGCGCGTACAGATGTAACGACCAACTGTAGTTACTGACAGTGGTTTTCTGAAGTGTTCCTGAGCCCTTGTGGTGATACCCTTTACACACTGATGTTGCTTGTTGATGCAGTACCGCCTGAGGGATCGAAGGTCTGTAATATCATCGCTTACTTGTAGTGATTTCTCCAGATTCTCTGAACCTTTTGATGATATTACGGGCCGTAGATGGTGAAATCCCTAAATTCCTTGCAATAGCTCTTTGAGAAATGTTGTTCTTAAACAATTTGCTCAGGCATTTGGTCACAAAGTGGTGACCCTCGCCCCATCCTTGTTTGTGAATGACTGAGCATTTCATGGAAGCTGCTTTTATACCCAATCATGGCACCCACCTGTTCCCAATTAGCCTGTTCACCTGTGGGAATTTCCAAATAAGAGTTTGATGAGCATTCCTCAACGTTCTCAGTCTTTTTTACCACAAGTACCAGCTTTTTTGAAACATGTTGCAGGCATCAAATTCCAAATGAGCTAATATTTGCAAAAAATAACAACGTTTTCCAGTTCGAACGTTAAGTATCTTGTCTTTGCAGTCTATACAATTGAATATAGGTTGAAAGGGATTTGCAAATCATTGTATTCTGTTTTTATTTACGATGTACACAACGTGCCAAGTTTTGGGTTTTGTACAAGTATGTGTCAATGAAAGGGCATTTTTGACTGTTCCTCATTTGACTGCATGCAATATTTTATTTTATTGTTATCATTTTATTGCTGTTAGGATCCACTGCCCGGATCATAGTTTGTTTACGTTTTCAAGTCACATGTGTTTTCAGCACCTTCTGTTTGTTTGTTTCTGTTGCCATGACGGCAGATTGTGCTCAGCTGCCTCTGGTTAGTGTTCGAGACGCTCACCTGTTGTCCGGGCACTAATCAGAGGGCTATTTAGTCTTTGCCCTGGCCTCACTCGGTCTGGCTTCCTAATTTGCTTTTACGCAACAGCTAACGACCACTTTGTTTCCTGCTAGCTTTCATGCTATGTTATTTTTGCTTGCTAGCTCCCACGCTAGTCCCTTTGTTTTTTGTCTTCCGTGCTATGAGCACGTTTTTGTTTTTTCCTGTCTGATTTATTTGCTGAAATAAATCATTTTCCTACCTGCACGCTGTGTCCGAAGCCGTCTGCATCCTTGGGAGAACACCTCGCACCACGATGCGACCAGGTCGTTACAGTAGGAAGCCAGCAAGAAAAGGTTCTCCCGCAGCGAGCACGTTGGAGGAGATGGACGAAGGTGCGTGGATGGTGTTGCGAGCGATGGAGGCGGAGACTCTTCGCTATTCCCCCTCGGAGCGCCAGGACCTGATCTGGGGTCCTAACGGTAGATTGGTCCCAGTCAACTCCGTATGGCCCGAGGACATCGCCACACCCCCTCACCACCGGACGCGTCAGCGAAGACGGAAGCCGCCAAAGAGGTCTTCACTTTGCTGCCAAGACGCGCCACTTCCTCAGACTCCTCCACCGGTACACAGCAAGCTACATTCAGCCCAAGATTCCCCTCCTCAGATGTTTGGCAACCCAATTGACCATTTCGCCAAACATTTCTCCGACTGGGCTGTCAGTCACCTGGACAGCAGCGACAATGACGTCATTCCGTTGACGCCCCCTAATGACGCGCTTTCTGAAGACGCGCCCCCGTCCTTTTCTGATGACGTCACAATTCAAGATTATTTTTGTCCATCTTCTACTCCTTTTGGTCAGCCACTTCCTAAGGACTTTAATTCTAAAATAAAACATTATTAGGACATTTTTTTACAAACCCGCTCACCAGGTTTGTCAATGTCCTCCAGGACTCAATCTCCACCCCCAGTGTCTATTGCCCCGCCCACTACACAGACTTTTTTCCCTTGTGCTCCCACCCAATCTCAAGTGGGGGGTGAGAATAGACATTTTGGACATTTTAAAGGGGAGGAGTATACCCCCCTCCTGACCTCCCTCCACCCACCCTTGAAGACGGTTCCAAACCGCAAGGAGCGCGTCTGGTTTCCGCTTCTTGAGGGGGGGGCTAGTGCTGGGAGCTGTGCTAGTGGGGTGGCACAACGACGCTCTGCTAAGCCGCAACCTCCTGCCCGGCCACCGCCACCAGTTTTTCGGCGTGTTAAGCCGCAACCTCCTGCCCGGCCACCGCCACCAGTCCTTCCGCGTGCTAAGCCGCAACCTCCTGCCCGGCCACCGCCACCAGTTTTTCGGCCTGCTAAGCCGCAACCGCCAGCTAGGCCACCTGCACCTAAGCTAGCGCCAAGGCTAAGGCTAGCACCAGCTCCACCACAGGTTCCAGTACCTGCACCTCGGCTGGTTCCCACACCAGTACCTGCACCTCGGCTGGTTCTCGCACCAGTACCTGCACCACGGCTGGTTCCCACACCAGTACCTGCACCACGACTGGTTCTCACACCAGTACCTGCACCACGACTGGTTCTCGCACCAGTACCTGCACCACGACTGGTTCTCACACCAGTACCTGCACCACGACTGGTTCTCACACCAGTACCAGCACCACGGCTGGTTCTCGCACCAGCACCTGTACTACGACTGGTTCTCGCACCAGCACCGGCTGCCACGACAGCGACTCCGGCTGCCACGACAGCGACTCCTGCTGCCACGACAGCGACTCCGGCTGCCACGACAGCGACTCCGGCTGCCATGACAGCGACTCCTGCTGCCACGACAGCGACTCCGGCTGCCACGACAGCGACTCCGGCTGCCACGACAGCGACTCCGGGTGCCACGACAGCGACTCCGGCTGCCACGACAGCGACTCCGGCTGCCACGACAGCGACTCCTGCTGCCACGACAGCGACTCCTGCTGCCACGACAGCGACTCCTGCTGCCACGACAGCGACTCCGGCTGCCACGACAGCGACTCCGGCTGCCACGACAGCGACTCCTGCTGCCACGACAGCGACTCCTCCGGCTGCCACAACAGCGACGTCGACTCCTCCGGCTGCCACGACAGCGACGTCGACTCCTCCGGCTGCCACGGCGACGTCAACTCCTCCGGCTGCCACGGCGACGTCGACTCCTCCGGCTGCCACGGCGACGTCGACGCCTACCGCTTCCACGGCGACGTCTCAGCGACCTCGAGTGGTCCGGCTGCGCAAGCAGCTCTCTCAGAGGTCAGGTAATGGACGCCAGTGGCGCAAACAGCAGCGACACCCAAGATGTTGTCGTAGAACTCTCCGGCTACTGAACTTCTGGCGCCACTCACGCCCACCTTCTCGGTGTCCACAAACATGGCCTTTCCGTGGTCGCCCGCCTCGCCTGCGGCAGCGGCGAATCGCCACCGCCACTTGACTCGTCCCCGGTGGATTCGGGGACACATGGCCTGGCGACCCACCACCAAGTCCTCCCCCCGCCCGCCCTTGACTCGTGAACTATTGCTTGTTTTTTTTGGGTTCCAGTTGTTTTTTTGTTTTCAAGGGACATCTAGAATCTGTCCTTTTAGGGGGGGGGTACTGTTAGGATCCGCTGCCCGGATCATAGTTTGTTTACGTTTTCAAGTCACATGTGTTTTCAGCACCTTGTGTTTGTTTGTTTCTGTTGCCATGACGGCAGATTGTGCTCAGCTGCCTCTGGTTAGTGTTCGAGACGCTCACCTGTTGTCCGGGCACTAATCAGAGGGCTATTTAGTCTTTGCCCTGGCCTCACTCGGTCTGGCTTCCTAATTTGCTTTTACGCAACAGCTAACGACCATTTTGTTTCCTGCTAGCTTTCATGCTATGTTATTTTTGCTTGCTAGCTCCCACGCTAGTCCCTTTGTTTTTTGTCTTCCGTGCTATGAGCACGTTTTTGTTTTTTCCTGTCTGATTTATTTGCCGAAATAAATCATTTTCCTACCTGCACGCTGTGTCCGAAGCCGTCTGCATCCTTGGGAGAACACCTCGCACCACGATGCGACCAGGTCGTTACAATTGCATGTTATTGTATATTTTTTAAATGTAGGTAACCAGGGACTGCAGATGGAAATTATCTGTTAAACTATAATCTGGTGCAGAACATATCTGTCTTTGAGCTGCATGTCTCCGTGCATTGTCCCTTCAAATGAAGACTAAACTCAATCTAAAGGTTGAATGTGGAATCGAAATCCATCCATCCATCCATTTTCTACCACTTCAATCGAAATCTAAATGTCAAATATACATGTTGAATCTAAAGCCACCAAAATAGGAGCGCAAGACAAGAACTAAAACACTACACAGGAAAGCAGAAAAAACTCAAAATTAGTAACGGCGTGATGTGACAGATCGTGACAGTACACCTACTTTGAGACAAGAGCTATATTGATGCATGTTTGGTTATGGTTTAAATTCATATCCAACAATTGCAGCAACGACTTTTTACTGTCAACTTTTTTTAATGATTTCTGCTGGTGGTGTGCCTCCGGATTTTTTCAACGCAAAAAATGTGCCTTGGCTCAAAAAAGGTTGATGAACACTCCTATACAGTATAAACTGGAATTGATTACATAGCCAAAAGCTTTGCATTTGGTATGAGTGTCATGGTTGAATAGATATATTTTGAACTCGACAAATCAAGTTTAAAGGTCGTGCTCACCAGTTTGTGTGATCAAAGATCAATAGGAATAGTTTTTAAGGTCTGAAAGCATTCAATTATACTGCAGGTAACAATGTGAAAATTTAGGCCCGCAACCTGAATGTGCTTGCATGTCCAGACGGAGGCTGATGAAAGCTTTACATCTGAAGGACGGTCAGCAGAGGAGGCGAGCGAGGAGAAGCTATCAAAGGCAGTCCAATTACTTCAGGGAGCTGGAACGCCAAATGTTCTTTAGCCATACACAGCAAACCTTTAATCTCTCACTGCTCCCTGCAAGCTCCTGGTGATATCCCATGAGGGAACAAAAAATAGATTTGTCTAATCTATTCTCTGCCCTCTTTTTAAGAAATGACTGCCCTGCAGAGACCATGTTTTTATTAGTTGGGCTCCGGTCTGAGTGCTCAGAGGAGCTGGAGGTACCGAACAAAGCATGAGGGGGTTGGGCTAACACGGCTGGATAGATGGCAAGGGGGGAAAAAAAAAAAGTGAGAGGCGCATGATGAAAATGAAAAAAAGCTGTCTCGATGAGAAAAGAGAGATGGGAAAGGCTCATCAGTTTTTCTTTCCGTCATGCTATAAAAGAAAGATGGAATCAGAGGGCTGTCAGGTGGGGGGGGAAGAACCGTTACCTGCCTCTTGTAATGGAACCAGGACAGAAGGAGAATGACGAACATCATTTTTCCTTCACTGAAAAAGCTGTTGGCTGTCAAAAGAACAATAGCGACCCGCCTCAATGTTTTGTACGCCAGCGTGCTAACAGGCCTTCTGGAGCTTTTAGTACAAGCTTTCATGGGGATTGCAATGCTCAGAAACATCTCTTTTTTTATAGACAGTCAGGTACACAAGTGTTTGGCATTGGTGTTTTTATGATTTTGCCCTTATTTACACCGTAGTGAATGTGTAATGTGCGCCATTTGCGCCCCCTAGAAATAAAATGTATAAAGCACCATACAATGAAAGGCCTACTGAAACCCACTACTACCGACCACGCAGTCTGATAGTTTATATATCAATGATGAAATCTTAACATTGCAACACATGCCAATACGGCCGGGTTAACTTATAAAGTGCAATTTTAAATTTCCCGAAACACTTCCGTTTGAAAACGTCTATGTATGATGACGTATGCGCGTGACGTCAATGGTTGATACGGAAGTATTCGGACCCATTGTATCCAATACAAAACGCTTTGTTTTCATCCCAAAATTGCACAGTATTCTGGACATCTGTGTTGGTGAATCTTTTGCAATTTGTTTAATGAACAATGGAGACTGCAAAGAAGAAAGCTGTAGGTGGGATCAGTGTATTAGCGGCGGACTACAGCAACACAACCAGGAGAACTTTGAGGTGGATAGCAGACGCGCTACCGTGAGTACAGCTTTGGCTTCCAAACATTTGATCGCTTGCCCGTACGTGCGTGTCGCTATGTGCATGTCACGTACGTAACTTTGGGGAAATATATGTTGCTTGCCGACTCTGATGGCGGCCGGGGTGTCGTCGAAAGCTACAACGGCCGCCGCCGCTGCCGTCCCGTAGCTAAGTTAGCTTCAATGGCGTCGTTAGCAACACCATTGTTAAGCTTCGCCAAGCTGGAAATTATTAACCGTGTATTTACATGTCCATGATTTAATAGTATTGTTGATCTTCTGTCTATCCTTCCAGTCAGGGGTTTATTTATTTTGTTTCTATCTGCATTTGAGCCCGATGCTATCACGTTAGCTCAGTAGCTAAAGAGCTTCGCCGATGTATTTTCGTGGAGATAAAAGTCACTGTGAATGTCCATTTCGCGTTCTCGACTCTCATTTTCAAGAGGATATAGTATCCGAGGTGGTTTAAAATACAAATCCGTGATCCACAATAGAAAAAGGAGAAAGTGTGGAATCCAATTAACCCTTGTACCTAAGTTACGGTCAGAGCGAAAAAAGATACGTCCTGCACTGCACTGTAGTCCTTCACTCTCACTTTCCTCATCCACAAATCTTTCATTCTCGCTCAAAATAATGGGGTAATCGTCGCTTTCTCGGTCCGAATCTCTCTCGCTGCATTGTAAACAATGGTAAGATGTGAGGAGTCCTTCCTCCTGTGACGTCACGCTACTTCCGGTATAGGCAAGGCTTTTTTTTATCAGCGACCAGAAGTTGCGAACTTTATCGTCGTCGTTCTCTACTACATCCTTTCAGCAAAAATATGGCAATATCGCGAAATGATCAAGTATGACACATAGAATGGATCTGCTATCCCCGTTTAAATTTTAAAAAATCATTTCAGTAGGCCTTTAACTGTAAAATACAGCAATTTGCGGACTATAGAACACTTTTAAATAATACATGCACCTGACTAATTTGTGAGCAAAACATTTTTTTCTACATATATTTGCTGCACAAAAAAACATGAAATATTTAGGTGCTAGGTTTTGTTCACAAATGTAACAAAGGACAGTAACTGTAACCGAACATAAAATAGCCTAACGGAGAAGTCATTGAGCGGGGTCTTTGTCCTTCTCTTACTCCTGCTGAAACTGCTGAAGTCATCTTCTTCGGCGCGCGTCAATCAAGCCTTTCAGGCATGTTTACTTTTTCAATGGCCGGGTCGTTTGTCTTCGGCTTTGGGGCTGCGTCTTGTGCATAACGGTGCTTCTTCTCCTTGATAATGGTGAGTCCATAACACGCTAAATGGCTGACGGAATGATTGCGTGAGTGTGTGAACAATTTCACTGGTCCGATGTGACGAGGCTAGATTTATCAGCGGCATGATAAGCCTGAGAATTCGGAAAAATCATTGTATGGCTCGCAGGGTTCAACGCGTGGGGGGAAATGAGCTGCCTATAATCCCAAAATCACAGTACATATTTTCATTCAAGCAAAGAATCCTGCGCATTGATTTGATTGCATATTTCATAAACACATTGTAAAATACTAATTTAAACTGACTTTAAACACTGGAAAAGTCTAATTTGTTATTTGTAAAATGAGACTTTATCATGAAATATAATTATTTCAATCTTTCAAAATGTTATATGTTTACTATCGTACTAAAATAAAGCACATAGATAGGTCACCATTGTGTGGGATTCTTTCCTTGGGCACTCAAATTTGCAGAATGATACGTGAGCAAATTGACTGGTTTGTTACGCCCAATTTAGAGTATGGCTGTACGAGACGTTACAGAAAAACCAGGTCACTTTTTTGTTAAAGTTGGAGTCATACTGTAGGAAAACCGAGGTCCTTGTGTATTTTATCGCGTAGGAGTTTGGCCTAAAGACCAAAGAACGGGAATACAGTTGTACCTCAGTTCACGAGTGTCCCAGCTCACAGGTTTTGGGGATAAGAGCCATGCAGGCTGCGAATAAAAATGTGCGTTACAAGTCTCTGGGTAGTGAGTGTCACAGCGGAATCCTTAAGATCCGACAAAAACTGTTACGTACGGCGGGGGAAGGAGACGACACAACGGCAGGGATCAGTTCAATAGGTTTATTGATACTGATGATGCGTTGGGGTGTGTATGCTACTCTACTTGAATGGTGCAAGACGATGTGTAGAATTAACAATGTAAATGTTACCAGAGGTTGTTGTATGTGCGTGTTGGATGAATCCTTCGTCAGACCGAAGGGGAAAGGCGAGAAGACAGTCCGTGGGCAAGCGAGAGGTCGGGGGCTGGAGAGAGGCGACGAGGTCCGTGTCCGAGCAGGGGTCGAGGCTCGAGGGAGGCAGTCCAGAATCCGGTGGGAAGCCGAGGCACACAGCTCGATCACGGGAAACAGAGGGAACACCGCGGGGAACAATGAGGACATAAGACACAGGCACAGGGAAAGCACAGAGAGGGCAAGTATGCAGAGGGAAGCCAGAGACGGGATGCTTACTACGGAGAGTGAACTACGTTCCGGCACTGGATCTTCGGGTATGCTGGTCTTTATGCCGTCTGCCCTCGTCAGACCCAGGTGCACTGAATGCAGATTGCTTGCAGCCGTGCAGGCGAGCAGGGGCGTGTCCCGGCGCTCTTCTAGCGGAGCTGCCGGCTGGCTGCGCTTGCAGCAGATGATATGCAGGATTGCGCAAAAACATTAGCTCATAGATAAAGACTGACTTAACCTTGGAACAAAGAAAGTGAGTCTGGTAAAGCGGTAAGAGTGTATCCATAAAAAATATGGAGAAGCCGCTGATGGTGTATTTGACGTTTTAGCAGTTCAAGAAATACTGTAGGAATCAGCTTTCCAAGGCATATTCTGTACATTATTATGACATTACTTCATAAAACTACTGTGGTTGTTTTACATACAATATTTTTTTAAACTAAAAGTTTTTTTTTCTAATTTAAAAGCACATTATGTGTTCAAATAGTAGTGTTTAGTTTTTTTGGGCAAGGGGGCAGTATAGAATAATGGCATTTCAATTAATTTCAAGTATTTTGGGTTACAAGCTCTGTCACAGAACCAATTAGGCAAGTAAGCCGAAGTATAGGCCAGGAAAAATACCCAGTAAGAGAAAAAAGTGACAATACATGCTACATATGTAGTGTCTTCAACCCACACAGTAGGGAAAGGCAGAGCAATAAAAAATGTTTCCCCATATTGCATATCCATCCTTCCCGTCTCTCTCTCTCTCACTTACACAGTCAGAAATCACAGCCTCACACCCAGCACCCCCACAAAAGTGAAAATGAACGCTTTCGCCACCTGTGGTGGGAGCAGAACCGGAGAGTGGGAAAGGACGTGGGAGAGGAAGGAAAGGAGAGAAGAAAAAAAAGAGAAGGGAATTGATCGGCGAGTGAGTAAGTCAGGATGCAAGGACTCTTATCAGCGTGCAACACGCAAGGATAAATCAGTTTCATTGCCTATTGGAACACAACACAGTTGTGACGTTGTGTTGCAGTTGGTCATTTTTGACACGCACAATCACTGATGACTGCTGAACTAGTTTGTCATTGTTCTGAGAGCAAGTGGGCGTGTGTGAAATGTGAGTGGAATTCAGTGTGAAGTGAAGCAACCTGCTGTATTAATGCAAAAACTCTTGGAAGAAAACAAGGATGTTATTATGTTTTTTTTTTTTACTAAAGTTATCACAGTTATCATTATTATCACAGTATTGTTGGATATCTTCCAAAAGTACACACACTAAAATCTTTGAACCAGGTTCTATTTAAAAAAGTACAAACCCCGTTTCCATATGAGTTGGGAAATTGTGTTAGATGTAAATATAAACAGAATACAATGATTTGCGAATCATTTTCAACCCATATTCAGTTAAATATGCTACAAAGACAACATATTTGATGTTCAAACTGATAAACTTTTTTTTTTTGCAAATAATCATTAACTTTAGAATTTGATGCCAACAACACGTGACAAAGAAGTTGGGAAAGGTGGCAATAAATATTGATAAAGTTGAGGAATGCTCATCAAACACTTATTTGGGACATCCCACGGGTGAACAGGTAAATTGGGAACAGGTGGGTGCCATGATTGGGTATAAAAGTAGATTCCATGAAATGCTCAGTCATTTACAAACAAAGATGGGGCGAGGGTCACCACTTTGTCAACAAATGCGTGAGCAAATTGTTGAACAGTTTAAGAAAAACCTTTCTCAACCAGCTATTGCAAGGAATTTAGGGATTTCACCATCTACGGTCCGTAATATCATCAAAGGGTTCAGAGAATCTGGAGAAATCACTGCACGTAAACAGCTAAGCCCGTGACCTTCGATCCCTCAGGCTGTACTGCATCAACAAGCGGCATCCGTGTGTAAAGGATATCACCACATGGGCTCAGGAACACTTCAGAAACCCACTGTCAGTAACTACAGTTGGTCACTACATATGTAAGTGCAAGTTAAAACTCTCCCATGCAAGGCGAAAACTGTTTATCAACCACATTCAGAAACGCCGTCGGCTTCGCTGGGCCTGAGTTCATCTAAGATGGACTGATACAAAGTGGAAAAGTGTTCTGTGGTCTGACGAGTCCACATTTTAAATTGTTTTTGGAAACTGTGGACGTCGTGTCCTCCGGACCAAAGAGGAAAAGAACCATCCGGATTGTTATAGGTGCAAAGTTGAAAAGCCAGCATCTGTGATGGTATGGGGGTGTATTAGTGCCCAAGACACATGGGTAGCTTACACATCTGTGAAGGCGCCATTAATGCTGAAAGGTACATACAGGTTTTGGAGCAACATATGTTGCCATCCATGTTGTCTTGCTTATTTCAGCAAGACAATGCCAAGCCACGTGTTACATCAACGTGGCTTTATAGTAAAAGAGTGCAGGTACTAGACTGGCCTGCATGTAGTCCAGACCTGTCTCCCATTGAAAATGTGTGGCGCATTATGAAGCCTAAAATACCACAACGGAGACCCCCGGACAACTTAAGCTGTACATCAAGCAAGAATGGGAAAGAATTCCACCTGAGAAGCTTAAAAAATGTGTCTCCTCAGTTCCCAAACGTTTACTGAGTGTTGTTAAAAGGAAAGGCCATGTAACACAGTGGTGAACATGCCCTTTCCCAACTACTTTGGCACGTGTTGCAGCCATGAAATTCTAAGTTAATTATTATTTACCAAAAAAAATAAATGTTATGAGTCTTGTCTTTGTAGTGCATTATATTGAATATGGGTTGAAAATGATTTGCAAATCATTGTATTCCGTTTGTATTTACATCCAACACAATTTCCCAACTCATATGGAAACAGGGTTTGTAGACTGACACACAATAAACTTTCATTGGCGGAAGAAACATTTAATATTGTTCAGGCATATTATATTTATTTGAGTGTTTAAATAGGTTTGTTTTGTTCCGTTTTTATTCATAAAGGTTTTAAAGTCTTTTTTAATGATACATTAAAAATTACGGGATTTATGTGCATATCCGGTTTACGTGACGTCACGTGAGTTCACTTCCTGTTGTCATTACACCTTTGAGTATAAATAGATCACTTTATTTTTTTGGGTAGTCGCAGTCTGTAAGACAAGGGTGTCAAACGTACGGCCCGAGGGCCGGATCAGGCCCGCGAACAGGTTTTATCCGGCCCGCGGGATGAGTTTGCTAAATATAAAAATTAACCTGATATTTTTGAATGAAATAAACTGCTGTTCTAAATGTGTCCACTGGATGTCGCAATAGCAATTCCTTGTATCTTTGTAGATGATGCTACATATGTACAAAATAAACCACATGATATATGTTTGTTATCTGGATAGATTGAAAGTTAACACCAATGAGTTGACTGATGAACGTTATCACATAATTTATTCAGAAAATATAAATAATGACAAATAAAGATAGAATACTATTGTAAAAAAAACAACAACAGTATGATGTATACATTTTCAGAAAATGATTGTTCTATTTTTAAACAAAGAAAACAATCTGAAGTTGTCTTTATTTTTAAGTTATCGTGCCGTGATTTTACCAGTGCGGCCCACTCGGGAGTAGATTTTCCTCCATGTGGCCCCAGATCTAAAATGAGTTTGACACCCCTGCTGTAGGGTCAACGTACACAATTATAGTAGTTGCTCAGACAGTAATGTGTTTGTATCAGTTTATATTGGGGTATGTCGTTTCTAAATGGGAAAGACGTTAAAGGCCTACTGAAACCCACTACTACCGACCACGCAGTCTGATAGTTTATATATCAATGATGAAATCTTAACATTGCAACACATGCCAATACGGCCGGGTTAACTTATAAAGTGCAATAAAGTGCAATTCGAAATTTCTTGCTAAACTTCCGGTTGAAAACGTCTTTGTATGATGACGTATGCGCGTGACGTAACCAGTGAAACGCAAGTATCGGTACCCCATTGAATACAATACAAAATAGCTCTGTTTTCATCTCATAATTCCACAGTATTCTGGACATCTGTGTTCGAGAATCTTTTGCAATTTGTTTAATGAACAATGAAGACTGCAAACAAGAAAGTTGTGGGTGGGATCGGTGTATTAGCGGCAGACTACAGCAACACAACCAGGAAGACTTTGACTCGGATAGCAGACGCGCTAGCCGACGCTAGCCACCGACCGCACGGATGATCGTGGTGAAGTCCTTCGTCCTTCCGTCGATCGCTGGAACGCAGGTGAGCACGGGTGTTGATGAGCAGATGAGAGCTGGCTGGCGTAGGTGGAGCGCTAATGTTTTTATCATAGCTCTGTGAGGTCCCGCTGCTAAGTTAGCTTCAATGGCGTTGTTAGCAACAGCATTTTTAAGCTTCGCCAAGCTGGAAAGCATTAACCGTGTATTTACATGTTAATGGTTTAATAGTATTGTTGATTTCCTGTCTATCCTTCCAGTCAGGGGTTTATGTATTTTGTTTCTATCTGCATTTGAGCCTGATGCTATCACGTTAGCTCCGTAGCTAAGTTAGCTTCAATGGCGTCGTTAGCAACAGCATTTTTAAGCTTCGCCAGGCTGGAAATTATTAACCGTGTATTTACATGTCCACGGTTTAATAGTATTGTTGATTTTCTATCTATCTTTCCAGTCAGGGGTTTATTTATTTTGTTTCTATATGCAGTTAAGCACGATGCTATCACGTTAGCTCGTAGCTAAAGTGTTTCGCCGATGTATTGTCGTGGAGATAAAAGTCACTGTGAATGTCCATTTCGTGTTCTCGACTCTCATTTTCAAGAGGATATAGTATCCGAGGTGGTTTAAAATACAAATCCGTGATCCACAATAGAAAAAGGAGAAAGTGTGGATTCCAAAGAGCCAGCTTGTACCTAAGTTACGGTCAGAGCGAAAAAAGATATGTCTTGCACTGCATTCTAGTCATTCACTCTGACGTTCCTCATCCACAAATCTTTCAACCTCGCTCAAATTAATGGGGTAATCGTCGCTTTCTCGGTCTGAATCTCTCTCGCTCCATTGTAAACAATGTGGAATTGTGATAAGTCCTTCTTCCGGTGACGTCACGCTACTTCCGGTACAGGCAAGGCTTTTTTTTATCAGCGAGCAAAAGTTGCAACTTTATCGTCGATGTTCTCTACTAAATCCTTTCAGCAAAAATATGGCAATATCGCGAAATGATCAAGTATGACACGTAGAATGGATCTGCTATCCCCGTTTAAATAAAAAAAATTCATTTCAGTAGGACTTTAATGTCTTTGGTATTCCTGTTAGCATTGAAACTAGCTAATGAGCTAGCACTAGCATGCTCCTGAAGTGAATGAGCAGTATCACCTGACTGTAAGTTTTTTCCAATTGTTATCAATCACATATATGTTTGTATTAATGGTCATTTATCGATAAAAGCTAAAGTAAAGTCAGGGGTGCCGCAGGGTTCTATTCTTGGGCCCCTTTTGTTATAAAAAATGTTCCAAATGTTTTTGTTGCTATATCTGAGTCCTGTCTATGGATGACATACATACAGTAAATATTACCATAATAAGTCGGACCTTGAACGTCTAATCAGAAACGCCAATACCACACTGGAATACGCCTGAACATGGTTTCAGATGAATAAACTTTCCTTGAATACAAACAAATAAAACTGTACTTTTTAGAAGAGTCTTTTTAGAAGCTGCTTACTAACAACATAAAAATGAAACAAGTTCCTTGTTCACAATTTCTTGGTATATCAAATAATTAAAAACATTTTCCTGAGGATAACACATTGAGTATCTGAGCAAAAAATGATGAAATCACATGGTATTTTTAGAAAAGGTTTCTCAGTGAAAACCCTGTCTCATGACGCTATATTGCAGCTCAAGAAAGCCATATTGGATTTTTATATTCCTCATACTTTAGGCAGAACATTCAGAGAATATTCTTGAGAATGAATTAAAACGTACTACTCAAGCGTAATCTGCACGGAATTTGTTCCAATAATATGCTTTAAACATGTTGAAGTACAAACCCCGTTTCCATATGAGTTGGGAAATTGTGTTAGATGTAAATATAAATGGAATACAATGATTTGCAAATCCTTTTCAACCCATATTCAATTGAATGCACTACAAAGACAAGATATTTGATGTTCAAACTCATAAACTTTATTTTTTTTTTTTTGTGCAAATAATAATTAACTTAGAATTTCATGGCTGCAACACGTGCCAAAGTAGTTGGGAAAGGGCATGTTCACCACTGTGTTACATGGCCTTTCCTTTTAACAACACTCAGCAAACGTGAGGAGACACATTTTTTTAAGCTTCTCGGGTGGAATTCTTTCCCATTCTTGCTTGATGTACAGCTTAAGTTGTTCAACAGTCCGGGGGTCTCCGTTGTGGTATTTTAGCCTTCATAATGCGCCACACATTTTTAATAGGAGACAGGTCTGGACTACAGGCAGGCCAGTCTAGTACCCGCACTATGAAGCCACGTTGATGTAACACTTGGCTTGGCATTGTCTTGCTGAAATAAGCAGGGGCGTCCATGGTAACGTTGCTTGGATGGCAACAAAAGTTGCTCCAAAACCTGTATGTACCTTCCAGCATTAATGGCGCCTTCACAGATGTGTAAGTTACCCATGTCTTGGGCACTAATACACCCCCATACCATCACAGATGCTGGCTTTTCAACTTTGCGCTTATAACAATCCGGATGCTTCTTTTCCTCTTTGGTCCGAAGGACACGACGTCCACAGTTTCCAAAAACAATTTGAAATGTGGACTCGTCAGACCACAGAACACTTTTCCACTTTGTATCAGTCCATCTTAGATGAGCTCAGGCCCAGCGAAGCCGACAGCGTTTCTGGGTGTTGTTGATAAACGGTTTTCGCCTTGCATAGGAGAGTTTTAACTTGCACTTACAGATGTAGCGACCAACTGTAGTTACTGACAGTGGGTTTCTGAAGTGTTCCTGAGCCCATGTGGTGATATCCTTTACACACTGATGTCGCTTGTTGATGCAGTACAGCCTGAGGGATCGAAGGTCACGGGCTTAGCTGCTTACGTGCAGTGATTTCTCCAGATTCTCTGAACCCTTTGATGATATTACGGCCCGTAGATGGTGAAATCCCTAAATTCCTTGCAATAGCTGGTTGAGAAAGGTTTTTCTTAAACTGTTCAACAATTTGCCCACACATTTGTTGACAAAGTGGTGACCCTCGCCCCATTCTTGTTTGTGAATGACTGAGCATTTCATGGAATTTACTTTTATACCCAATCATGGCACCCACCTGTTCCCAATTTGCCTGATCACCTGTGGGATGTTCCAAATAAGTGTTTGATGAGCATTCCTCAACTTTATCAGTATTTATTGCCACCTTTCCCAACTTCTTTGTCACGTGTTGCTGGCATCAAATTCTAAAGTTAATGATTATATGCAAAAAAAAAAATTTTTTATCAGTTTGAACATCAAATATGTTGTCTTTGTAGCATATTCAACTGGATATGGGTTGAAAATGATTTGCAAATAATTGTATTCCGTTTATATTTACATCCAACACAATTTCCCAACTCATGTGGAAACGGGTTTTGTACATTCATTGTATAAAAAAAAGACGTTGCATTCACACATTTTTCAAAAGTTATTTTTGTTGTCAGCTTGACATTCCTACGCAGGAATAAGTCAGAATAATTGTAATGTATTTCTTTGTCGTCCATCCAGTTATAAATATTGTATTAAAGTGTGTGGTCCCTTACATAGGAATTCCTCAGACACGTTCTTTAAACTTTTACCCAAGTGCACAATGTTTAAGACTGATATGGTGCAGTCGTTCTCACTTAAGGGAATTTGTGTTTTCACCACCTTTGTGTTTGTTTGTTGCATTTATTTATTAATTAATCATCTATTTTGTTTTCTTTTTTTTTTGTTTCGTGAATTTTTATGAAAAAGTATGTGATCGCCATTGCCCATTATCTTTTTTTAGTGCCCCGTCTGAATTAGGATTATGTATCTCCATACACCAGGGCTGCAACTAACGACAATTTTGATAGTCGACTAATCGCCTATCTAAACGATTAGTCGACTAATCGGATAATAAAGTGTGCACATATTCAAGGGCTCTAATTTTTTCACCGACTTTTTAAATGTATCTTAATTTATTTTTGGCATGTGCTTACAAGCAACAAAGATGACTAATTCATTCATAAATATGTATTTATACTGTAACTGTGCTGCTAATTCAGATGTAAAATAACTATTAAAATGTTGTCCATTTGAAAGAAAGGAATGGAAAACAATGGTCCGTGTACCTTCCATTCATTCTAGTTCCAATTTTGCAACGCAAATCAAAAAACAAAGTTAGGGCCGTTTTTCTTTTTTTTTGTTATATATGGCAGATTTTAAAACAAACAAAAAACGGGTGGGATTTTCATTAAATTATTGCCATAAAATTGGATTTTGGGCTGTTTTGTATTTATGGATTTTTATTTTTCCAGACAAACACAAAAATCAAATTTATGTTCATCCAAAATGCAAAAATGTGTGTTTATCTGTGTGATGACAAATTGAACCGGAAGCAGTATTTTAGCTTTCCCTTCGCGTTTAGCATGTTTTTAGCATAACGGTAACACCTTTGTTTAGCAGGAGTCCTATTGTTGTTTTAAAAAAGTGTCATTAAATAGTTGTCCAACTTTTTGTTTCAGAAATGACAATAGAAAAAATTGCCCGAAATTTGTTTTTTGATTTGCATTTAAGAAATCGAAATAGAATGAATGGAAGGTACACGGGCCAACAATCAACCTGATTTATGTGTTATAAAAAAGAAAACAGTTAAAATAGCAGCAATGAAAACAACAAAACTAAAAATCTAACTTCCTCACAAAGATACAAAGCATTTTGTGATGTTTAAAAAGCTGCACATTGGTATTTTGACTATTGGTTAACTCGGGGGTCAGAAACCCGTGGCTCTTTAGCGCCGCCCTAGTGGCTCCCTGGACCTCTTTCAGAGATTTGTGAAAATGGAAAAAGATAAAGAAAAATTTTAATTTTTTGTTTTAATATATTTTCTGTAGGAGAATAAACATGACACAAACCTTCCTAATTGTCAGAAATCCCACTATTTATGTTATACATGCTTCACTGATGAGAGTATTTGGCATCACCGTTTTGTCCTACTAATTTCAGCGATCCTTGAACTCATCGTAGTTTGTTTACACGTACAAATTTCTCAGATGCTGCCACAGAAAGACGTGTTTTATGCCACTCCTTCTTTGTCTCATTTTGTCCACCAAACATTTTATGCTGTGCGTGAATGCACAAAGGTGAGCTTTGTTGATTTCCTGGAGTGCTTATCAGGCATATTTGGTCAATCCATGACTGCACTCTAATCGATGCTAACATGCTATTTAGGCTATCTGTATGTACATATTGCATCATTATGCCTCGTTTGTATGTATATTTGAGCTCATTTAATTTCCTTTACTTATGTCCTCTGTGTATTTAATTTATATTTGCATGTCTCATGACACATTATCTGTATGTAATATTGGCTGCATTTCTCATAGTTGTTTGTGTGTCACATTGTTCCAGACCACAGCAAACATTACCCAGCTTGCAAAGATTGTATTAAATCCATTAGAAGAAGTTTCCTTATACTTGGACACACACCTTTGGCCGTTCTGAGCCAGTCATTTCCAGAAGTTATCTCATCCTGTGAGAAGCCTCCATTTTACTAATGTTTTCCAATGTTGCAAAAATGTGTAGTATAAAAATTAAAATACAACATTTCTGTCAGCTTCAGCCTTTGATAGTAGGCGAACATAGCTAATATAGACACTTACATCATGTGTTGCCATCATTATAACACTTATATGAGGCTTTTAATTATTTGCGGCTTCAGTGTGTTGTATTTTTGGTCCAATATGGCTCTTTCAACATTTTGGGTTGCCGACCCCTGGTTTAACTCTTGGCAGTTTTAACACTCTAATAGACTCAATGTGTTGAATTCTATGTTTGATTAATTCTTAAAATGTTAGCTATTTTAATCTTAAGATACTTCCGCATTGTTGCCAGTCTGTCTCTGTGTGCGTTTGTTAGTGGGCCTTTTTGACGCTGCTTTAAAAAGTACATGAATTGGTGTAGTTTAGCAGGCTGACTTTGGCTAAAATGATAGTTAAAATCATTTTTTCACACAACTTGGTCTCACATTTGGTAGCTAACTAGCTAGGTAGAAGCCAACACTCTTACTGAGGCTGAGTCCGCATCGTCCCTCCAGACGTCCGACATCATGTCCCCGCTTCAGGCGCTCCCCTATCACAGATGTACTGCCATGAAAACAAGGTCCCCTGTGCAAAATGAGCAAGGTAGTCATGTTTTTACCATGAATACGAGGAAATGTTCTTACACTTTGAATGTTATCACTGGCAATGTTTTTGCGAGTGATGACGTCACAACTATCGTCGACAAATACTGTTGTCGGCGACAAATTGTATTGTCGAAAATGTCCACTAACCGTTGCACCCCTACCATGCACAGTGTGCAGCCGCTCCCTTAAAGGGGAACTGCACTTTTTTTGGTGGAATTTTGCCACACTGTCCTTTTGGGACGGCGTGGCACAGTTGGGAGAGTGGCCGTGCCAACAACCTGGGGGTTCCTGGTTCGATCCCCACCTTCTACCAACCTCGTCATGTCCGTTGTGTCCTTGAGCAAGACACTTCAACCTTGCTCCTGATGGGCCGTGGTTAGGGCCTTACATGGCAGCTCCCTCCATCAATGTGTGAATGCGTGTATATGAATGAGTGAATGTGGAAATAGTGTCAAAGCGCTTGGAGTACCTTGAAGGTAGAACAGCGCTATACAAGTATAACCCATTTACCTATAATTTTCAATTCTTACATGAGATAAGCACCTATATAGCCTATGTATCAGCTTATATATATATATATTTTTTTTTTTCTGATTATTATTATTATTAATGTCTTATTATTTCTTTTTTTTGTTTATTTAATTGATGTATTTGTAGATGCAACTTTGTTTTTTTACTGTTTCTTTATCTTTTTTTGGGGGGAGGGGTTGGTATGGTTGGGATATAAACTAGAAATATTTTTGACATTTAGGGCAGACAACAGATATATGATGTACGTGAATATGATGTAATGGATAGGAATGTCTGATGCTGCATGTCAATAAAAATAAAAATAAAAATAAGAGATAAGCACACATAGGTTTCTTTTTTTTTAATGCATTCTAACTCATAAATAGGTCAGCGAACAATTGACTGGGAGTCTATAAAGCACTCTAAAAACCAACCAAACCTCCATCAACACATCAATATGTCATGTACTCACATGCACAGTCATAATAACATGTAATAGTTACATATTTTAGTCATTTTAAGCATACGGTGGCAGATTTCCACAGACGCATCACAATGTTTGCGATTTCTTTCAACTTCATGAGAGACAACCCTAATAAAATGATCACTTACTGTACAATGTCTGCTCTCACTTGGATGTTGACTGATGGGATTTTCCTATTTTCCAGTTTAGATGAAGAATTATTCATAATCCACATGAAGGGTTAAAAAAAGAACAACAATCGAGCATCTTCTTGTCTTTCTCGCCATCTCGGAGTCTAAGCTGAATGTAAAAGTGGACCAATTTCTCGGTTTATGGCAACAACCTTCTACTATTCAGTTGAGAGGCAATTTATAATCTATAATTACGTTTTTAGAGTTTTGTAGGTGTGGAGGGGGGTGTGGCCTGCGGGTCTGCTGCGGAACGGAGTGTGTCCGGCCTCAAAGACAGCGACAGGTGCGTAGATGGCCCAGGTGGGCCTTGTTATCTAATCACCTGTCGCCTATATTAGCAGCAGCCGTGATGAGACGAGTAGTTGGAGTTGGAGGTGCTGCTGAGAGACACGGACGCAGAAAAGACACTTTGCTGAAAAGCATAAGACTTTGCATGATTTGAGGAGAATAAAACAGTGTTATACCCACAATTCCGGGCGCTCCTGGCAGGGTGTGGTGGTCTGAAGAACCCACTAGAGGGCAACCTCTACAGTAGGCAAAACGATTGCTCCCATTAGCACCATTGCTAGCCGATTACAAATTAAAATGCAAAAACATAATAATACAAACGTGTTCTTGTCTCTCATGGTTGTGAATGATAAGCAAAATTAAATTTAAAAAAAAAAAAAAAAGTTTTTTTTTTTTTTTTCCATAAAGAAATACAATCATGTGTGCTTACGGACTGTATCCCTGCAGACTAGAGATGTTATCGGCCGATATATGCGTTAAAATGTAATATCGGAAATTATCGGTATCGGTTTTTTTATTATCGGTATCAGGTTTTTTTTTGTTTTTTTTTATTTATTTTTTTATTTTTATTAAATCAACATAAAAAACACAAGATACACTTACAATTAGTCCACCAACCCAAAAAACCTCCCTCCCCCATTTACACTCATTCACACAAAAGGGTTGTTTCTTTCTGTTATTAATATTCTGGTTCCTACATTATATATCAATATATATCAATACAGTCTGCAAGGGATACAGTCCGTGCTGCTGGTCCACTAATAGTACTAACCTTTAACAGTTAATTTTACAAATTTTCATTCATTACTAGTTTCTATGTAACTGTTTTTATATTGTTGTACTTTCTTTTTTATTCAATAAAATGTTTTTAATTTATTTATCTTATTTTACTAATTTTTTTAAAATGTACCTTATCTTCACCATACCTGGTTGTCCAAATTAGGCATAATAATGTGTTAATTCCACGACTGCATATATCGGTTGATATCGGTATCGGTAATTAAAGAGTTGGACAATATCGGAATATCGGATTTCGGCAAAAAGCCATTATCGGACATCCCTACTGCAGACTGTATTGATCTATATTGATATATAATGTATATATTGTGTTTTTTAGGTTGATTTAATAAAAATAAAAAAAATAAAACATTTTTATTTTTTTTATTTCTTGTGCCAGGCCGCGGCCCAGTGGTTGGGGACCACTGGTTTAGCTGACACAGGACGACTGAGTACGAAAAACCAAAGGATTTACAGTCGTGGTCAAAAGTTTATATACACTTGTAAAGAACATAATGTCATGGCTGCAGTTTCCAATAATTTCTACAACTCTTATTTTTTGTGCTAGAGTGATTGGAGCACATATATGTTGGTCACAAAAAACATTCATGAAGTTTGGTTATTTTATGAATTTATTATGGGTCTACCGAAAATGTGACCAAATCTGCTGGGTCAAAAGTATACATACAGCAATGTTAATATTTGGTTACATGTCCTTTGGCACGTTTCACTGTAATAAGGCGCTTTTGGTAGCCATCCACAAGCTTCTGGTTGAATTTTTGACCACTCCTCTTGACAAAATTGGTGCAGTTCAGCTAAATTTGTTAGTTTTCTGACATGGACTTGTTTCTTCAGCATTGTCCACATGTTCTCAATGGGGTTTAAGTCAGGACTTTGGGTAGGTCATTCTAGAACCTTAATTCTAGCCTGATTTAGCCATTTCTTTACCACTTCAGACGTGTGTTTGGGGTCATTGTCCTGTTGGAACACCCAACTGCGCCCAAGTCCCAACCTCCTGGCTGATGATTTTAGGTTGTCCTGAAGAATCTGGAGGTAATCCTCCTTTTTCATTGTCCCATTTACTCTCTGTAAAGCACCAATTCCATTGGCAGCAAAACAGGCCCGGAGCATAATACTACCACCACCATGCTTGTGGAGACTGACACCTGTGTTCCAGAAGCTTCCAATTCATTGCAGACCTGCTTTTTGGTGGTTCTCGGTTGACTCTTGATCATCCTAACCAATTTTCTCTCAGCAGCAGGTGACAGCTTGCCTTTTCTTCCTGATCGTGGCAGTGACAAAACTGTGCCATGCACTTTATACTTACGAACAATTGTCTGCACAGTTGCTCTTGGGACCCTAAGCTGCTTTGAAATGGCTCTAAGTGACTTTCCTGACTTGTTCATGTCAATGATTAGTTTTTTCAGATCTGTGCTGAGTTCCTTTGTCTTTCCCATTGTCGCGTTTGTAACCGAGTCTAATGACTGCCCTATTTAAATGGGCTCAGAGAAGTCAACCGGTGTTGTCAATCATAATCACTCACATGAAGTTAAAGGCCTATTGAAATGAATTTTTTTTATTTAAACGGGGATAGCAGATCCATTCTATGTGTCATACTTGATCATTTTGCGATATTGCCATATTTTTGCTGAAAGGATTTAGTATAGAACAACGACGATAAAGTTCGCAACTTTTGGTCTCTGATAAAAAAAAGCCTTGCCCCTACCGGAAGTAGCGTGACGTAGTCAGTTGTTCACCTCCTCATATTTTCCTATTGTTTTCAACGCAGCTAGAGTGATTCGGACCGAGAAAGCAACGATTACCCCATTAATTTGAGCGAGGATGAAAGATTTGTGGATGAGGAACGTTAGAGTGACAGACTAGAATGCAGTGAAAAACATATCTTTTTTCGCTCTGACCGTAACTTAGGTACAAGTTGGCTCATTGGATTCCACACTCTCTCCTTTTTCTATTGTGGATCACGGATTTGTATTTTAAACCACCTCGGATACTATATCCTCTTGAAAATGAGAGTCGAGAACGCAAAATGGACATTCACAGTGACTTTTATCTCCACGACAATACATCGGCGAAGCTCTTTAGCTACTGAGCTAACGTGATAGCATCTGGCTCATATGCATATAGAAACAAAATAAATAAATCCCTGACTGGAAGGGTAGACAGAAGATCAACAATACTATTAAACCATGGACATGTAACTACACGGTTAATAATTCTTAGCCTGGCAAAGCTTAACAATGATGTTGCTAACGACGCTGAAGCTAACTTAGCAACTTAGCAACCGGACCTCACAGAGCTATGATAAAAACATTAGCGCTCCACCTACGCCAGCCAGCCCTCATCTGCTCATCAACACCCGTGCTCACCTGCGTTCCAGCGATCGACGGCGCGACTAAGGACTTCACCCGATCACAGATGCGGTTGGCGGCTAGCATCGGTTGGCGGCTAGCATCGGTTGGCGGCTAGCATCGGCTAGCGCGTCTGCTATCCAAGTAAGTCCTTCTTGTTGTGTTGCTACAGCCAGCCGCTAATACACCGATCCCACCTACAACTTTCTTCTTTGCAATCTCCATTGTTCATTAAACAAAAGATTCACCAACACAGATGTCCAGAATACTGTGGAATTATGAAATGAAAACAGAGCTTTATGTATTGGCCTAAATTGGGGAGCCATACCTCTGTTCTACTGGCTACGTCACGCGCATACGTCATATCCAAATGAGTTTTCAACCGGAAGTTTAGCGGGAAATTTAAAATTGCACTTTATAAGTTAAACCGGTCGTATTAGCATGTGTTGCAATGTTAAGATTTCATCATTGATATATAAACTATCAGACTGCGTGGTCGGTAGTAGTGGGTTTCAGTAGGCCTTTAAGGGGCAATGCCATGAAGCTAATTTGATTTGATTGTAACTTTTCTACATCACCAAAATTGATAATGTATGTTGCTGTATGTATACTTTTGCAGATTTGGTCACATTTTCAGTAGACCCATAATAAATTCATAAAAGAACCAAAATACATGAATGTTTTTTGTGACAAACAAAGTATGTGCTCCAATCACTCTATCACAAAAAAAAAAAAAAAAAGAGTTGTAGAAATGCTTAACTGTCAATAGCACTCATCACAATTAAAAATGTACAGTTAATCGGTATTGGCATCGGTCGATCTCACGCATGATTGGTGCTGGCAGCGTAAAACCCTGATTGGCTCATATTTGTTTCATCATTGTGCTTAAATAAACAAATACAAAAATCAGTTCTTGATTTATTAACAATTTTACAATTCTTCCCAGTGCTGACAGCTTTTGCTACATACTTTGGTGTAACACAGTGGGACACAAACCCCTTTTTGTTTTCTGTGGAAAAAGGCTAATTTTGTCATGTAGAAAAACAAAACAGAATGACTCACTCCAGTCTTCAACATGAGCAACACTAGATTCAGTCTCTTGTGTATTTGTCTGCATTTCTCCCACAGGTTTCTGAGGAGAGGCAGGCGTCATTCCACGTCACACCGGCCTGCCAGCCACGAGCGGCCCAACACATTCCAGGAATATCGATAAGACACGAAAGGGCAGAATGTTTCCATTGGTTTAGAATGGACTGACGTTTGCCCGTAGTTAAGAAATCAATGGTGCATTTCGGTGTCCCCCATTACGTAAAAGCACATTGTCATTAAGTTCATGCCTGCTGCAGTGCTTCTGCTGCCAACTGAGGTCCAAAGGGTTGGGCTAAACATTAAACGTCTCCCAAAAAACAAGTCTTCCAAAGAAAAGAAAAAAAAAAGGAGACAGCTAGCACAGACAGAGCATTACACAATAAAAAAAAATCTTATATACACATATGAATGACATTTACAACAAATTGTATCAGTGTCTTGCTGGGTCCCCACAGTGGCACAAATGAGTGGTTGGCCTGGCTGAATCAAAAGCCCACATTATCACCGAGATGAAAGGCCATTTAAATGTTCCGCAATGTCCCCCACTTTGCAGTGTGTTGAGACAATCAGCCCACACAATGTGCTTCAAGGAAAAATCAGTTCAAAAGTTGTCATCTATGATTTGCTACCCCACCCAGATATGTTCTCACAGAGCGGGAGCCAAAGCAAACCTACCACAAGTACACTCAGGACATGAAAATATATATATTTATAATATTTATAGAAAATGTCTATTTAATCCGATATGTACACTTTTCACAAGACGTCTGTGGACGGCGGTCCTCAGTGGTGAAGCGCTGCTTCACTGGGCAAAAATACAAAGAAAACATTTGGAAAAATGCCAAAAAACGTGAACCCACGTTGTAAAAAAAACATCTCCCCTGCAGTGGACATATCCGAGGGCGTATCGTCACTTCCTGATGTCTTCCACCTTGCAGGTGGACGGCGGGGCGAGGGGCCACGAGGACGGTCTAGTAGATGACCTCGTACACTGTGGCCTTCTTGTCACCAGAACCTGTCACGATGTATTTGTCATCCGCTGAGATGTCACAGCTCAGGACAGAGGACGACTCCTTGGACTGCACAAAGAAATAGAACACCGGGTCATGGTTAGCTACGTATGAACGCCAACGTGCAAGGCAGTCAAGTGCCCTGCGGGAGGTTTTAGCGACCGCCCACTTTAGGAAAGAGAAAACACACTGACGTTCTTTTGACTGGTAACTTCTTAACACAGTGGTCCCCAACCACCGGGCTGCGGCCTGGTACCGGTCCGTGGATCGATTGGTACCGGGCCGCACAAGAAATTAAAAAAATAAATACATTTTTTATTAAATCAACATAAAAAACACAAGATACACTTACAATTAGTGCACCAACCCAAATAACCTCCCTCCCCCATTTACACTCATTCGCACAAAAGGGTTGTTTCTTTCTGTTATTAATATTTCTGGTTCCTACATTATATATCAATATAGGTCAAAACAGTCTGCAGGGATACAGTCCGTAAGCACGCATGATTGTATTTTTTTATGACAAAAAATAAAAAATAAAAAAATAAAAATACCATATCCCACACCCCTGGTCCGTGGGACAAATTTTCAAGCGTTGACCGGTCCGCAGTTACAAAAAGGTTGGGGACCACTGTCTTAACATACATCAAGTTCAGCAGTGGTGTATGGCAGGGATGCAACCATTATAGGAATTTAGTCAGAGTAATAATCACGGTTTCATGATTATCCCATTATTCATGCACTGTTTCTTTTTACAACAAAACATTTATAAAATCACATATTCCTTAGAGATATTGATGTGTTATTAATTACTGACGGAAATAAGTTATGAAATAACATTATAATAACAGTACAGTAGAGTTGTTCCAATACCAAAATGTTGGTACCGGTATCAGTACTTTTTGATACATTTCAAAACAAAAGGGCAATGATACCTTAAACATATGCTTCTTCTTGCAATTGAAGAACAATTTTGTCATTAAATAAGATAGTGAACATTCTAGACAACTACTCTTTTAGTAGTCAGTAAGCAAACAAAGGCTCCTAATTTGGCTGCTGACGTATGCAGTAACATAGCGCATAAATTCTGATTGTATTATTTTGTCAAAATGGATTAACCAAAAATATCAAACAAAGCACAAATATGATTCAGTTTAAGAGACTGTTCAAACTACAAGTGTTCACAAAGTACACAGAAGAATAATTATGATGGACATCTTGAACCCTTCTTTTTTTTTTTTTTTGAGATAAAGATTATTTATGTATTTATAATATTTGTTTACTTATGGTACTTATTTATTCACTTTTCTGTTACAGAGCATAAGGACATGGGATAAAATTGCTATGGTATGAAAAGGGGTAGGATTAAATAAGCTCAGCTTCTTCCTACTCTTTATTAATATAGTTGTTAAATTACTGTTAATACCTGGTTATTTTTTGTTTTAACAAGTTCCATCTACACTTCTGTTAAAATGTAATAATCACTCATTCCTTTGTTGTTTAGATACTCATTGTTTTAGGTGATACTACAATTTTTTGGTATCAATCCAATATCAAGTAGTTACAGGATCATACATTGGTCATCATACTTAAAGTTATCCTGTCTCCAGAGACATATTTCCTTACTTTATAAACAATATAAAAAAAAGACAATAGATTTTGTAATAATAAAAAATATCAATGTAATCATTGTAGTATCGACGAGATATGGCTCTTGTACTTGGTATCGTTACAGTTGATGTATCTATAGATCCAGCCATTTGTTTACTTTCAGGAACGCTCGCTTGCTGTTAGCTATTGTATCCTCCTACGGTGTGGAGTGAAGCATGATTAGTTAACTGCGGATGGATGTTATCCGCTAGCTAGTTAGGTCTTAAAGCACTAACTGTAGAGCGGTGCTTTGGTATTTATAGCGTCACATTTACGGCGTGGCGAAGTTGGTAGAGTGGCCGTGCCAGCAATCGGAGGGTTGCTGGTTACTGGGGTTCAATCCCCACCTTCTACCATCCTAGTCACGTCCGTTGTGTCCTTGGGCAAGACACTTCACCCTTGCTCCTGATGGGTGCTGGTTAGCGCCTTGCATGGCAGCTCCCGCCATCAGTGTGTGAATGTGTGTGTGAATGGGTGAATGTGGAAATACTGTCAAAAGCGCTTTGAGTACCTTGAAGGTAGAAAAGCGCTATACAAGAATAACCCATTTATTATTTATTTATCATTATTGTTTGGACGCGTTTTGGCTCAAAAACATTCTGCCTCTTATGTGTCCACACCATGTCTGCTTGTAAGTACTCCGTACGTGTGTGTTGCCGAACATGTGCCTCTGCTCCAGCATTGACGACGGCGTGCCGTAATGGCCATAAAAAAACAATAAAAAATAGTACTGGTATGTTTCAGAGGCAGTATAGTACCGTTTTTAATTCATTAGTACTAGTATAACGTACAACCCTAGAGTACAAAATAATAAATATCAACACAAAATATTATTATTAAAACATTAAAAAAAAAAAAAAAATGTATTATTAATATTGGACTAAAAGGTACTTTATTAGTCCCCCAGGGGAAATTTCTATGACTCAAGGAGTTTTATTTGCCATACTCGTACACATTTGCACATGCCTATTTATTGATTTTTAATCATCAGTTTTATGCTGTGTTAATAAATGGAATGCACACAATTATATCCCACCAGGGTATAGTGCGGATATTCTACAAGCTCCTGAATTTATGATAGTTATTACCCTTGCTATATAGACTTACAATGCCTAGACCAGTGGTTCTTAATCAGTTGATAAAACATTGTCCTTTATATTTATAAAAGCTTTTTACAAAAATCTACTACTCTGCTTGCATGTCAGCAGACTGGGGTAGATCCTGCTGAAATGTATTGAATGAATAGAGAATTGTTTTGAATCGGAAAAATATCGTTTTTGAATCGAGAATCGCGTTGAATCGAAAAAATCAATTTATAATCGAATCGTGACCCCAAGAATCGATATTGAATCGAATCGTGGGACACCCAAAGATTCGCAGCCCTAATCGCCATCCTATGATGTTGTTGGATTAGAATTATGATTAAAATTGGAATCATTCAATGATTTTGAAAATGTTAAACTATCAGTATTTAAATGACCAATAGTGCCCCTTTAACTACTTGGTATTGGATCGGTTCCCAAATTTGTATTATCGCCCAGAAATAATGTTAAGTATCCAAACAACAGAATAAGTGCTTATTACATTTTAACATAAATGCAGACAGAACCATGTTACAGCAGAAAGTAAATTAACAACAAGATTAATAATAGGTTGTAGCGCAATATACAACCACATATGTCAGCAGCTAAATTGGGAGTTGTAACTTCGTTTGACACGTATTTTGATTTACAAGCCAAATAATATATTGTGATATACACTATATTGCCAAAAGTATTTGGCCACCTGCCTTGACTCACATATGAACTTGAAGTGCCATCCCATTCCTAACCCATAGGGTTCTATATGATGTCGGTCCACCTTTTGCAGCTATTACAGCTTCAACTCTTCTGGGAAGGCTGTCCACTGAGTGTCTTTATAGGAATTTTCGACCATTCTTCCAAAAGCTCATTGGTGAGGTCACACACTGATGTTGGTCGAGAAGGCCTGGCTCTCAGGCTCCGTTCTAATTCATCCAAAAGGTGTTCTATCGGGTTCAGGTCAGGACTCTGTGCAGGCCAGTCAAGTTCATCCACTCCATTATCCATGGCATTCTATTACAGTTCCACGCTGGAAATCACTGTGCTTCCAAAAGCAGCCCACTCTTTCACAAATGTTTGTAGAAACAGTCTCCATGCCTAAGTGCTAGATTTTATACACCTGTGGCCGGGCCAAGTGATTAGGACTCCTGGTTCTGATCATTTGGATGGGTGGCCAAATATATTCGGCAACATAGTGTACATCGTTATCGCAAAAGGCTGCAATATAGGTCACAAAGTAGATTTTAGGCCATATAGCCCATCCCTAGTGTATGCTGTTGTTCGACATTGTTTCATACCTGGAATATGCTGGCTCCATAGGGAGTCCTCCATGCGTTCAGCAGGTTGTCCTTCCCTGTGCTCACAAACCATTTTCCTGCAAATACAGAATGAAAGTCATCAGAATACAATCTATAGTCTAAGCACACAATCTTCTTAGAGACTCTTGTGGAAGAACCTTATTGTATTATGACTAAATATCAACAATCATGAAACCCTAATTGGGGGCAATAGCCTGACATAAGTGATCAGAAAGTACATAATGCGGGCTCACACTTTTTCCAGTCAGACAATTATTCAAATCACCTTCTAATTACCCAAACGATTAGTTGGCTTTCGGTGTAATTAATGGTAGCAAAGCCCTGAAAAAGCATCATTTAAATAAAGCAGCTACAGTAGTTTTCGGGGTGGGTCGTGGGTGTTAAACAATAATGAAATATACTTTGTGTGCAGTTATAGTTGGCAACTTATGTGCCCATGAGCAAAGCAGTTTGAAGAGAGGATTATTTTTCTCAATGGGTAAGTCTGTTAAATAACAGCTTCCATGTTAACCCCATGGGCCCCGACAAAGTGATGTGAGCCGTTGATGTGTCTTTCACACGCGCGTGTCACTTTTTTTGTTCCTTCTTCTTGACACTGCAGTGTTAATTGATATTGTGTAATGGGTTCTATTAAGTAGTTCAGTCTCATGATAGCTGCAGCATGCCCATGGTTTACATGGTTCGTTCACAGCTGTAATACTGTGAGACCTGTAGCTTCTATTCACCTGAACCCCAATAAGACCCTAATACTTTGGTGAGTGGCAGAGGTCTACATTGATACCTCGTTTTGTTTGTAAATGTGTTGGGACCAAAAATCAATGTTTAAAGGCCTACTGAATTTTTTTTTTTAAATTTAAACGGGAATAGCAGATCCATTCTATGTGTCATACTTGATCATTTCGCGATATTGCCATATTTTTGCTGAAAGGATTTAGTAGAGAAAATCGACGATAAAGTTCGCAACTTTTGCTCGCTGATAAAAAAAAGCCTTGCCTGTACCGGAAGTAGCGTGACGTCACAGGAGCTAGTATTCCTCACAATTCCCCGTTGTTTACAATGGAGCGAGAGAGATTCGGACCGAGAAAGTGATGATTACCCCAAATTAATTAATACACGGTTAATGCTTTCCAGGCTGGCGAAGGTTAACAATGCTGTGCTAACGACGCCATTGAAGCTAACTTAGCAACTTAGCAACGGGACCTCACAGAGCTATGCTAAAAACATTAGCTCTCCACCTACGCCAGCCAGCCCTCATCTACTCATCAACACCCGTGCTCACCTGCGTTCCAGCGATCGGCAGAAGGACGAAGGACTTCACCCGATGCGTTTGGCGGCCCGGAGACGTAGGAAGTCAAGGTGAGGTCGGCGGCTAGCGCGGCTAGCGCGGCTAGCGCTCCAACAAAGTCCTCCTGGTTGTGTTGCTGTAGTCCGCTGCTAATACACCGATCCCACCTACAACTGTCTTCTTTGCAGCCTTCATTGTTCATTAAACAAATTGCAAAAGATGTCCAGAATACTGTGGAATTATGAAATGAAAACAGAGCTTTTTGTATAGGATTCTACGGGTACCATAACTTCCGTTACTCTGACTTCGTCACGCGTCACGTCATCATACCGCAACGTTTCAGCCGGATATTTCCCGGGAAGTTTTAAATGTCACTTTATAAGTTAACCCGGCCGTATTGGCATGTGTTGCAATGTTAAGATTTCATCATTGATATATAAACTATCAGACTGCGTGGTCGGTTGTAGTGGGTTTCAGTAGGCCTTTAAGATGGACAAACTTTTAAAGAGTAAATCATACACGTAGACTGTCTGCAACTTGTGGACGACAGATCAGACAGCGGACAATAAGGCTATGTCTACACTAAGTCGTTTAACCCCTTAAACGAATAATTATTTAGCCTAAGAGCGTTTAAGGTGCCCCTCCTCGGACAAATTTTTACACGGGTAAGTCAGCTGTGTAATTCTTGAATCTCCAGCACTTAGCTTTGTATGGACTCATTGATCGTTTACAAAGTGAGTTTGGAGAGGAAGTGACGCCAGAAAGACCACGCCCCCACACAGGAAGTGACATCAGAAAGAACGCGCCACAGCCAGCTTCATAATGAAGCGGTTTCATAACTCGTAGGTAACCACTGGAAATATGAAGGCGAGTCATCCAGACATGCCCGTGTTTCTTTTTCTTCTACATGTACAGACGCCGAATCATATGAAAATCGGGGCGTACAAAACCTGAGCTACCACTGTACATGACAAACCTTTTAAGATGTTGCCCAGCCAACCAAACCTTTAGTGTGGTAATAATGCAATAAATAATATTTCGTACCACAGTAGGCAAACTTGAGCGAGAGGACACAGCTTTCGTGCAGATGTAACTGGTACTTGTCAGGCTTGGTGTGGTGCAACACTTCCACATTGCTGCTCTCCATGCCCACAGCCAGCCATTCTCCAGTGGGACAGTAGCCTAGAGAGAAGATCTGAACAAAAACAAACAAAATAGATTTGTTTTAAATGTGTGAAACCTCTTAATTTTTAAATGATGATCAATTTGGAATTTGTTAAAAAAGCAAGACACAACTTTGAAGTTTGAACCGCAGCCATGCATGGGCGGGAGGTCAGGAAGTCGTCCAAGCAGTACGTCCTGTTCCTTCGTTACTCATTCGTTATTAAAATGAACAGTGGTTAACTTAACACTGACGCGACGTTAATAATGTTAACATTCTACTTAAAATGTTCCCTGATAGTTACAGGTTTTATAATGACCACAGTTCATTAGTATGTCTGTTATTCTTGTACTGTATATAACGGATTGTGTTCAACCTTGGAGGTTGAACACAATGAAAAGGAGAGATGAACATGTTTGATTAAGCTTGTCTGTACCTGTGAGGTAAAGTCGTGTTGCTGGAGCTGCCGTCCTTCTCTCAAATCCCAGGAGCGGACTGTGTTGTCCAAGCCTCCAGTCCAGAGCTTGGTCCCATCATGGGAAATGTCAATACAGCTGGCTCCATCTGTGTGGCCCTGGAACTGCCTGGAATAAGACAGGAGATGAAGAGGACGCCTCTACGGTTCTTCTCAATTCTTAAAATACTGTGAGTGGTGCGGTTTTAAGCGCCATAATATGCAAGGCATTTTTATTGACATGTTGGGAGCACTGACCTAACAAGGGTCTGATTATGGAGGTCCCACACAGCTATGTTTCCATCGGAGCAGCAGGAGAAGCAGACCTTGGCATCGGGACTTATCGCCAGTGCGTAGCAGGCTGGGGCAGAGGAGGTAAGCTCCGCCTTAATGCGTGGCGTCTGTGATGCCAAGTCCCAGATGGTCAGCGTGCTGGCCTCGCCACCCACGATCAGGGTGCGGCCGTCAGGCAACAGCTTGCAAGAGCGGATGTAATTGTCCCGGTTCTGAAGCGGAAACAAGTAGTGAGCATCGTCCAGATAAATTGAGAATATTTTCACAATCTAAAAAAATCTAACAGTTCAGAAAATCCATAGAGATAATATGGTGGTACCTCGGTTTTTGTACGTTCCACTTCTAGTCTTGATTTGGTTTTCAACGAACATTTTCGGCTATGTTTTTATCCGGTTTTTGTATAGCGTCTTGATTATTGGTTGACCAAACATTAGGCGTGACATACAACAGTAGTACCCCAACTTACAAACTGGGAGACAGCTCTTAACACAAAACACTTGTATCTAAATGAATTGAAATAAATAACATTTAAACAAATAAATAAATACATTTAAACTGCTTCTACGTCAATCACACCATCAGCAGCTTTTCTTGATTATTTTCATTGATAAATGTCCGCCAATTAGATATTAACATTTTAGACAAAATAGACTCCTGTTTCAGTATGGTGCAGACTAGCAGTGATATGCTCAAATTGCTTCGCCAAGTTGGCGACATGCTCGGTAATTTTTTGATGATTTATTTCTTTATTTCAATGAATATCATCCACATTTTTCTTTTTAGTACAGTCTTTCACACTCACTCCCTTCCATCCCATGGTTGGAAAACAAAGTTATGTCCATCTCTAGCTATAAGCTAATGCTATCGAGTAATACCAGATATTCTGGGCGGATCTTATGGCATTCACTGTAGCATTTGCTATGCCAATTAATGGCAGGGATGTTTTTTTACTGAAATTTTTTCTAGCATCTTCAAGCATAACAAATAGCAGAGAGACCGCTGTTATCTCAAAACACTTATGTTGAGGCACTCTTAAATTGAAGTACCACTGTAGCTCTCATTCTGTGGAATTAGGCGCCCAAACAAAGAATCACGTGTTGGTGATCAGTATCTGTGCTTGATTTATTGTGTACAATAGAAAAATAAGGCAATAATGAGGCGAGGAAAGCTTTGATAAAAAATGTGAGAAACACTATGGAATGCAAGAAAAAACTGCTGGTAGCAACGTATGAAGGTAGTGTGTACGGTTCTCCCCTTTTCCCTAGTCACTCATTGCTGTTCACAATAAAATGCTACAATTATCAATTTCATTGCCTGGAACGGAATCATTTTTTTTTACACCATTTAATATAGGAATAAGTCCTTTTGTTTTCATACGATTTGCTTTCCGCTGACCTTTTGTAATGGATTACAAACCCCGTTTCCATATGAGTTGGGAAATTGTGTTAGATGTAAATATAAACGGAATACAATGATTTGCAAATAATTTTCAACCCATATTCAGTTGAATATGCTACAAAGACAACATCATTGATGTTCAAACTGATAAACTTTTTTTTTTTTGCAAATAATCATTAGCTTTAGAATTTGATGCCAGCAACACGTGAAAAAGAAGTTGGGAAAGGTGGCAATAAATACTGATAAAGTTGAGGAATGCTCATCAAACACTTATTTGGAATATCCCACAGGTGAACAGGCAAATTGGGAACAGGTGGGTACCATGATTGGGTATAAAAGTAGATTCCATGAAATGCTCAGTCATTCACAAACAAGGATGGGGCGAGGGTCACCATTTTGTCAACAAATGCGTGAGCAAATTGTTGAACAGTTTAAGAAAAACCTTTCTCAACCAGCTCTTGCAAGGAATTTAGGGATTTCACCACCTACGGTCCGTAATATCATCAAAGGGTTCAGAGAATCTGGAGAAATCACTGCACGTAAGCAGCTAAGCCCGTGACCTTCGATCCCTCAGGCTGTACTACATCAACAAGCGACATCAGCGTGTAAAGGATATCACCACATGGGCTCAGGAATACTTCAGAAACCCACTGTCAGTAACTACAGTTTGTCGCTACATCTGTAAGTGCAAGTTAAAACTCTCCTATGCAAGGCGAAAACCGTTTATCAACAACACCCAGAAACGCAGTCGGCTTCGCTGGGCCTGAGCTCATCTAAGATGGACTGATACAAAGTGGAAAAGTGTTCTGTGGTCTGACGAGTCCACATTTCAAATTGTTTTTGGAAACTGTGGACGTCGTGTCCTCCGGACCAAAGAGGAAAAGAACCATCCGGATTGTTATAGGCGCAAAGTGGAAAAGCCAGCATCTGTGATGGTATGGGGGTGTATTAGTGACCAAGACATGGGTAACTTACACATAAGTGAAGGCACCATTAATGCTGAAAGGTACATACAGGTTTTGGAGCAACATATGTTGCCATCCAAGCAACGTTACCATGGACGCCCCTGCTTATTTCAGCAAGACAATGCCAAGCCACTTGTTACATCAAAGTGGCTTCATAGTAAAAGAGTGCGGATACTAGACTGGCCTGCCTGTAGTCCAGACCTGTCTCCCATTGAAATAGTGTGGCGCATTATGAAGCCTAAAATACCACAAGGGAGAGCCCCGGACTGCTGAACAACGTAAGCTGTACATCAAGCAAGAATGGGAAAGAATTCCACCTGAGAAGCTTAAAAAATGTGTCTCCTCAGTTCCCAAACGTTTACTGAGTGTTGTTAAAAGGAAAGGCCATGTAACACAGTGGTGAACAGGCCCTTTCCAAACTATTTTGGCACGTGTTGCAGCCATGAAATTTTAAGTTACGGTAATCATTATTTGCAAACAAAAAATATAGTTTATGAGTTTGAACATCCCATATCTTGTCTTTGTAGTGCATTCAATTGAATATGGGTTGAAAAAGATTTGCAAATCATTGTATTCCGTTTGTATTTACATCTAACAATTTCCCAACTCATACGGAAACAGGGTTTTTACTAACAAAATCCGAGGTACAGTATCACTTCAGTACCTCTCTAGTAAACCTGCATTGTGCGGTTTTCTGAAAGACCTCAGCGTGCCCATCATGTTAAAGTGATGTTAAACAGTATGAGCTTTAACAAGAAATACAGGCAGGGACAGGGAACGAGTCAATACTGTGAATATTTTTTGACGAATAAAACAGCACCTTGATTGCTTTATAAGACTGAATTGCACTCTTAATGCATCTGCGGGTGTTTTAGGCCATATGAACAGTATGAAGCCACAGTATCAAAATGAGAAATGGGAGGCAGTTGAGAGGACACAATGAGCTGGGTAACAGCAGACAAGGTCAGCCAATCAGAACATATTTACACAGCAGGACTTTTTTCCTCTGCAAAGGATTATTTCAGCACAGCACAGCCAGGCACTGCTGAATTACTCACAATTCGGTCCAACTAGAATTTGGAGTTAAGCTACAGTTGGATGGGGAAAACAGGCTCAAGCAATGAGCTGTCATACAGAGAGTATATAATGTATCACTGTCGCCTGGAACCCTGTGAAATAAGGCATTCTGCCATGACTTGCAAGAAACAAAGACAACTAATTACCAGACAGTCGAGTTGGGACACAGGGCTCTTGCTGCCCGGTTGGCTGATGTCCCAGATCTTCACACAGCCCTTGCCGCCCGTGTAGACGTGACGTGTGGGGTTGCTGATGGTGACAGCGCACACAACTTCCCCGTGACTCAGCGTGTTGATCTGACGAGCGTGGCGTGGGATGCCTGGGCCTATAAGTGCATCTGGAGGGAAGGGCACAGGCTGCATCTGACCGTCTGCACTCACATGAAAAGAATAAGCCCTGCAAAGGAGTCAGGGGGGAGAGGATAGAGATTAACTTTAGTCTCCTGTCATTTTGACACAGATTGTTAAAAAGATAAAATAGTTTTGTAATATAATGTCATAAAAGCTCAAATACTCACGGCTTTCCTCCTGACATGGAAGTGAGGCTAGTTGGGAGGCCTGGAGCTCTCATGTGGGGATGAGGGTCAAACCCCGCCTGCATAAACAAGTAATGAGTGGCATTAAAAACAAATTATACCGTGCTGATATAAAATGGGATGTTACAATACTCAAGTTAGAAATTATGTCACATTTCATCTGCTAGCACCCTGAAAAATAGTAATGTTTTCAGACAAATCCCTTGAAAGCCGTGGATTCTTCTCGATGGCAGACAAAGAAGCTTTCCACAAGATAACACAACTTGCTAATACTAATCAAAACCTGGGAGATTTTCAAACATGACATTCATTTTGGGAAAGAGCCTTTTTAAGCCTTTAGAATGCTAACTAGGGAACATCAAAGCCATGGGAGGGCGGCGGTTTTTGCACTTTTTCATTAAGTACACAATGAAGAGGAGCAGACATATTCACAACGAGTTATGGAAATACAGACTGAACATTTAAATGCCTCAAAGTCATTTGGTAAATACATTCTACAACAATGAGCTAAGATGGATCATTTACTTGCGTAAAAGGGTTTTGCTACAAGTATATCATGTGTGAAATGGACATTTAGAACCATGAAGATAACATATTTACAATTGGTGAGCGTCCATAAGCAGCAGCTGCAGCAGCCACGCTCATCTGAGGTGAAATAAGGCCAGGGTAGACACCCGCATTGGTCAGGGATCCATTCATTTCATGATGACCCATCATCGCAAATGGGGTGGCGTAGGAACCTGCAATAGACAGCGGTGTGCGAAGGGCAGGGGCAGCTTCAGAGGAGAAAAGATCATTTCAGTTAGTTACATACAAACTTTGTAGACAATTTAACATTTTAAATATTACATTATTTGAGTTATTTACGTGAGTCCATCATTTAATGACAGTTTTGTTGTCTTTAGCTGGACTTTGTAATAAAGTCATGTAGTAAACAGCCAATAATGTGAGCTTCCCATATAGCGGAACCATTTGCAAACTTTTAGATCGAGGCAAATGTGCCTTCATGTGCGAACCATGTCTCTGTGTACGAATTCTTCATTAATTCATTTTGTGTTCCGCCTGCAAGCAAAAAGCTGGGCACAGTATTTTAGTGAGAAGGCGGAGCCCTTCACATTTCTTGCTGCACATTGCATGACATTACCAGTCACTCACTACGGTGTGCCGTTTTTTGACAGGTTTTGTCCATTTTGAGTCCCAAAAACTCAACAGACCAGCGTTGAAAGAAAGAGAAAATTGCTGTGAAGTTAAAAAAATATATATATTTGCGAGGAGTACATTAATGGTGGTCACAAGTATGGAATAATTGACGAGGCAGACGTTGTACTACAGTAAGTTTTAATTGTGATGAGACTGGACTTTTCTCAAAAATTATACCAGAGCGGACTTATTTCACAGTGGAGAAAAAGATACTACACTTTAGTGGCACAGAGCCCACATGCACACCCCCTCTCTCGCACACAACCCAGAACCCGGCCCCCGATCCCACCCACGTCCTTCTCTGTCCTTTTTACTGCTTTCTCCTCAGCTGATTGTCAATGTTAATGTTGGTGGCCTTTCCTTTTTTAAATGTTTATTATTGTAGAAATATTGTTGTTAAAGTTAAGGATTTTATCATTTCGGATTGATTGTGAAACCACCATAGTGACTTTTGTGTGTGAGCGCGTGTTGCCAGAGCAGCGCATACAGCACAGTTCAGTTTGTTAATAAATATTAAAGTTGATCCATCACCCGCTTATGTGTGTTTGATGTACAGTACTGTATAGCACATTATATTCTGTTTAAAGTGTACAAACCTTCACTAAAATATGGACTTTTGTGAAGGCTGCAACCCATTATTCATAATTACCGTAATTTCCGGACTATAAGCCGCTACTTTTTCCCCTCGTTCTGGTCCCTGCGGCTTATACAAGGGTGCGGCTTATTTACGGCCTGTTCTTCTCCGACACCGACGAAGAGGATTTCGGTGGTTTTAGTACGCAGGAGGAAGACGATGACACAATGATTAAAGACTGACTTTTCATATACCGGTAGGCTGGTTATTTTGATAACGTACAGGCGAGCACTTTGTATTACTTTGCACCGTTGTATTATTTGTACTCTGCACGAATGCTGTTCGCCATGTCAAAGATGTGAAAGTTTGATTGAATGATTGAAAGATTTATTGTTAATAAATGGGACGCTTTGCGTTCCCAAACAGTCATCTCTGTCCCGACAATCCCCTCCGTGGTAGCAGGATCCCCTATATACTACGGTAATTACACATCAAAACCCTGCGGCTTATAGTCGGGTGCGGCTTATATATGGAGCAATCTGTATTTTCCCCTAAATTTAGCTGGTGCGGCTTATAGTCAGGTGCGGCTTATAGTCCGGAAATTACGGTACATTGTTTCTTATGGAGAAAATTGCTTCACTGTACAAACTTTTTGATTTATGAAGCCCTTTTAAGAACCAAATAAGTTTCTAAATTGAGGTTCGACTGTAAATTAGTCAAATTGGATAAACTTACACCACTACTATGGATGTAATGATATGAAAAATTCATATCACAGTTATTATGACCAAAATTATCATTGTTATCGCAGTATTGTTGAATGGGCTCAAAAAGTACTTATGCACGCACTGATATATTTAAATTTTTTAGAAAGCCCACTATTTTGCTTGTTTTGTGTTTCTTTTGCTGGCAGGTGTTGTGGTGTCTGTTCAGCGGTCCTTGAATGGGCTGTAAAAACACCCCCTTGTCCAATTCCTCCTAGTATATATATCGATCACTGTGCACAATTTTTTTTTTTCATCAATGTTTCTGTAGCATAAGAGAGAAGAGCCACCTGGAGAAGAACCACAGAGCAGGAGATGAAGGTGCAAGGGCTGTCATGGCAACAACTGGAGCGGAGGGCACAAGACCGAAGGGGATGGAGGAGTTTCATCAATGGCCTATGTTCCTTAGGGAATTTAAAGGCCTAAGTAAGTAACTGTGCACAATTGAATAACTTAGTTGCTTAGACAGCAATGTGTTCATAAAAATTTAAATTGGAGTATGTCGTTTCTTCAAGGGAAATACATTATTGTATCTTGTATTTATGTTAGCACTTAAGCTAGAACGCTAGCGCCAGCATGTCTGTGAGTTTATAAAAGTGTGGCTATCAATCACATTTTTTTGATCATTTTAATTAAAATTGTTTTTATCGCAGTTATAACTAATATAATTTATTGTGACATCCCTAATTTCTACAAATAGATTTGGTACTACCTGTTAAGAATTATCCATGTTAATGCATAGTTGTGCAGACTTTGTTTTTGTTTCCCCAACAGCCACAACCAACCACCACAGATAAATGATAAAGATAAATGGGTTATACTTGTATAGCGCTTTTCTACCTTCAAGGTACGCAAAGCGCTTTGACAGTATTTCCACATTCATCCATTCACACACACATTCACACACTGATGGCGGGAGCTGCCATGCAAGGCGCTAACCAGCACCCATCAGGAGCAAGGGTGAAGTGTCTTGCCCAAGGACACAACGGACGTGACTAGGATGGTAGAAGGTGGGGAGTGAACCCCAGTAACCAGCAACCCTCTGATTGCTGGCACAGCCACTCTACCAACTTCGCCATGCCGATAGATCAAATTCCAGTTGTAAACATTGAACACTCCCAAATACGATGGTATACATGAAAGGTTCAATAATCTGACATCGGTTTATTAAAACTTAGTCAACTAGCAACACCACAGACTTTTTTGTCGTTATGCAAAATATGTTTACAGTTCAGGGGTATGAGAGTGTCTACTACCTAATGCTTCCATTCCAGGAGGTTTGCCCATTGTCAGAGGCCTCAGTCCAGGAGTGGTGCTCGTTCCTGGTGTGGGCGCCTCATTCCTGGGCGTAGGTGTGTTGGATTTCAGGCTCGGTGTTGATGACTTGTCATTCTAAAACAACAAACACCTTTTAGGGGTTTTGCACATTTGTATTGTAAGGCCAGTCAATAGTTCTCAGCGACATGGAAAAGAAGTGTGGAAAATATCAAATGTCCTAAAGGAACACACCTGCCTGTTGAAAAAAAATGTAGATAACAAAAACCTAGGCAGTTGCGAAAACTCCCTCTGGCAAGAAAATCCAGAGTGACAATCCAAACAGACAGCTCAGTGTAATCCAATCTAACACTGACAATTCATTACAGCCATGGTTAGAGTGGTTGGCGTAGGTCGAGGCATAAACCTTTGCTAAGAAGTCGAGCTCGTTAAACATAGCTGGACAAGCTAGATGATGGCCCAAACACATAATTAAGCTCTGTCTTCTTTTCCAAATCAAGGGAAGAAAAGTCAGGGTTTCAACTTGGGGACACACATTAACAGGGCTGTAGAGAAGCTGGATGGGTGGTGAAGTGGAGTGATGTGGTCTACAAACCTCGAATGGCATAGTTTAGTGCTGTGCAATATCACAATATATATCATAGTAAGTACGACATAAATATGTCTATCGTACGATGTAGCTTTCGCTGCCGCTGTTTCACCGCTCAATAAGCTGTCTTTCTATCTGTGTGCTTCTAATTGTTTTACAGCTTTTGTTATTCCTTCTCCAACATATTTTGCAGTCTTATCAAACTTACAAAGCACCCACTTTCTGTTTCATCACCTCAATTTCAGCTAGCTAGCTGCTGAGCTAGAGAATCTAAACTCGTCCCGGTCCGAAGCTACTGTGCTCCGAATACAAGACAAACTTGACTCGGTGAAAGAAAAATGGTGAGTATGGCTTCCTTTTCTTCGTGCACCTTACTCATGGACAGGTTGGCTCTTCTAGAGGGCAGTGTCCCCCAGTTAGAGAAGAGTCGTTACGTAACTTTAGCAAGCTGACTAGCCCAGTTTGTAGCAGCCCTAAGTGGCCTAAAAGCCACTGTGAACCAGTTGAGACGCACAACAGAATTAGGCCTTCAGCTAGTCCTACACCCCTGTTTACCGGACACCACACCTTAATCATAAGGGACTCCATTACCAGGAACATACAGCTTAGTAAACCAGTTATAATTAAGTGTATTCCCGGGGCCCGAGCACCCGAGATTGAATCTAATCTTAGGGAGCTGACTCACAACAGGCCTAGTAAACACAAACGACAGGCTAATCCCACCACTAGCTATGCGAACATAGTTGTACACGTTGGCTCCAATGACACTAGGATGAGACAATCAGATATTACAAAGAGGAACATAACTAGGCCTTGTAATCTCGCTAGAAAGATGTCTCAGCCTCGAGTAGTTGTCTCGGGTCCCCTGCCTGCGAGAGGCAATGATGAGAGGTATAGTAGATTAGTCTTGCTTAACAATTGCTGGCTAGTTTTTGTTAAGAACAGGGACTAACGTTTATTGATAATTGGCCCTTTTTCTGGGGCAAACCGAGCTTGCTGAAGAGGGACGGCCTTCACTTTATCAAGAAACCTAGATTACTCGTTGAGTCACACCTGACTAACTATACTAGGGAAAGCTTGGACACAGGCAATTACAGTGTCTGTCAGCCCGAGTGAGGGGTCAGTTAAGCCAGAACTAACCAGTGCCAGGCTGAAAAATTCCTGCACAAACAGCATTTCTCATAGAATAATATATGACTCACACAATGTTTTTTCTGTAGTGACTGTGCCAGAGGTATACATGCATTCTACTGAGGAGGCAATACATGTATGTAAAGCGTTAAATCTATCGCAGCACCAAGCAAATAATCTCAAGATCCCCACCATATCAATTTCTACATGTGATCAAAATTATTTAAGGCGCACCACGCAAAATAGACTAACATTATTAAAATGAGTATTACAGATACCATTAACAAAAATGCCTCAAAACAACCTACACTGTATATAATGGGCTTTTTAAACATCAGATCATTGCCTCTCAAAGCGCTATTAGTTAATGAGGTCATTAAATAATAGCGTTAACAATCTTAACGCCATTGGTCTCAGTGAGACTTGGCTAAAAACATATTTGTTTTTTTCACTTAACAAGGCATTTCCTAACGATACGAGTGCACATATTGCCCATCCCCTGAAAAGGGGTGGAGGGGTCGCACTGATACCCAATGAAAACCTTAACCTAAGTTCTAAATATAAATCATTTGAGGTGCTTACTATGAGGTCTGTCACACCACTACATCTCCATCTGGCTGTTATCGATCACTTGCCCTGGGCCCTATTTTGGTATCAGTAAATATCTTTAAAGTTTGTTGCTGATCTAATGATGCACGAAGATCATATAATTATAATGGAAAATGTTTATATCCATATGAATACCCTATGAGCGTGGCGCTCCAGATTAGGGCTGAACGATTTATCGTTTTCAGATCGAAATTGCGATTTCAGAAGTCTCAATCTTGAGATCGTGAAGGCTTCGGTTTTAGACGAACGTTATTTAGCTCTCCTGGCTGACATGTCTGTTGTGTATATGCAGCCTGCTCGTGCTACTCTCATGCCTTGTCAAACTCACCAATCAGAAGTGGTAAACTACTTGTGAGCAGGGCATGCCGTCACGCTAACCAATCAGAGGCGGCCATTGACGAGGCTACCGCGTACACGCCCACTAACAACTTTGGTGAAGAAACAAACGTCCTGGAGGAAATGGCTGCTGCCGCCGGGTCAGAAGTGGAGGAGGATTTAGTTTTAATACAGAAGAAGAGCAGCACGTCTGTCATTTGGGACTACTTCGGTTTCGAAACTTCAGATGTGCATCAGAAACAGGTACTTTGTAAAACTTGTCGGGCCAAAGTCGCCACATCCCAAGGCAACACGACTAATTTATTCCGGCACTTGAAAAATCACCACCGGCAGTTACACGACGAATGTATGACCAAAAAGTCCGGTGAAAAGTCAACCCCGAGCGATTCAGCCCATTGTAGCAAACATACCACAATTACAGCGTCGTTTATTACCAGCCACCAGTTCACCATCAGAAAGATTGTTTAGTGCTAGTGGCAATGTTGTCACATGTCAGCGCTCATGTCTTAAACCATCAAAGGTTGACATGCTAGTTTTCTTGACCAAAAATCTGTGAAGAGTGATGTAGAGATGTCAGGGAAGCAAGTATTATTGTTAAAGTACTTTTTAGATTGTGTTTGTTCTGCACTTTACCCTGACTTGTGGTGTCAGTTTTTGTAAAAAAAAAAAAAGATAAATGCTAGTTTTCAGGAATATTATGTTCTATTGTTAACAGAATAGATGTGCAATATTTGGGTGCTGCTAAGCGGTAAATGAATGACCCACCTATTTTAATGTCTGACATATTTTTCAGAAGGGCAGAGGTTGGGTCATTTTGTTTTTGTAATAGTATTTTCTTTATTACCATTACTTTTCAATTTCACTTTAAAATATTGTTCAGGTTTCTTCCAGGGTTGAATAAAGTACTTGAATTGCTGCTATAGATGTTGATAGGCTAGCTCTCTTGAGCCATAAAAGACTGACCTACCTACTTGAGTATAAGACTGTTTACATAAGGTCAGGATCCTTTTTTTCCTTTATTGAAGTTGTTGAATTTTGTTTTTCTTATTATATATTAAGCATTGCTTTTTGTGTTGGAATTGTTTTGTATTTTATTTAACTTAAACTTTTTTATTTATCTTAACATAATTAAGGTTTTTGTACTGGTTTTAGTTCTTTAGTTTTAATAACTGCTGTTGGTCAAGAACTTTGGAGAATGTACATGCATGTTTCTTAATAAATACATGTTTGAAGCAATTCTTACCTTTTAGTATTCATCCTTGCATTACATAGCATTTAATGTTTTCATGGTATATCATTTTTTGTCATGTTTTAAATCTGTTACTGTTACTGAAGCTTGATTTGAAAAGAAATCGTGAGTCAAAATCGAAATCGCAATTTCTGTCAGAAAAATCGTGATCAGATTTTTTCCTGAAATCGTTCAGCCCTACTCCAGATCATAATTGATAGCTTCGGTACAAATAATAAATTAACCCACACATCGCAACGGTAATTCAATAGATCTATTCCTTTTCCGGGGTGTCACCACCTCTAAAGTTATGGTACTCCGGTACACTAAAGCGGTACACTAAAGGAATGTCCGATCACTACCTTGTAAAATTCGAAGTTCTGACTTCTTGTCAACAAGCTACTAATAACCACTGCTTTAGCAGCCACAACATTAATGCTGCCACAATCATAAGTCTTGCTGGCCTACTGCCTTCGGTAATGTCACCATTCCCAAATTGTGCGGACTCTATCGATAACCTCACTAACAACTTTAACAATGCCCTGTGCAACGTCATTGATAGTGTAGCACCGCTAAAGCTAAAAAAGGCCCCGAAAAGGCGTACCCGCTCACAAAAGTGACTAATGATCTATTGCTAAGTACCGTATATTACCAAATAGTAGCCTCTGCGTTTATTTCACAAAATCGATTTTGGAGACAGGCGTTTAAAAGAAGCAGGCGGTTATTTGCACAAGGCTTATATTTATTTTTGCACCAGCCTGCACCAGGCCATTATTTGGTTACAATGGTTACTGTCCAGTATTTTTTTTTCGTACAAAAAACTTTAAATGTATAGGCTATTGTAAACATACAAACAAAAAACCAAGAGATCAACATGAGGTAAGCTATCAAAAGACAAGAGATCAACAAGGCCTCAACATGGCAGTAGTGCAACAATTGTCAAATAGAATACCAATACTAAAAATAAATAAACTTTTTAAATAAAGCAGCATACAGGAAAAATAAAATTATGGTACCAAGTACTCTATAAAACCATCAAAACAATAATACTGCAGCAAACGCAACCCCAGTAGCATTTTAATCTAAATTATGCAAATAACAGCCTATGGGCGGCTATTTGGACATAGGCGGTTATTAGGAAGAGGCGGTTAATTCACAAAATGGGGTCAGACCCCGGGCGGCTATTAGGACATGGGCGGTTATTTGCTCAAGGGCGTTTATTTGGTAATATACGGTATGTATGCTGAAGCGTCGTCCGTGTTGCTGCTACTTAATCTCAGCACTGCTTTCGATACAGTCGATCATAACATTCTATGAGCTTGTATCAAAACACGTATTAATATGTCAGACTTAGCCTTTTCTTGGTTTAACTCCCATCTTACTGACAGGATGCAGTGCGTCTCCCGTAACAACTTAACCTCGGATTATGTTAAGGTAACGTGCAGTGTTCCGCAGGGTTCGGATTTTGGCCGTGCACTCTACAGCACCTACAGTATATGCTGCCGCTAGGTGGACATCATACACAAATAGAGTGTTAGCCTTCACTGTTGTGCTGATGACACCCAACTGCACATTTCTCTAAAGCTGACCAACACACCAGATTGTAGGCATCTGGAAGGGTGTCTTAATGAAATCCAACAATGGAAGTCCAGCAACTTGTTTGCATCTTAACGCTAAGAAAACGGAAATCTTGATTATCGGTCCTGCTTGACACCGGCACTCATTTAATAATACCACCTTATCATTTGACAACAAAACAATTGCACAAAGCGACTCGGTAAAGAATCTGGGTATTATCTTCGATCCAACGCTCTCGTTTGAGTCACACATTAAGAGTGCTACTAAAACAGCCTTCTTTCATCTCTGTAATATCGCATAAATTCGTCCCATTTTGTCCACCACAAACGCTGAGATCATTATTCATGCATTCGTTACATCTCGTCTCGATTACTGTAACGTATTATTTTCGGGTCTCCCTATGTCTAGCATTAAAAGATTACAGTTGGTACAAAATGCGGCTGCTAGACTTTTGACAAGAACAACAAAGTTTGATCATATTACGCCTGTACTGGCTCACCTGCACTGGCTTCCTGTGCACTTAAGATGCGACTTTAAGGTTTTACTACTTACGCATAAAATACTAAATGGTCTAGCTCCATCTTATCTTGCTGAATGTATTGTACGATACAGAATGTCCACCAAAGATCTGTGTTCTAAGAACTCCGGCTTATTAGTGATTCCCAGAGCCCAAAACAAGTCTGCAGGCTTTAGAGCGTTTTTTATTCTATTCTATTCTGTACTCTGCAATGCCCTACCGGTAACAGTTAGAGATGCTACCTCAGTAGAAGCATTTAAGTCCCATCTTAAAACTCATTTATACACCCTAGCCTTTAAATAGGCTGTTTTTAGAACAGTTCATATGCCGTCTCTCTTTTCTGCTCTGCCCCCCTCTCCGGCGTGGAGAGGTTAACAGGCGGCCACAAATCAGTTTCCACAGAGGAGGCACTAGCTTTTTAAGTCGGGACCCGGGATGGACCACTGCTCTATGCATTAGTTAGTTACATCTCTGCGCTGCTGACTTGTCTACATACAAGAGGATCCACTGCTGGCCTCACTACGGACTTGACTCTCATGTTATTTACTCCATCCAATCGGCATCTATTGGACCGGTCACCCAAGAGGGGTCCCAACATCTGCGGTCCCTTCCAAGGTTTCCCGTTGTTCCCAGTGGGTTGAGTTTTTTCTTGCCCTGATGTGGTATCTACAGTAGCTGAGGATGTCATTGTGGCTTGTGCAGCCCTTTGAGACAAGGGTTATATAAGTAAACTTTGATTGATTGATTTATGTCATAATTTTTACGTCTGGGCGGAAACTGTAACTGCAGCAAAACTGCTATTTTGCGGGAACATGGATGTCAACATTGCACAGAGGGAAAGCACAACAAAAGCTAGACTAACACAACCCAAACAAGAACTGGTACCAAAAATAGGAACAAGGAACTGCTTTGTTTGCATTAAAAAAGTCAAGACACCAACCAAACAATGGTAAACTTATTTGCGAAACATGCCTACAATGAGTCGTTGCTAGTGACTTGAACACATCTATTATTTTCTATCATTTGAAAACACGTCATGAACAGTACAGAGTCCGTGTTAAAATGTTACCTCAAAAACACAATGGGATGAAAACACCAAAAAAGCAAAACAGAGTCTTTGTCCAAAGGCACAGTTTATGACAAGATGTCCCGAAGACACTGAGAAATTACAGATGTCATCTCTAAATTCATGTTGGTGTAGTATACACTGTCGATAAGAAGGGCTGGTATTAGCAATACTTTTTTATTGGTTTTTAATTTGGCATATCATTTTAATACATTATGTGTTTTATAAATAAAAGGAGAACAGATAAGTGATATTAGCATTCATTGCATGTGTATATATGTATACCGGTACTTATAAGAAAAAATTACTATATCGTGATGTATATTGTCATCAGGATACATGTTTATATCCATATCATAGAACACGAGTATAGTTCATGTCAAACCAGTGGATCAGGAGAATGTTGGGTAGTAGCATTTCAAGAAAGGAGGAAGAAATGAGAGAAAACAAGGAAGGAAAAGGCAGCACGTCTCGAAGTATTTATAGCCTCAGTGAGGAAGAAACAACCATTTATTGGCTAAGCCATAAAGGCGATTGAGAAGAGTAAGCCACAGGGTTTGATTTCCACAGAGTGCATCGACCCACTGCCCCTTCAAGCCCCGCATAGTAGCTAACTGCTAAGCCTCCTGGATACTAGGCCTGCACACAAACACCCACTTCACTTGACAAATACCCTTTAGTCTGTCAGTTAAAACCTCTTACCCCCCTCCAGAGCACCATCATTTCACCAAGTCGATTTTTTTTTCTTTAGAGTGTCACTCACAGCCATATGGGCGTGGTCCTTTGCTTTGGAGGATGGTGTGCTGCCCGAGGATGCGACAGAGGCAGGGCTGTTGGGTGCTGCGTCCTTTTTGAGGAGCCGTGATTTGTCCAGTCCGTTTTCTGGGGGAGAGTGAGCGGGGCTCGCCCGAGGGGTGGCTGGATCCTACAGAGATAAACGAGACAGACGAGGAGAGCGATTGAGCAAACAGACCAGAGGAAAGCGACTGGCATGTATGTCAAACAAACTGGGGCCTCATGTGCAAACACAGATAATATATAGACTTGTGTGTGCTCAAACGTTCACATATACAAACACTCCTTATTCACCTGCTCCTTGTTATCGTTGTCTTATTTTATGCATGAATGCCAAAAGAATTACAACAAAGAATACTCACACCCTTGCACACACAGCCAACATTAGGACAGACTTATTGGCAACAATGTGGATGGTGTTGATTTCCCCCCCAGACAGCTGTGTTTAGTCTCCATGCACCATTCACACTGTGGAATGCGGCTGAGCAGCTTTGTCCTAACGCAGTCTCACCTCATTGGAAACATCCACCACTAAGTCATCGCTTTTGTCACCGTCACTGTCCTGAAATGAAGACAAGCCAAACACAGGACAAGGTAAACACAAATAGTGTAAAAAACTTTTAAAAATCACTAACAACTTCTATAAAGGAAATAATTAAGTAAATTAAGTTTCAGGGATGTGAGCACCCTTTGAGAAAAAAAAGAGGAACATTTCTATCAGCACTAAGTGCTGCCACGCAAACCCCTAAAGAAAATGTTAAAAATCAAGACTACATTGTCTGCAATTGGGTGCATTTCTACACTACCTTTTACCTTTAAAATTATTCTCATCTACCAACCTTATTTGGCTGTCTTTTTGAAACTTACACGTCCCATGTAATGTACCACTTATTTTCTTGTTTTTTTAGTAGGTATTTTACTAAACTTATTAACACTGAAAACGTAATATTTGAGAAAAACTTAACTTAAAACATGTGTATGCACTTACAACACTTAAGTCCTTTGTATGTAGAATTAAATTATGGAGTGGAGTAAGCAAATAAGTCAAACAATTTAATAATATGATCCACTTTAAGAGGATGTTAAAACTGGAAGTGTTTATCAAAATTACTCTTCTCTGTAATTTGTAAACGTCTTGAACCTTATTGAAAATGAGATATAACCCATCTCATTATGGGAATTATAACTGACTTACCTGCTTATCAGGAGAACTGTTGTATTTCATTGATGTAATTTGTGTTACAATATAAAAATAGGAAGTGATCATATGTGGCAGTAATAGCAATAAATTGAAAAAAGGGTAAGACTAAACACACGTTGCTTCTACCTACTCCTTTTCAGACATGTTAGGAGAAATTAGAAAATATAAATTGTATGATCTAGCATATTGTGACTGCGTACATGTTCGAAATACACTTAAACCAAACCAATGTAAAATTATATAACATGCATGCAAAGAACTCAGAAAAGTAACTCAACTCAACCCTGAAGCCACGCCCCCTTAGGTAATATACTTCCGGTGTTGTGACCTGTGTTTACAATCAGTCACATCAAAAATATACCTTCTTGCTAGCTAATAAAAATACTCTAGTACTACAACTGGTTCGGAACAGATAAGCTAGCTCAATGGTTAAACTAACTAGCGACCTTGTTTTGGTCTGCCCGTCCTGCAACTTAATGTAGCGTTTAGGCTAGAGGAACAGCGAGTACCTGCGGCTGAGGCAAGCATTGAACACATTTCTTTTAGATCGTATTTTATCGATATTTTATAAAAAAAACGCAGAAGTGATACTTGGATGCGAAAACGAATGTTTAAAAATGCGTTTTCGCAGAACAATTCTAATTGTCAACAATTTCAATGTATGTAAAGGGCAATAAGTGAAAATTGTGTTGACGCGATTTATACAGTAGACACCAAAATTATATGGACAAAAGTATGCTTTTGAATTTTCTTAATAGAAACTCGAGAGGGACACTCAGTAGAAAATGGATGGATGGATGGAACATTTAAATCATTTGGGAGTTGGGTTAGTTTTCCTGAAACTTTCCTTAATCTTCATATTAAAAAAATTACTTTGTTGGGAATTTCCAAATGGCGTACAAAGTGCACAAATCAAGGTCCATAAAGACATGCTTGAATGAGTTTGGGAACTAAATCCATGCAATGTCTTGTCTTTTGTCCATATAGTATAGTAGTGGGTAAACGTTACATCCAGGATTTAGCTATTGTCAGTATGTTTAGGTTTTGTTAGGTTTGCGTGCGTTGAGCAAATAATTGTGCTTGCTGATGTTTTGACAGAAGCAAGTACACTCACATATCTGCTCATGCTGTCCTTGTCATCCACCTTGCGTTTCTTGGGATCAAGTCCATAATCTGACGAGCCACGGTGCTTCTCACTTGCTGCCCGCAAGCTGTCCGACGGTGACACAGAATTATTCTGCAAACAAAACACAGCTTTATCAGTGTACACCAAACGATGATGACTCTTTAATTAATTACATGGAAAGAAGGAATAATGGTAAAAATGTAAAGGAACTAACTGAGCCTCTAGTCTGTCATTTTCCTCCACCTTGTCATGAGTGACAAGTAAACACATGAATGACTTTTTGCAAAGGACAGTGCCAGATGCATGGGATGAAGAAAGCGATGCTTTGCCAACTTCTAGCTAACACTTTACTTAAGTCTAGACATGACTCTGGGATGTATTCTTCAGTCAAAGCTGTGGCAATATTGACTAAAGCCAAGTGCACAGAGGCGCTGGAATGATTTGTGGTAGAAGGGGAAGGAGAGGACAGAGGGGTGGCAGCTGAGAAAACCCATCATTTGTGAAAGACGAAAACAGTAGCGCCTAAAGCAAAGCTATGTACAGGACAGATCAAGGTGGTGAGAGCAAAGGAAAACCGAGGACATGTTTGTGTTCAAACATCCTGACTAATCCACAGAGTAAAATATTCGGAGACACGCTTGGAGCAACTTTGGCAAGTTTCAACCAAACAAGGATATGAGCGAATATAGTGGACATTATAAATTTGAGATTTGTAGAACAGTAATATGGAAGTGGCCGGAGTCTCTTAGTTTGAATCCAATAAGTTAAAAACTGTGTGCGTGCGTGCCAGGTCAGAGACAACAGATTGTTAATGGATTGACAGCAAGTTTTAAAAAAAACAAAAAAAACATCCCCAGTGGAAATTAGCGCAGATAAAAAAGGGCCATTTAAAAAGCTACAGAAATGAGTGCATTGTGAGGATACAATGAAGAGGGTGTCACCAACAGGGAAAAACAGAATAAAAATAGGCAACAAAAGGATATGAAAAAAAGAGGGAGAAAGGCGAAAGTAAAATGAAAAGGAACTTGGCAAGTAATGAGAGCATAGCAGTGTGGCAACGGGCTTCTCCCCACTAGTGGGAATGCCCTCATGCACTGGCACTCTTTTAGGAGCTGAAAAAAGGGTTTTTGTAGTCTGGGCATCGTCGGGGAGGCGCAGCCAAACAGGCTGACAGGCATTGATGTAGAAAGAGGAGAGAACTCTACAGCAACACACCCTTGTCTTCATTGCAAAAGAGAGACACACATTAAGTTGTCGAGGGAAAAGTCTGACATAGGCAAAGAATGTCAAATAGAATACGGTGGTACCTCAACTTACGAGTACATAAATTTAAGATTAATTTGAAATACGAGCCGTCTCTTGGCTCTTTGTTATGCTTGAAAAGTTGCTAACATAATTTGAGTTACAAGCCCATTCTACTGCCGGTTACAGTAGTATTTGTCGCAGAATCGAGCCGTTTGAGCAATCAAGAGTTGATATAGTATTACATGTCACTGTACCTGCTTTGTTTGTTTACACAAGAAATATATGTTTTGATTACACAGTACAGTTGACGTGCGTATTTGAGCGCCGATCATAGATCGACACAAACCTGCCCTCCAACTATCAGAATTGAGAAAGTTAGTGCACAGAAGAAGAGAAGCACGACCGAATAAAAGAAACAAGCCATTAAAAATATGTCCCACCGAATCAGGCCTGCCGCCATGTATGCCGTGTTTCAGCTTGTTCTGTTTAGTCCTAATTTAACAAACAGTATGTCAAGCACTACCTTGGTATATAGACATACATACTGTATCTCTTGTAGTCAACACTTATTTGTCTGGTTCGTCACTCAAATACATTCGTATACTACACAAATGATTATCGAGTTCTTTTTGTTATTTTGAAAGAGACACTAACCATATTTTTTGGACTATAAGCAGTTACTTTTTCCTCTGCTTTGAACCCCGCGGCTTATGATATGGTGCAGCTAATTTATGGCCATACTGATTGTATTCAACAAATAGTTTTCATAAAACACAAGCAGAGATATTGGAAAGGTGTGTTAGTGTTGGTTCTATGCCGCCATCTTTTAGGTGAGTTTGCGCTCTGCAGTTGCTGCAGATTTAAAATGTACTTCCTGTTTTGTGCCTTGAATTGGAGGTATATCGCGTTTCATTTACTATTTGTCTATAGCGTTTCTGCTCAAAAAGGATTCTTCATACATCACTCCAAGCAACGTTTGTACATTTTTCAATATGACAAATTTATACTTCCTAAACCGTCCCATGTGTGAAGTCTGTAGGAGTGTTTTCCTGCATATTTGTATGTGCTATCGTAATGTAATAAAGCTAGCGTCGTTAGCCTATGCTGACACAAGTGTCTTTGTTAGTATTATTAACTTACAAGGGCACTCTTTTTGTAATGCTTCAATTTCGTAAATTCACCAAAACGTCACCGTGGAAATATTGAATCTGTTTAGCTGATTGGAGAGCTAGCTTCCGCAGCATATGGGTCCATGACAATGACACCGTTAGTGTTTTTATCATCCGTTTTACTGCCGTGTAACAGGCACTGTTTGTAAACAATTAAGGTATGTACTGTAAATAAACATTTACAAAATCTTTCGTACTGGTATCTACCTGTGACTTATGGTCCGATGCGGCTAATATATGTAAAAATATTGATTTATTCTCAAATTTGATGGGTGCAGCTTAAATGCCGGATAGTATGTTAATGCTGAACAATATTATCATAATATTTCATTAAATATTGCAGCTGTTTTTACCACTATTGTAATGTTTTTAAAAAAATATTTAATATCTAAAAGTTTGTTTTTCTTCTTAAAAAGCATGTTACATGTTAAAATTGTGTTTTTTTTGGGGAGGCCCAAGAACGGATTAATAATTTGATTTCAATTAACTTTAATGAGCAGGGCTGATTTAGGATATGAGTGTTCTGAGTTACAGTATGAGCTCGGTCGTGAGACAAAATGTGTTCGTTAGTTGAGGTACCACTGTAATGCCGAAAGACTGCTGCTTCATGCCAAAAATGGCACATGCTTTCATTAACACTAGCACCCCTCTCCACTTTGCCAGCACACTTCTCCGTCTTCTTTCACAACTAGCCAGGTCTTCATTGGAAATTTCTGCAGCAACTTCTGAAACGAACTTGATTGACAGAATAAAGCCTCTCTTTGTTTGCACGTCTGTGACCTTTAAAGGGGCTGCTTTGACTCAATCACCCTTTACTTTCCACCGAGTCTGGTGTTGGATTACATACAACACACAAGAGAATAAGAAGCCCTGAAGCCTGAGTGGGTGCACACTGGGAAAAAGGTGCGGCAGGATCAGGTAAACCCGCACTGGCGGGTGCTTGTCACGACACAAGATGGAGGCGGTTTGGGATCCCTTCACAAAGGCCAGTCAGTGGGAACCTAATCTGGCCCCTCCAACAGAGCATTACGCTCCAGTTATCTGAGCGTTATAATCCAGTCCAATAAACAAGGACTTTAACATGACAGCTAGGAAGAGAAAACAGCAAGCGATAAGAATGGTAAATTGACTGACTGGTGTATGGAGTTAATGAGAAGTGGACTAGAAAAAATGTTTACAAAGAAAAATGTCAGGATAAAAGTAGCTGAAAAGTATTTTGTATAAATACAGGAGTAAATTCACTAGTTGTAGAGGAAAGAATAGAAGAAAAGTCAAAGTCATTTTTAATTGTAATGAAATTAAAGCCTACTAATCCGCTCCCTGTGATTGGAGTCATTTTCCTTCTGGATTAGATGGTGCTTTCATATTTGGCTGACTTCACCATTTGCTTTCAGTCAGCCAATGCCCTTGTGCAAGAGCACTCTTATACACAAAATGTACATCGGGTGGCAATGGTTTCGATGGAGCCCTTTCGGATAGACGTATTCACCAACAAAGTAAGGACACACACGGGACACAGAAAAAGAGGGAGAGTAAAAACGTACCGTGCTGGACTCACGTTCTTTCAGAGCAATAGCCAAAGGTGAGTGAAAAGATGAGGGGCCAAGAGAGGTAAAAAGCAAAACACAAATTAGTATGGGTGTAACAACATCTCACTGCTTTCATCAGATACATGTAATATAGTATTCAGGTCAAAGATTAAAGTAATGCGCAATGTGACCAACTATGCAAAATTAATTTCAAGACTACAGTCTAGTGAGGCATCATTTATAATACATGCATAGGTGGTAAAAATCATCATTATTAGTGATTAGTTTGTTGTCACTGAATGGACCAGTACCAATGGTCTTTACATTTCTAATTATAGATCATGGACAATCTGTAACCATACCTACACACCATTAAATCTAGTGAACACATTTTCACATGTTAATTTTGAAATCTATTCAATCGGTGCGTGCGTCATGCTGTGCTCCTCACCTCTGTGCTCCAGGTCGTGATGGTTCTTCTCATCCTTTACAGGCAGGTGAGCCTGGCTGCCGAGAGCACCAAGCGCCAGCAGGCCAGAGCCAGCACCAGTCACAGTAGGCAGGCCAGGTGGCTGCAAACCCGAGGGGTGCGGGGGTAGCTGCACAGGGGGTCCATGGGCTGCGTGGGAGAGGTGCTGCGCCTGCAATTGCTGCTGCTACAACAAGTACAGGGAGACAAGAACGAAGAGAAGACAAGTGGGTCGGCTGGGAAGTGAATCCATGAATGACTGTGCTCTATGCATGCATTAGAGCTGGCTTACACCAACATTACAGTATTTCTAGGCCAATCCATTTATTCATAATATCAGGCTGACAGTGACTACCAGCCAGCTGACACACCTCATTCACTAGCATCTTTTACACAGAGATTCTGCTAAATAAGAGCATCAAGGCTGTTACAGTCGGTACAGTATTTATCATCCATTGCTTATTTTACGGAACCATGCAAAATGTCATAATGTAATTGTGTGCACTTTTACACAAGGACACTGAATCCTGCTATCCAGGGGCATTAGCATGTGTTTCAGAATGGAGAGGGACAGATTGATAAGAACCAATATTATTTTCATCATGCATTTACAAGCATTTTGGGTAGTAGTAGGGATGAGTATCATTAACATTTTAACCGATAATCGTACCAAATCCGTACTTAAAAAATGGTCCCAGTGCTTAAATGGTACCTGAACCGGTACTTAAAAAATAAAATAAAAATAAAAAAACACAACACCCTTTTTATTTTCATGAAATTTTGTGACATTCGAGTTGAACAGTCTAATTATTGAAACACTTCAATTATATACATTAAATGACAACTAAGTAATATAATAAAAAGTAAGTAATACAAATACAATCCACAACATTTTTTCATTTTTATTGCAGCAATACAGAACATATAGAAAAGCAAAACACAACTTTTGTAATATTTATGCTGCTCTTCATTCCAGGGGTTTGTCGATGCAATCTTGTTTGCCATAACAGTCATTGGTGCAGAATGAGGAAATGCTTTGTTGTCATTGTGGCTACTGGCTAGCCTAACACGCTAACCGTGTTATACTGTTGGCATGTTAAGGACAGTAATACGTTTAAAAAGAACAGTGGACTCTGTGTGCTTCTGTTGGAACTCTACATTACTTACAAGGCGTTACTTGTACAATATCAATTCTAAGCACTTGTTGCAAGTGGCTGACATCACATTCATTTCACAGCAAAATGAAGCATTGATAGCTATTTTTGGTCCGGGTACTACCGCTTGCGCTGGCAGTGGTACCATTATGGAACTGGGTATCGGTGCCCATCCTTAGGTAGTACAATTTATTTTTGTGCTGAAAAAATTAACAATACAGTGAACTACAGAATTGTAGGTTTTTTTCCCCAAATCTGCCACAAACCAAGCAAAACCCACACAGTTTGCTCTCCAAATTACAAAACACTACGACATACTTCTGCGGTATAAAAGGAGGTAGTAAGTTTATTTGTTGACATTTTATAATTGTTTTGTCTTGTCTACAGCATTATGTCTCCGGGATAGCCTGGAAGAGTTAAAAAAAAACTAAACACAAAAAAAATCCACAAAAAAACGTCCGTCCATCAATCAATGGCCAGTCCAGTCTTGCACACAGCAACACCGTTAAGTCAAGACTATGGCATTGCCATGGTTTCCAGAGTCAAAGCAACTGTCTCACTCAGTACATATCCATTCACTAAATTAGGTCGATTTCTTAAATAGTTCGGCTCTAAATGAGCATTCTGCAACCCAATGGAAATACCTTAAGCCGATCGTGTTTGGTTTCTGAAAAGTTGGACCAACACAGCTGGGTTATGCGATTGGAAACCAGATCTCTCGAGTGGGTGTGGGCTACAGAGGGGACCCGACGTATTGCGAATGCGCCAGTCTCAACACGTGCGATATAACCCGGAAGCAGATACCATTAATAAAGACATAAGCAACAATTGTAATGAAGAGGAGACTGTTAATTTGCTTCACAAATTAAAAGAACAAAACATTTTGAAGTACATCAATGGGAGAAATAAAAGAAACGGAGACTTATTCAAGAAGGTTGCTAAGGAAATGCAGAATGCCGGCTTCATTCGGACTCTCAAATGAAATACGAATGAAATGAAGAGAATGAAGTAGGTTTATTAAACGCAAATAATAAAGCGTGCACAAACCTCTTCACGCTGTATTTATGCAAGCCAACTGAGTAGCAATAACTCTGTATTCCACACAACTGGCAATATAGTCCAGAACAACAGCAACCTTCATCTGGAACAGTATCAGCCAGGGCACGAACAGTCTTTTCCTTTGGATTTAAAACTCCTTCCATCAATCCAGAGAGCCTTATGAATGAACTCTGAGACATTCGAAAGTTTTGTTTCCATGATTCTTCTTCCAAAAATTCCTTTATAAAAATATTCTTCCTCCCGTCTTTCTTTGCTTTGGACCTGTATCCGCTCCGATTCATTCTTGGTAGTAGCGCCATGTTCGTAGCACAATCCAAGATCATTTATTAATGCTGTCTGTTATTTAACATCAGCATAGCCATTAGAGACATATTTTTAATCTGTGCCAATATTACGACAGACGTCAGGTACTACAGCGCTAGGCTGCTTACTTGCAAGGAGCCGCAGATGCCTAGTATGACGTCATAGGTCAATCGGAAAAATAATACATTAACTCGCGCTAAAAGGAAATAAGTGCTCCCCAGACACATGAGGTATGACCAATAGTTGTATTTGAATGTGTGCATAAACACTGGCCCCGTTTACACTGCACAAAAAATCTGATTTTTTTGCCCTCAAGTGACACAGATATGATTTTTTTTGCCAGTCTAAACGCCCCAAAGTGCTTCAAGTCTGATCTTTTGCCATCAAATTCAGGCCACATTAGGAGGTCGTCCTGAATCCGATTGGAATCTGATCATTTAAATGTTACTTCAGTCTAAACGCAATCTGACCTGTATGTGACCTGAATGTGATTTTTTCGTCAGCTTTGGGCAAACTACGTCACTCGTGTGCCCCGGAAAGACGCAGTCGCCAACGGTAATGGATATTTTATTACAACACCCAGTTTCAGTTTCCATTTAAGAAGACCAAATTTGCGCTGCATCACTTGTCAATAGTGCACAAATAATAGGCTATATGTAATATATGAATATATATTTTGATTCCGAAGAAATAGCGATTGTTGAAAGACCAGAATTGACACTTTGGCGCATTTGCTTACATGATAGTTGAAAAAATAATAGATCCACGCTGATGTCCCAATCTCCTCTACATAACAGCCATAAAAAGATTACAACCCTCCCAAATATATTACACTATATAAATCCATTCATACATTATATTACTTTAATTTACTTTCACGTAAAGAACATTCATTTTTAAAGGTTTGCAACTTTTATTTTTATTTTGTAGTATTAGCGACTTCCTCCCGGTCAACTTCCTTTGTTTTTACTTTATCGAAGTGCGCATACAAGTGATGTCGAGGCCACAATGGGGCTACACTGGGCCCTGTGAGCATTTACACTGTAGTCTGATTAGAAGGTTGTCTGAATATTATAGTCCAGGCAGAGTAACTTTGATTGGGATGAAACATAATGCCTAAATTTAAAAACATTGAAAAGAATGCTGTCAGCAGAGAGACGTACGCGTGCAGACAACTCCCAAGAGGCCTCGGATGTCTGGCAGTCAGGGCAGAGAGTGAGTCGATAGACAGGAGTTAAACAGCCACTCAGGCAAGAGGGAGGCAAGTGGTTTAAAACAAGGTTAAATAACACTTATCACATCCATCAACTGCCTCTCAAAAAGAAAAAAAAATACTGCTACTCTGATACTGGATACAACCTCAATTACTCCATCCATACATTCATTACAGTAAATGGGAAAAGGTTATACCGCATATAAATGTTTATTTAGAAGTGGGGAGATATTCAGAATTATTCAGCTCAGTACTTCAAGCTTGAAAAATAAAAGCAAATAAGAAGCAGCATTACTACTCGTCAATATTGTGAAGGTGTGCAGTAGGGCTGGACAATTAGATATAATTAAAATTTCGATTATAGCTTCTAACGGGAAAAAAACAATGGGCGCGCAAAGTCCGGAGCTTGTGACAGTGAAACAAATGAGGAGCGATTGAGTGAAAAAAACTGCATGTCTAAGAGAAATTTGGGATCTCACCATGGTTGCTACTTTTTGACACAACGCTAGTATGCCTAATCAATAATCACTAAACTCAACAAAAAAGTAAGGCATAGGATTTCCGCGTTCACGTAATCGCGGACGGAGTCACATAATTGGCCAATAAAACAGAATCCGCTTATAAACGCAAAATAATATCAGCGAAATTGACGTTTGAGTGAAATACTGTCATTGTAAAGATAAGGAACATTTGTTTGGAAAAATAATGTATCCTGCATTTATCTCCGACACACTCAACCGCCCCACCCTGAAGTAAATTACAGTATGTCCAGATGGTTGAAACAGCGACTAAACTACAAAGCTAAAGCTAACAGGAACAATCCATACACCAACACATCTCATCTGTTGTTGTGAACAAAATCCTCGATGTAAGATCAACGTACAAACAGTGAGCGCAACTTTAGAAGGACTTTATTTCTTTTTTTTCTCGCCTTAAGTGAGTTGCCTCTTTACTCGTCATGCTGAGAACAACAGCACAGCACACTTCCCAAACTTAAGAATAATAGCATGGTGCGCCAAATCTAACAAAACAAAGGTTTCAAAAAAGTACCCTACACAAGCATAATGTACTTAAACCCCTTATTGATACATTTATAAGATTATTATGCTTTGACATAAAATACTGTCAAAATTGTCAAAAGATGTATTGTGATGTATTGTGTAATGTGAGGATTTTTGCATTTAATTATTTAATTGTATTTTACTCAAAATGCACACACTATGGTGGTAAAGTAAGTGTAAATGGTAAAAAACATATTTAACATATTGCTATTGTTATTTACATTCAATGGTAAATAGGTTATACTTGTAGAGCGCTTTTTTACCTTCAAGGTACTCAAAGCGCTTTGACACTATTTTCACATTCACCCATTCATACTCTTGAACGCATCATAACGACTCTTGAACGCATCATAATTATCCCCTTAACTCCCCCCAAAATGGATTAACTCGCTGGAATAAAAAAAGACAATATAACATACATACATAAACGTGGATGCATGTGAAAAAGTGCAATATATTTATCTGTACAGTAACCTATTTATTTATTTATATATGCACCTTATTGCTTTTTTATCCTGCACTACCATGAGCTTATGTAACGAAATTTCGTTCTTATCTGTACTGTAAAGTTCAAATTTGAATGACAATAAAAAGGAAGTCTAAGTCTAAGTCTAAGTCATACACACATTCACACACTGATAGCGGGAGCTGCCATTCATGGCCCTAACCGAGACCCATCGGGAGCAAGGGTGAAGTGTCTTGCTCAAGGACACAACGAACATGACTAGGATGGCTGGGGATCGAACCAGGAACCCTCAAGTTGCTGGCACGGTCGCTCTACCAACAAAGCCACGAGGCTTATTTGTACTAAATTATATCCAGTTTTTTAAAACTATATTTAAAGTTTAGTTTTTATGGTACAATAAATACTCATGTTTTCAAATTAATGAACAACCGTGTAAATAATCGGGATTACAATATCAATCAGAATAATTGTGATTATCATTTCTATCATAATTGTCCAGCCCTAGTGTGCAGGCAAAAGCATACCTTTGAGATGGAAAACAAAAAGCAGCAAAAGAGAAAATCGAGACAGCGAGACAGAATTAATAAATAAAAGAGTGGAGAATGAAAGAGTGCAAGTTTGGGATTCGGGCAGGGACGTTCCTATTCAGTGTGCCTAATGAGGAAAAGCGTGTGGGGATCGTTATCAAGAAGCCTCATTAGCAAGATGTGGTTGGGCAGGCGAGTGAGGGAAAAGGGTGAGGATGGGGTGGGGAAGAGAAGAGAAGATAGGAATGGGGGAGACTGAAATAAATTGCTTCCAATTCAATATTCATGGGTAAAGACCTAGCTTCCTTTTACTCTTATCTTTTTTCATTATGCGTAAATGCCGTTGCAGCTCAAGCAACTTCCACAGGAAACAGGCAATTAAAGTTAACTAGGCAAAGCAAAGCCAACTCCCTGCAGAACAGAGCCGAGCAGAACAGAGCAAGCATCAACACCAGCACAAGGCAGCTGTTAGACTGGCTTAACAAGTGAGACAATGATCACCACATTACCTACCTAAAAACACCTGACTGATGTGATTACACAAGCAGACAGCAAATGTTTGTGCTGATTAAGCTGCTGTGTCATTGCTTTGTAGTTCAATATAATCATATGTTCTTGTGATGTGACCATGTTAAAAAAAGGCCAGAAATATCTAAGCACGCACACACACGCACACGCACGCACACAAGTCAGGTGTTGTCTTTTAGAGTATTTTGAAAATAGATCAATCTTAGGTTGGAAGCAAACCGTTTTAAATAGAACAAGTGATTTCTGACCATCAGGGTGGAAAAGTGAGGCGGCTACTGCTGCGAAAAGATCAAGAAGGGACAGCAAGAAGAGATTCAGGCAGATGAAGATACAACCATGTATGGACTCTGCCATTACCAAGTACATACATTGTTTAGATTTAGATCTCAGGCATGTTGGTTAAAACTCATGTCAAACCTATTGTCGTGAATGTGTGGAAGCATATAACCCCACACATTCGAATAGTATGGTAACATGAGCTCCTTTATAAAAGTAAGCACGCAAAGCTTCCAGAGAGAGATTTGCTGTGCGCAAGAAGAAAACATTTTAAAAAAGAAAACCAATTAAAGTAGTAGCAGTTTCCACAGGCTGGAATTTTCATGAAGTACATGAGGAAATTACTCAGCGATTATCTGAGTACAATCTTGTGCTATGTTCAGGAAGTTAAGTAAATTATGAAAAAAACAGGTGTGACACCACCTCTTTGTTTTAGTGTTGAGCGTTTTAACATTGTTCAACATGTTTGGGTTGCCAACACTACAAATGCATTTAATTTTTGATCAATCAAACTATTATCTTTACAATCATTTGATGAATTATGTTGAAAAATGGTTTAGCAAATTTTTTTTTTCACAAATCAGTTCAATCAGTCTGAAGCTTCAATTCAATACAGGATTCTAACATCCAACACAAATAATTAAAGATCATCCATTAGGATCAATCATCCATGAGGGAAATTGGCCGAAACCGATCACATGCACTTACGCCTGGGCCGATAACAAATTTTGCTTGACGATATATTGACCTACAAACTATTGCAGATAAACGATATTATTGCCATTATTTTTAAGGGACTAAATTAACCATTGATGTTGTGATAATACATACAAATGGATGTATATCCTTTCAAATGCAATAAACGTGTATTTCTCATATATTTTACCATTGTAATGTAAACTTAAATCCCAAAGTTAAGTAGAACAAACACATATTAACAAGAAAATATACTTGTGGGCAAAATGTTGCACTTGAATAAAAATCACAACTAAAAGCAATACAATATGTTAAGGAGGCATTGGGGGGCTCAAATATACACAAATGAAACACTTAACTGACAATTAAGTTAGGACGTTTTTAAACCAAAATTGCAAAGTAACAATATAAACACTGAAGTATAAGCAGACGTAATAACAGTTCATATATAAAAAAAAAAACGGGCAGCTTCTGAGTGAGGAACACCGACATGACATGACAAATGACTTTGCAGTAGTTTTCGAAATGCTAGTTTAATTGACTTATTAACTATCGGCCCAGGCCTACATGTACAAACCGTACATTTTTTAATGTATGTATGATGAGTGCTACTGACGGTTTATCAATATCAAGACAATATTTAAATTAGTTCATTTTTTTATCATATACAAATGTGCCTATATGGATGTTCTCATTCATCCAGGTCATTGCATTATCAGGGCATTCAATCGATCGATCACAACAGGACTGTTTGGTTTGTCTTAGAAGACGTTTCGCTTTCATCCAGTAGACTTCATCTGTTCATGGTCAAAGACTTTGCTATATTTAGATTGGTCAGATCTAGTCAGACTGGATTAGTCAGACTAGATCTGACCAATCTAAATCTATGAGAATATACATGTATCAATCTAATCTCTCTAGTATTGATCATAGGTCCGGGCGATATATCAATTGTATCGATAAATCTGAGTTTTTTTGTTGCAGGTGATTTAAAATAAAAACATTTTGTTTTTTCCTCTGGCATACTTTTTGCCATCATGAGCTTCTGTAGCCCCGGCCCGCCCCATTAGTTCCTTAGCGGTGATTCAAAATATGGCTATTGCTAACACTAACTAGAGCGTTTGTTCCAAAGAAAAGAAAAGTGTTGCCAGTACTTTGTTTTTGCAGAAACAGGCGTGGGACAAGTTCTCAGTGTATAACAGGTTTAGCCTTGTCCTTAAGGCTGAAACGACGCGTCGACGTAGTCGACGTCATCGGTTACGTAAATACGTCGACAACGTTTTTGTGCGTCGACGCGTCGCATATTTACGTCACACTACCGTCATGGCGGAGCGCAAAGCAGACTGTGCGAGCGAGGGGAAAAACGCACGCCAAAAGTCGTCAAAAGTGTGGGAGTATTTCAATACACAGCCTAATAATGTTGTTGTATGCACACTGTGTCGAGCGGAAATGGCCTATCATAGCAGCACAACGGCTATGAACGAACATTTGAAAAGAAAACCATCAACCATCAACTAGTCAATCGTCCGCGTTAGCATACGTTGTCATCATTACACAAAAACATGAATGTGTCATTTGTATCTGCTAGGGGTGTAACGGTATGTGTTTTGTATTGAACCGTTTCGGTACGGGGCTTTCGGTTCGGTACGGGGGTGTACCGAACGAGTTTCTAAGCTAAAGCTAACTTTAGCTGCTAACGTCTTAACAAGTTGCTTTGCTCCTCTGCCTCTGTCTCAGCACGCAGCATTGTCCCACCCATACAACCATCTGATTGGTACACACGCAGCATTGTCCCACCCACACAACCATCTGATTGGTACACACGAAGCATTATCAGCCAATCAGCAGTGCATATTCATAGCGCATGTAGTCAGCGCTTTAGCGTCGAGCAGATAGGTGTTTAGCAGGTGAGCATCAGGCAGCGGACTCTCCCCAAATGATAATAAACACCTCCCAGTCAACTACTAGTAACATCACTATGAGCCCGTTGACCTACTAGAAACTTAAACTGCAGCTCAGCTCGCTCGCAGTCCTGGTTTGAGGTGAAGGCTAATTACCTCTCAGTTCCAGCCACATCGACCCCTTCTGAGCGCCTATTTTCAGCTGCTGGGAATATTGTAAACAAGAAAAGAAGCAAAGCAAGTAGACATGCTAACCTTCCTTCATTACAACTGTTAGTCACTCACTGGAATGAGTAGAATTGGTTATTGTGTACTGTGTTGGACTGGATGTTTATTTTGCACATTTTAAAAGCAATACTTAATGTTTACAGTGCTCCAGAATATTTAGATTGACACTTTTTTGTATTGGATGTTTATCTTTATTTTTGCACATTTTAGCAAATAAGCAATACTTTCACTTTTGTTGCAATGTTTACACTGTTGTTACAGAATATTTCGTTTAGCACTTTTTTGTATTGGATGTTTATCTTTATTTTTGCACATTTTAAAGCAAAATAAGCAATACTTTTACTTTTGAAATGCTTATACTATTGCAGAATATTAAGATTTGCACTGGATGTTTACTTTTATATTTGCACATTAAAAAGCAAATAAGCTACTTTTAATTTTGTTAAATGTTAAAAGTTTTAAATGTTTACATTGTTACAGAATATTTTGTCATGTTGTTGTCAATGTTGACTGAGTGGCCATACTTTTTTTTGTGTAAATAAAAGCCATGCCTTTTGAAAAAACTGGCCTACTTTTGTTTTTTCATCTTCATTTTAAATAAAATAAAATAAAAAATAATCGGTAAAAGGAAAAATAATCTATAGATGAATCGAAAAAATAATCCATAGATTAACCGATTAATCGAAAAAAATAATCTATAGATTAATCGATAGAAAAATAATTGTTAGCTGCAGCCTTACTTGTCCTTTAATAATAATGTACATAATAATGACACTTAGGCTACTAAGAAATGCAGTTCATTTGCTGTAATGGTGGTGATATTATTAGATTAGGGGTGCGGCGCCATACTGTGTATGGAGATACACAATTAGCTGCTAGCTTGTCAGCTGGGGGACTACAGAAAAATACAAAATCAGCCCAAGGGTATCAGCGTTTGTGGTCCATATTGAAAGGCATTCATCTGCAATGGCGATCACATACTTGAACGAAAATCAGTCAATACTGATCGGTGGCCAATAAATCGGCAAACCCCTACACAGAATATAGATGTTTTTTGTGTTGAATAATATAACAATGTGTGCGATGTAAGTTGTGTAAGACACCGCAAAATGTGGAGACAATGACAAGTGGCTTCTCATGCACATTATGGAAAATGTGGCATTTATACACATCTTGTGGCACACCAAAGTCCTTACATGTTGTTAAGGATCTGCCAATCTTTTAATGTCATATCCCACAGTCTCTCTGAAGGGAGATTGATTACCTGCCACATCTGTAACCAAATAATTAGGCTTTTTTTGGTCTGCCTGTGTTTTGTCTGTTCCTACCCATCTGTAATTAAAGAAAGGTCAACCCTGTTGCGGACAGACTGACCCCTTTTCAAGGGGAAATAGGAAGTAATTATCTTTAAAACTGGGGGGTTGTGCTCGTGGCTCATTTAGTTTAATGGAATTGCACTATCCAACTCTCATTAGGCGTGACCCCCTGCCAGTGGGACCAGCTAACCACTGACTAACCTCTGCTACATAGGACTAATCAAAAGGGTCACTTTTACATCTGGGTCCAAGCTGGCTATTAGTAATCGTCTAGTGCTTAAATAAAAGCAGATGGAGGACCACATCAGTAAAAAGGTCTTTTTGACGAGAGCAGAATGCATATTTGTTGGCTTGTAGCTATTAAAAGACCAATTACTGAGGTTTAAAGAGCACTCACTTAAATTGCGCCACATTGAATCAAAGAGACGGCAATAATTTCAGTTAGACAGCAAACACTGCAGTCGATCCAAACAGCACACGTCAAGGTATACACAAAACGTTAAGCTTCAAAACAGCCTCAGCTGTGATTACAATGTCCATCCTGACTTCACTACTCAATTGGGTTGACTATGGAGGAAAGCTACTGAGCTGAAATATGTAACTGTGTGTGTGTATGTATATATATATATATATATATATATATATATATATATATATATATACAGTATGTATGTACTGAACCTTCTAGAACAGGGGTCCCCAAACTTCGGGGGCCGGGCTGTCAAATCCCAGCCGAGTCATACCAAAGACTATAAAAATGGGACCCATAACCTCCCTGCTTGGCACTCAGCAACAAAGGGTTGGAGTTGGGGGTTAAATCACCAAAATGATTCCCGGGCGCGGCGCCGCTGCTGCCCACTGCTCCCCAATGCAGAGGACAAATTTCACCACATCTAGTGTGTGTGTGACAATCATTGGTACTTTAATCTTAATCTTAATCTAAGAGAGTAAGAAAAAAGAAAAAAAAAAAAAAAATAAAATAAATAAAAAATAAAATAAGAGAGTAAGATTGTTCTTTTTGGGTCTAAGGGCCACAGACAGTTTGTCAGACGTCCTGCAAACACTGAATTCAAGCCCCAGTACACAGTGAAGACGGTGAAGCATGGTGGTGCAAGCATCATGATATGGGGATGTTTCTCATACTATGGTGTTGGTCCTATTCTTCGCGTACCAGGGATCATGGATCAGTTTGAGTACATCAGAATACTGGAAGTCATGTTGCCATATGCTGAAGAGGAAATGCCCTTGAAAAGGGTGTTTCAACAAGACAATGACCCCAAACACACCAGCAAGCGAGCAAAATCATGGTTCCAGACAAACAGAATTCAAGTAATGGAGTGGCCAGCACAATCCCCGAACCTTAATCCCATTGAAAACTTGTGGGCTGACACAAAAAAATGCTGTTCATGAGGCAAAACCAAAAAATGCAGAGGAATTGTGGAACGCAGTACAATTGTCCTGGGCTGCAATACCTGTTGATCGGTGCCAAAAGTTGGTCGACTCCATGTGCCACAGATTATCAGAAACCGTGGTTATGCAACCAAATTATAATTAATAATTCTAAGGAAAGTTGAATCTGCAAGCCTTTCTTAGTTTTTACAGTACATTTTTGTTTTATATTTCTTGACTTTCTGTAAAATATTGTCAAATTAAATTACTTTTTTCCAATTTTCTGGCTTTGAAATAGAATGTGCAGTGTCCCCAATGCATTTGTGTTCATTAAAATACAATTTATTTGAAGAATTTTGAGGTTTACTCACCTTTTTGAACACACTGCTATTATTTTGAACATAACTGTGTATATATATATATATATATATATATATATATATATATATATATATATATATATATATATATATATATATATATATATATATATATATATATATATATATATATATATACATATATATATATATATATATACATATACATACACACACACACACACACACACACACACATTTTAAACAGTGTGCTGTATGCTGACCACAGCATGAGCACTGCATTTAAAATACATGGCAAACATTGTAAACTCCAGCCAAAATAAACTACACTAAAGACCGGGGCAAGTCTGCACAAGTGAAGAGGATATTCTGTCCGAATGTTCAAATGCCATTACAGGAAAGGTAAATGAAAAATAATTTCTGATTAATAACACATACATTATTCCTGAATATATTGCCCTTTCCCAGGGTTGTCTTATATACAAAGCAACCTCCAAGGATAATGTAGCACGCTAGAATTGCTACAATCTTTGTGTCTTTAGGGTGCTAGCCCTCCTCTGTGTATGCAGGTTTGCCCCTGTCCTCAGGTCAGATTTTAAAAAAAGATAGAAGAGGGGATATACACACAGTGAGAGGCAGATTGGGAAGTCCACGTACCCCGATGATCGCATTCAGCTCAGTCATTGTCACCTGTTTGGCCCGCTCAACAGCCTGAGCCACCTGCTGTTGATGCTACAAAAAACACAACAAACAGAATCTATCAGTCATGGAAAATACATCTGTATTTTTCTAATCCGTTCATTATATATTTCTGCAGGCTCAAAAATAAGAATGTTGCGGCATATAAGACATTAACTGCCTTAGCCGACTCATGTACTTTACTTGAGTAGATGAAGCTTCTGCAAGATAACATATTTTACCGTATTTTTCGGATTATAAATCGCTCCGGAGTATACGTCGCACCGGCCGAAAATGCATAATAAAGAAGGAAAAAAACATATATACGTCGCACTCGAGTATAAGTCGCATTTTTGGGGGAAATTTATTTGATAAAATCCAACACCAATAATAGACATTTGAAAGGCAATTTAAAATAAATAAAGAATAGTGAGCAACAGGCTGAATAAGTGTACGTTATATGACGCATAAATAACCAACTGAGAATGTGCCTGGTATGTTAACGTAACATATTATGGTAAGAGTCATTCAAATAACTATAACATATAGAACATGCTATACGTTTACCAAACAATCTGTCACTCCTGATCGCTAAATCCGATTAAATCTTCATCCACGTTGTAGCTCCTGGTATGCGCCTCTAGCGTCCTTTCTTTCTGCTGCTCGATCGCCGTTTTCTGCTGCATATTTCACTACGTCCAATTTGTAATCTGCAGCATATGATTTCCTTTTCGGTGCCATTTTTGTTCAGCCCTTCTCAGTTTTTATAAGTTACCGCCAATGTTGATATGATCCATTTTAATAGCTACGGCAGTAGCATATAGCATATAGCAGTTAGCATCCCATGACCCACAATACACTTCTGCCATGACCCTCCCCCGCCGAATTCTTATTGGTTGACGTGTGTGTGACGATTGTTGACGTGTGTATGATGATTGCTGATATTTGCTTCGTCTCTTCTGTGAATTAGATAAATAATATTATTTGATATTTTACGGTAATGTGTTAATAATTTCACACATAAGTCGCTCCGGAGTATATGTCGCACCCACGGCCAAACTATAAAAAAAACTGTGATTTATAATCCGAAAAATACGGTATTCCACAACCTTTGCACAACAAAAAGGGCATTCGTCACGGTTTGCCTGACACATGAATCGTGACGGATTGGACGGTGCAGTCCAAAAGGGATAAGCGGTAGAAAATGGATGGATGGATGGACGTCTACTTCAGCCGCCAGACGGCAGTACAGTGTTGAATATCTTAAAATGTGTTTTGTAGCAATTCAAACTTTGACCACAGCATCAGTTGATATGTAGAGTGGCGCTTTCCATCATTTTCAGCAGACTGCATCGCAAAACGATTAACCCCCTCACCTACCGCTCACGCGAGATCCGCCCAGGAATGGGGCCATATGAATTTTTTCCCAAAAATATGAAAAAGTTCTCCTAAGTGTCTCTACACTGTAAAAAAAATATGAGGGTTTTACAGCATTTAACATTATATTTTCACAGTAAAATACTAACTGACTGTAAAAATTACAATATCCTAAAATTTCACAGCAATTAACTGTTATTTCACAGTACAATACTGTAATTCTACAGTAAATTCAAACTTATTTGTCTCTTAAAGGGTTCCGTAGACTACGTTCCACACTCTTGTACAATATTTGGCGCTATGCTGTTAAAATTAGATAGTTATTAAATATAAAAATAGATTTCTGAAGTTACAGCATTTAGTTCTAACTTTATAGTAATTAAGCGTAAAATCACATCTCCACAGTTGCCGTAAAGCTATTTCACAATAAATTACTGTAAATGTTACTGTGAAAGTAATGCAAGCATTAGCTTAATTAGGGCTGGGCGATATATCGATATACTCGATATATCGCTGGTTTGTCTCTCTGCGATATAGAAAATGACTATATCGTGATATTCGAGTATACGTTCTCACGCAGTTGCTTTTAGCTGCGGGGCATTAAACTGCATGCGTTTCTCACTCTTTCCTGTCTATCCTTCTCACAGACACTTAAAACAAGCGCACCTTCTTACATACGTCACATACTGTCACGTGAGCAACGTCACACACTCCCGCGGAGCAGACAGGAAACGACATGGTAACGCTAGCTGTGATGCTAACAGCTAACGGTGTGGTTTGAGTGGTGATACGAGAGAAAGAAGGTGCGAATCTGGTAACAAATGGAGGAATAATTAATTCCCAAGAAAAACAGCACGGCGTCCATCGTCTGACGGTGGTTTGGCTTCAAGCGGGAATATGTCTTTACATGTCAACATCTCCGTTCGGTGCCACACCAACTAAATGCCGAAGCAACTATTTCCACATCAACACCGTAGGACATATACTATTTGATATGCAGCTCATTTTTATGTGACACTTATTGAAATATCTTGTGTGACATCATGCACAAAAGTGTGCTTTATTTGTTTTAAACTATTGTAGTGGTGTTCTGTACAAAAAGTGCACTTTAATTTAGTGTTGTTTTGAAATGTCATCTTAGTGACATCATTCACAAAAGTTCACTTATAGCTTGTTTTAAAATGTCTCTGACAATGTTGCACTTTCTGTTTTGGAATTGACATGAATGTTTGTGCCACTGCTTAATAACTGTTTAATAAATACACTTTTGCTAAAGTGACTTACCGGTAGCTGTGATTTCTCTCTCTCTGCGTGAAAGTTTAAAATGAGCATATATTAATGCAGTATGAACAAGAATGTTTTAATGTAGACACATAGAATCATCATACTGCTGTGATTATACCGTATGTATCAAGTGTTCATTCAAGGCTAAGGCAAAATATTGAGATATATATTGTGTATCACGATATGGCCTAAACATATCGAGATATTTAAAAAAGACCATATCGCCCAGCCCTAAGCTTAATGCAATTATTAGGTTAAGTGCAGTGAATTTACAATGAACATTTTTCATATAGGTACGAAGAAGGTGATGCAATTACCAAAAGTTGCTATCTGGTAACAGAACTGAGCAAAACATTAATATATTTCAAAGGCCTTATAATGCAAAACCACATTTTCTAACATATTGATACCTGCTTATGTGTGATTTGCATAAGTCCTGAAAATGTGAAATCAAAGCTTGGATGTATTGCAAAGATTTTTTAAAAACAATCTCTCTACATCCTCTAAATGGTCCGTTTGGAATTTGTCAGTCCGGTGACATTTTTCCTGACCTGTGACGTCTATGGATATCTTTAAACAAAAGGAAAAGGCTTACCCAAAGGTCTTTGTGGGAATCCGCCATTTTATTTATCGTTCAAGCATTTGTCGTCCAAACGAGGTACGACCAAGGTACGACACGAAGACTGAAAATGGGTTGTTTTACCCAACTCAGGACACTATTCAAACCTCAAGTCTCATCTGAAGAAGTACAGTCGTGGTCAAAAGTTTACATACACACTTGGAGCGACTTCTTAAAGGCACATTGCCACAAAACAAAAAAGTTAGCCAGGAACTTACAGTCGTGGTCAAAAGTTTACATACACTTGTAAAGAACATTATGTCATGGCTGTCTTGAGTTTCCAATAATTTCTACAACTCTTATTTTTTTGTGATAGAGTGATTGGAGCACGTAAAACACAAAAAACATTCATGAAGTTTGGTTCTTTTATGAATGTATTATGGGTTTACTGAAAATGTGACCAAATCTGCTGGGTCAAAAGTATAGCTACTTAGCTGGAATACTTATTGGGTTACATGTCCCTTGGCAAGTTTCACTGCAATAAGGCGCTTTTGGTAGCCATTCACAAGCTTTTAGTTTTATTTTTGACCACTCCTCTCGACAAAATTAGTGCAGTTCAGCTAAATTTGTTGGTTTTCTGACATGGACTTGTTTCTTCAGCATTGTGCACACGTTTAAGTCAGGACTTTGGTAAGGCCTTTCTAATACCTTAATTCTAGCCTGATTTAGCCATTGTGTGTTTGGGGTCATTGGGGTGTTGGAACACCCAACTGCGCCCAAGACCCAACCTCCGAGCTGATGATTTTAGGTTGTCCTGAAGAATTTGGAGGTAATCTTTCTTTTTCATTGTCCCATTTACTCTCTGTAAAGCACCAGTTCCATTGGCAGCAAAACAGGCTCATGGCATAATACTACCACCACCATGCTTGATGGTAGGAATGGTGTTCCTGGGATTAAAAGCCTCACCTTTTTTCCTCCAAACATATTGCAAGCATATTTTTGTTTCATCCGACCACATAACTTTTCTCCAGAAGGCCTTATCTCTGTCCATGTGATGTCAGATGAAACAAAAATTGAGCTGTTTGGCCACAATACCTAGCAATATGTTTGGCGGAGAAAAGGTGAGGCCTTTAATCCCAGGAACACCAATCCTACCGTCAAGCATGTTGGTGGTAGTATTATGCTCTGGGCCTGTTTTGCTGCCAATGGCACTAGTGCTTTACAGAGAGTAAATGGGACAATGAAAAGGAAGGATTACCTCCAAATTCTTTAGGACAACCTAAAATCATCAGCTCGGAGGTTGGGTCTTGGGTGCAGTTGGGTGTTCCAACAGGACAATGACCCCAAACATACGTCAAAAGTGGTAAAGGAATGGCTAAATCAGGCTAGAATTAAGGTTTTAGAATGGCCTTCCCAATGGACAATGGACAATGCTGAAGAAACAAGTCCATGTCAGAGAACCAACACATTTAGCTGAACTGCACACATTTTGTCAAGAGGAGTGGTCTTTAGTAATGTTAGCTCGGTTTGTTGTGTAGCCAGCTTAGCCTCATAATGTAAGACAACTGTGTCACCGTCTTCCAGCAAAACACAATATACTTTCCTTAAAACTACTTTTTTAATTAGATCAGTGCCTAATGTGTTTGGCAGTGGACAAGTACATTTAAATAATCCTCAATTACGTTTGCGGTGTCGCACGTAATGTAGATGACAGCCGTTAGCCTTTATTTTTACAATTGTATTTTTTTTTGTCATAAAAAAATACAATCATGTGTGCTTACGGACTGTATCCCTGCAGACTGTATTGATCTATATTTATATATAATGTAGGAACCAAAAATCTTAATAACAGAAAGAAACAACACTTTTGTGCGAATGAGTGTGAATGAGTGTAAATGGGGGAGGGAGGTTTTTTGGGTTGGTGCACTAATTGTAAGTGTATCTTGTGATTTTTATGTTGATTTAATAAAAAAATAAAAACATTTAATTCTTGTGCGGCCCGGTACCAATCAATCCACGGACCGGTACCGGGCCATGGCCCGGTGGTTGGGGACCACTGATGTAGACCACAAAGAAGCGTTTTAAATGTAGAAAAAAATCATGATATGACCCCTTTAAAACAATAATGTAAAATTCTTAATTGTCATGTTTATTAATATAAATATTTAAAAATATATATTTTAAATGTATTCATTCATTAATACAATGTTACATTTTAAAACAGATAATGGGCGACTTTAAAGTGCACCCTGGAAACAAAATTGCTCCAGTTGTCCCATTTTAGTAGTTTGCAAGTGAGACTTACCTCTTGTGACAAGAATGGCATGATCTGAGCGAGGATTGCGTTGAGGCGTTTGGCAATTTCAGTCTGCATGACAATGGAAACAAAATATCAGAAAGGCAGTCATGGGTAGACAGTGAGCACAGACTGCAAACAATAAAACATAGTGTGTATTTGTCTATGTGCAAAACAATCTCTGTGTGGTCCAGCTGGATAGACCCGGTACCCCTTAACTAAATTGGGTTTGCCCAAAACAAAATAAAGTCCAACGCTCTCTCGCCTCCATTAGACTGAGGCCTTTATTTAATTAAGAGGCTGAAATATGTTAATGCCATCTGGCTGGAGAGAAACTAATGAGGTCCATACTTCATAATTACTGCCCATAGAGTGCTTGGGGCAGGCTGAAGCAGGCCTTTTAACTCTCTCTCTTTTTCTCTCTCTATCAGCGGCATCTTTGGTATTGACCACAGATTATTAGCTGGGAGAGCAAGACGATGCTGCAGGGTTTCATGCAGCTGGAGTACTTTATAAAGCTGCTTCTGGACAAATGGGCTGCAGTGCCAGCCTAAAGCACTTGGAAGTCCCAAGATATTCCTCCCAAGCCCATTTAAGTTTTTTAATCTTCACTTTCCATAGAAAGGAGGAGGGGATGAAGAGGAGCTGAAAAGCTCTAAAAAGAGGGATAGCAAGAAACTGTGATGTGAAATGCTGTGATTTGACACTAAGGCAATGTGGTTTGACGGAACTGGGGGAGGTGAACTAATTGATTCTGAGAGATTAAGTGTGGAATCCCAGCAGGTGTGTGCGCCGCATTCCACTCATGTTCAACTTTAAACGTGCTTAACTGTGAAAATGGGTGTGAGTAGAAAGGAGGTGCCACTTCAAAACATGTTGTGTCACTCAAGACGAGAACGGCGGAAGAGGAGGGGCAGCAGGGCAAATAATTATCTCTGTTGTCTGCCTGACCTATAAGGCTCACTGTTGTCTCTCTTCATCCAGCCTCCCTTCTTCTGCCAACGCTTGCTCACAGCCCTCCCAGCTAATCTTTACTACACATTACACCCCCAACCCACCCTTCCCCTGCTTCCTCACTTATCCCCCTCCTCGCCTCTTCTGTTGCTGGGACAACGCTATCTGGCAGGGATGATCGTTATGTAAATTAGGCCGGGGTCCTGACCAGAACAGCCTGTAAAATCATATTAGGTGCAGCACAGAGGCAGGTCATTAAATTGAATTTTCAGCCTGTCGATGTGATCGGCACAGGAAATTAATGAGGGATAACAGGGAGTGGGTAAGTGAGAAAGGAGGCTGAAAAAAAGACGACGTGCATGAGAGGGGGCTCTTTGGAGACTCATAAACCATCGTCATTAGCGGGGGCTGCATACAATGACACACAATAGCATGAGTGTTTCACCATCATACCGCTTCCTTGGAAAATGGCTACAAGAGAAATAACATAGGGCATAGCAAACCGCCGCATGCTGACATACTGCACTATCAGAGAAACACCAAGGCAAACACAATGGACATTCATGAGAACCAGCATCGATTTGTTGACCACAACAAAGCGACCATATGGTTCTAAAAGTGTCTACGAATCCATTTGCCATATGCTGAAATAAGACTGCAATGATTCTTCAATTAAATCGATTAATTGCATTACAAAAAAACTTTGATTTGTATTTTGTTGCTTCAACAATTTCTTTAATTAGGCTAATTAATACAAAAGTTAAAAATCCAGCCCACATGGATTACCCGGAAGTTAAAATATGCAGACATTGTTTCTGCAAAAGAGTGCACGAGAGTTATGCACCTACTGTGCAGGTGCTGCGAGTCGCGCTGTGGGTGCGTACTTTCACTGCTGTGGTCTGTTTCATAGTTTAGAACTGGGCTGAAATGATATCAATACATATCGCGATAGACACATAATATCAATATAAAATGCATTCGAAAAAACATTCAATATTAAATGTATATTTTTGGTTGGAAGAAAACAGAATTCATGAAGCAAGATTCGTTGCATAAAGTCACTCGCGCTTTAGGAACCCAGCAAACAGGAAGTGTCACTGAGCAATGGGAGGGACAGGCTAACAGCCAATCACGTAACAGTATCAATTACCAATATTGGTTGTGCAGTCTTTCTGTCTCTCTGTGGCAGCGTGGATTCTCTGCATGGAGTGATATCTTGATGAATCAACTCAATAACAGAAACTTGTCTTTAGTTTTGTTGGTTTTAAGGCAGACAGTGCGGCAACACCCTGACACTTCCAATGTGTCGGTTTAAATAGTTGCTTCCCAAACTACTCTGTGTAGTGTTCAAGAGCTTATACACTACTACCATCTAGTGTCTCAAAACTGAAAGGAACACCAAATTGACTGCATTTATTGTACCACCTTAGCTGCGCTCATCATACCTGGCTACCAGACACCTTCTCCACTGATAAATAGCACCATTAGTAAGTTGGAAATTGCATTACTGTTTTTATTGGCAGGCTTATAAATAAGCCATAAAAACATAATTATCGATATCGATCAATAGAAAAAACGTATATTGTGATAACAGTTTTTAGCAATATCGCCCAGCCCGAGTTTTATGTGGCGGAAACGGAGTGCTGAGAAGCGAAGTGACAAAAAAGATGCCTCAAAGATGTGGGGGATAGTGAGCATGAGCATGGGGACATCGCGGTGAAAGAGAGCTGAGTTTTTTTCACAGTAGCAAAACCTTGATAATGCATTAACAAAAACCACCCTTTGTGTTTAGAGCAGTAAACAAGCATAAACAAAAGTCTAACGCCATCTTATTTGTTTGACTTGCATAACGGCTGTTTTAATAAAACACATGTGACATGTTAATATCTACAGTTTGTATGTTAATCCTAATGAGATGTTTGTCCAAAGATCAAACCCCCCCAATTAATATGTTCAAATATGTATGTCTTAAATGGTTCAACACATTGTCAGTCAATTAACATACGTTCAGAGTATTTTTGTTTAGTTTCGTTCATTATTATCCGTTTATTATATTTCGTTTTAGGCTACATGTTTTTGTAATCTTTTAGTGATGTTTCAATGTGCATTTATAAGAAGAAAGAAGAAATGTGATTAGAAAAAAATCCTTCTTTAATTAAAGTTAAATTCAAGCAAAGACATAAAAGTGTGTTTTGTCGAATTACTCGATTAATCAAAGAAATTAATCAATAGATTACTGGAATATTAAAATAATCAATAGCCGCAGCCCTACTAAAAAGTATTTAAAAATGGATTTGCCATATACTGAAACACATAAGTTTCAGACAGCGCCTTCTTCTATCAGGATCCACAGCACCAGATGTTTGAAGAGCCAAGCTGTATTATCTGTTAAACATTCCTAAATCATTGGCCTTATTCAAATTAATTCTGAGGCTGAAACACCGATTTAATGACAATAACGCCATGTCACAAACACGCTAGCCTTTCAGCTGCTCAATACTGCCATTATATTATTTTACACTCCTAAATGAGCGGCTTCCTTTTCAAATGTAATCACTTTCCAGGCCTATAATTTGAGGTCTGAAGGGTGAATGGCCATGTTTGATTATCACAACAGCCATTTTGAGGGTGAAAACTACTGATAACATCACACTGACACAGCGCTTTTGTGCAGCATTACTCCTACTTTAAATGGGACAACTTTTAATGGTGCTTTTAGCAGCACAGACAGGCACTGGAAGTTTGTCACTTCAAACCATTGAAAACAGAAGCCTTCAGGCTGACAGGTTTTTCAATGCAGCTCCACAATTACAGGTACTCAGGGTTGTTTAGCAGCAGCACAGCATGGAGAGGCTCTCTCTCTATCCATTGCATCCTTCTGTCAATGGTGCGTTGAAAGCCATTTGGCTGTTTGTCGCTGCAGGCATTAGCCCTCAAGTGGAAAGCAGAGTCTCTGACGAGTATTCAATTGCCGTGGAAAACAAGTGGCATATGATGTAGGGGGTTGTTTGGGAATTATCTTCTCAGACAGAGCACAGAAAGAAAGAGGCACTTGGAGCTGTTGTATGTAATCCATTACAAATGCATGAAAAAAAACCTGCATTTGCAGTACTTACACACCAAACTTAAGTGGCGTCCTTGCAGAGGAGCAAAAGAAAGGTGTCTTTATCAAACATATTCTTTTGTTGGCGCTGTAATCATCCTGTAAAAGACGTTTTATGCTATCGCTACTCTGTCAATCTTGTTTATTTTTTTTGTACATTATTCAAAAGGTTCACAAGGGAGAAGTGTCATATATATATATATATATATATATATATATATATATATATATATATATATATATATATATATATATATATATATATATATATATATATATATATAATTGCCGTACCAGAATATGATGAAGCGTATGTAAAACTCGGTTTCACTGTAACCATGTTGGGAGACGAGGAAAGACCGTTGTGTTGGTTCCTTTAATGTTAACAAGCTTACAATGTTATGCAGAGGTATAGTTACAACAATTTTATAGACAAATTATACTATTTATAGTCATAATGGAGAGCGGGGGGGGGCATAACAGAAAATATTTCAGAAGCACTCCCCTAACCAGACATAATTGAAATCAAATGAGAGCAGTCATTTCCATGAGATTATTTTTCAACAGAGATGATTTGGCCCACTTACAATGAAAATAACAAAAACAATATTGTTTTTAATGAGCTACTAGTATTGTAAATCTGGGTGGGAGTCCTGCTTAGGAAATAATTTGTACCCCTTTCAGAGATCACATTTAGTTGCACAATTAGATGTAAGCATGGGATAAAGTGTACATTCCTGTAACTTTGTCAATGACCAGTTTTGCTAGGTAGAAGTTTTTTACGAATGTTTTTGGTGTGGTTACAGATAAATATAAACAGTTTTGCTCAAAGTGTTCAATGGAATTCCTGTCCTCCATAAAGCACAGACGTTACAATAATTTAACAGTGTTGACGATCATTATCTGTTGTGGCCACTTGTCACTCACAGTTGCATTGCAAAATCATACAGAATACATGATGTGTTTATTTCGTTTACAGTTCAGATGGAATTTGATTTAGTGTGAGGCATAGATTTGCTGTGTGCAGGACGCAGGTGCAAACCTTACATTAGTGGTAACATTGTTGTCCAGGTGGAAATCGGGAGAAATTTGTGAGAATGGTGACCCTGGGAGATTATCAAGAGGGGCACTAAAATTCGGGACTCTCCCGGGAAAATCGGGATGTGGCAAGTATGCTCTAATAGCCACGGTCACTGATTAAGTGTAAAACACACTAAACAAGTAAAGACAGGGACATTATTATACAACTTGGATTGTACATAGGAGTGGGCTGATAAAACAATATCAATATATCTCGCTGTCGATTCTTTGCATGGAGTGAGGAGAGAAATAAAAAATTAATGCTGCAAACAGGGCTGGGCGATATGGCCAAAAACTATTTGATTGATTGATTGATATATTTTTATTTCAAATATGCATAAAAACAAGAGCAAGCCTGATCCAATACAGTGCTATAGCCTTAACAGCCATTATAACAAAATGAAAACAAAGGAGAATAAAAAACAAAAACAAATGAGCATTGGACATTTTTTCTTTTTTTTTTTTTTTACATATTTGAAAAGGAGTGAGAAGAAGTTTACACTTATTTAATCCCACCCCTTTTCTTTAAATCATAAATTACTCTGAGCTAAAACTACCTATTCACTCAATGTACAAACGTAATGAACTTGTATATACTGTACATACATCATAGATATATACATACATATGCACACCACACACATACATAGCCACATCATTACCACTAGTGATCATGGAAATGGTATCATGCCACCACAACAACACCACTGCCTCAATGGGTAGCCCCACACTCTTCTGTAACACAAACAACCCAATATCAAAGCCCTTCTTCATCTCTGTACCTCTGGAATACCATGTACTTGTACTTCTTTTTAAACTGGTTTTTGTTTGGACATTGCTTTAACTCATCATTCAAACCATTCCATAATTTCACTCCACAAATTGAAATACAAAAACTTTTAATGGTCGTTCTATAACTAAGCATTTTGAAATTTAAATTCCCCCTTTAATTATACCCGCCCTCTCATGTGATGAACAATTTTTGAATGCTTCCTGGGAGTTTATTTATTTTGGCTTTATACATTATTTGTGCAGTTTGATACAAAATAATATCATTAAATTTCAATATTTTTGACTGTAAGAATAGTGAGTGAGTATGGTCCAGATATCCAACCTTGTTGATGATCCGTACAGCTCTTTTCTGAAGTATAGTTATTGAATTTAATGAGCTTTTATAATTATTCCCCCAGACTTTCACACAGTAGGTTAAATATGGTAAAACTAATGAACAGTAAAGAATGTGGAGTGATTTGTGATCCAGAACCTGCTTTGCTTTATTTATTACTGAGATGCTTCTTGACAGCTTATATTGTACATGTTTTATATGCGATTTCCAGTTAATTTGATCGTCAATTGTAACTCCAAGGAATTTTATTTCAAAAACCCTTTCAATATCCACCCCATCTATTTGTATCTGCACCCTTGTTTCACGTGTCCTCTTTCCAAACAGCATTAACTTAGTCTTAGTCAGGTTTAATGACAATTTATTATAGTCAAACCAAGTTTTTAGTTTACTCATTTCTTCCATAATGACTTCCTGCAATTGATTTAAGTCATCCCCTGAACAAAAAATATCAGTGTCATCAGCAAATAACACTAATTTCAATAATGTAGACACTTTACATATATCATTGATATACAGGATGAACAGTTTTGGCCCCAACACTGACCCCTGGGGGACACCACAAGCAATATCCAAACATGATGAACAGCAATCCCCCAACTTCACAAACGGTTGTCTCTTATTTAAGTAGCTTTTAAGCCAATCTAATACACCTCCCCTGATTCCATACTTTTCCATTTTATTGATTAATATATCATGGTTAATTGTGTCAAATGCTTTTTTTCGATCAATAAATATTCCCATTGCATATTGTTTCTTTTCTATGGCATTTGTGATTTCCTCTATTGTTTCAACTATTGCCATTGATGTAGATCTGTTTGATCTAAACCCATATTGACAGTCAGAGAGTAATTTATGCTTTTCTACAAATGCATCTAACCTGTTATTGAATAGTTTTTCTAATATTTTAGAGAATTGTGGAAGTAAAGAGACGGGTCTATAGTTTGTGAAGTGGTGTTTGCTCCCAGTTTTAAACAGAGGTATAACTTTAGCTATTTTCATTTCATTTGGAAATGCGCCGGTTTGAAATGACAAATTACAGATATATGTTAATGGTTTTGACATCCCTGTAATGACCTTTTTCACCAATGCCATACTAATGTCATTGGAGTCAGTGGACATTTTGTTCTTACATTTGTTTACAATATCCAACACTTCTTCTTCACCCACTGCATTTAAAAACATAGAATTGGGATTTCTCTCCAACAATCCCTCCATATTTTTACCAGTTGTCCGTGGATCTGGGATTTTTTCTGCAATACTTACAAAGAATTTATTGAAGGCATTAGCCACATCTTCAATATTATCATTTTCTTTACCATCATTTGTGAAATACGTTGGATAGTTATTTGAAGAGGTACTGTTTCTTATAATAGTGTTTAATAAATTCCATATTCCTTTGATATTGTTTTTATTATCATCTAGTAATTTCTTATAATAATTTCTCTTATTTAACCTTATAATATGAGTTAATTTGTTTTTATATTTTTTATATTTATTTTCTGCTTCTTTTGTTTTCAATCTTATAAATTCCCTGTAAAGAGTGTTTTTCTTTTTGCAAGCATTTTGCAATCCCTTTGTGATCCAAGGACAATTGGTATATTTTCTTCTACTGGTGCATTCTTTTATTGGGCAATTTTTATCATTAAATGACCTAAATATTCTCAAGAATATATTGTAAGCACTATTAACATCACCATTTTCATAAATTACATCCCAATTCTGCTCCAGTAAATCATGTTTAAATGAACTAATGGATTCCTCTGATCTCGTTCTTCTGTATTGAGTTGGCTTTTTTAGTTTTTTTGTCCTGTAGTTTCCATTAAATATCAGAAAAACTGGGAGGTGGTCAGTGATATCTTTGATCAATAGCCCACTTACGGTCTTATTCTCAATATCATTAGTGAATATGTTGTCGATTAGAGTGGCAGAGTGAGACGTAATTCGACTGGGTCTGGTGATTTTGGGATATAGACTCATACTATACATTGTGTCAATGAAATTATCTATATCTTTATTTTTACTGGGATTTAACATGTCAATATTAAAGTCTCCACAAATGAAGACAGCTTTACTAACGTTACTCTCCTTTGAAAACAGGCATTCCATCCAATCTGTAAAACGTTCAATGCTTGTACCTGGCGATCTGTATATACAACTAATAATGACATTTCTACTTTTTTCCATACAAATTTCAACTGTTAGACATTCAAGTAGGTTATCAACCACAGTTGTCATATCATCCAGACGTTTGAATCTCAAGGTGTTATCCACATAGATTGCCACCCCTCCACCCCCCTTGTTTTGTCTATTCATATTAATAAAATCATAACCATCCAGTTCAAAATCTGTCACTTTTTCACTGTTAATCCAAGTTTCAGATACTGCAATTATGTTAAATGGTTGTGAAAAGGTGTGTAAATAGTCCTTGATGTCCTTGAAATTCCTGTTTAGGCTTCTACTATTGAAATGGATAATAGACAATTTGCCTTTGGTAATAATATTCTGGTTGTACTGTTCATTGGTGTAGTAGCAGCAGTTCTCATCGATATTGAGGAGGAAATTATTGTCCGGGTCTATATCATGTTCCAAGTCTTGTAGGTGGTGCTCAGTGTATTGAGATGCTTTCAACTGTACATTGTCATATTCACTTACCAACTGAATTATGTGGCTAGTGTCATCTTGCGTATTGTCAATGTGTGTCATGGTTGTGTTTAATCGCTTTTACCTTACATTCCAGTTCATACGTCATATTCGTTCAGATCTTCGATGTTTGTAATCAGCAGCATTTTGGCGTTCTCCGGGGTGCCGTTGAGTTTGATGAATACTTTACAGTTCGCAGTTCAAGTTTGTAGAATTTTCTTCTCTCTCCTCATTTGGCGTGCTTTTCGGGCTATATCAGCATTTCGTTTGGTCAAATGGTCGTTCATGTATACGTTTGTTCCTTTTAGCTTCCTTCCCTGTTTTAGCAACGCGATCTTGTGCTTTCTGTTGACAAATCTCAGGACTACGCTCGGATTGTCGTTTGTTCCTCTCCTGGGCAAAAGGTGACATGCTTCGATGCTGTTACAGTCCAGTTGTATGTCCTTGGACTGCATGAAGACCGCCACCTGTCGCTCCATCGAAATAACATCCAACTCCGCCGGCTCCCCTCCATTCGCTGGGGCTACTGCTCGTGCGTAAGACCGGGGTTTCATGCTAAGTCCGGTGATGATCACATCATTGATCCTTGTGTACTGCTCAATATCAGCAACTCTGTTCTCCAGAATTGCGATTTTCTTGTCTTTCTCCAAATTGTCAGCCCTCATTTGATCCAGCTGCACAACAAGGGACATGATGGTTTTCTGCTGCTCCTTGATCGTAGCAACTTCCTCGATCAGAGTGTCAATTGACTTTTTAAGTTCGCTATAATCAGCCGTGGGCGCCATCTCGTCTTTGTAACAGCGCACCGGCTATTTACTCCAGACATTCACTTGTTAAATTAATTGCAAACTTTCTCCTTACATTATTAAACTTAAATGTTTGGAGTAAAATTTGCGAGCGCCGGTTCAGCTACCGGAACAGGAAGTTCAGAATATCAACTGATCATCACATTCCAATACTATAACACAATATAAGTTTTTTATATTGATTGATATCAATAATTGATACTTTTTATGACTTTACTGCAAATAAATACAGTAAAACACTTTCCAATTTACCAAGGGTGCTATTTATCAGTGGAGATGGTGTCTGGTAGCCAGGTACGATGAGCGCAAAAATAAGATATATTTTATTACTAAATAAAATAAAGTAGATTCAAAGGTAGTTGTAGATTTGAGACACCAGATAGTAGTAGTAGTAGTAGTGTATAAGCTATTGACTACTACACAGTATTTTGGGAAGCAAAAGACAACTTTCTGTTATTGAGTTGATAGATCAAAATATCATAGTTTCTCTTCTCACTCCATGCAGAGTATCCACAGTGGGACAGTAAGACGGGTGGCGAATGTGTCGGGTTGTGTCCTGCAGTAATAAGAATAAAGCAACCAAATCGTCACAAATCAGCAGCCTCGTCATTCCGACCCGAAAGTGAAACTTAGCAGACCTATTGTGGGGTAAAGTCAAGGGTATTGCCCCGACGAAAACATCAGCCCTGGAGGGAAAGTTCTCCCTCACCTGCACTCCTCGACTAGGGTCTGGGACTGGCAGCTGAACAGCGGGAAAAGTGTAGTTGATACTGTTATGTCATTGGCTGTTAGCGTGTCCCTTCCATTGCTCAGTGACTCTTCCTGTTTCCTGGGTTCCCAAAGCGAGAGTGACTTCATTAAACAAATCTTGCTTCATAATTTCTTGTTTTTTCCAACCCAAAAATATAACTATATATCGAATATGTTATCGAACACATTATATGTTGATATCGTATTACCGGCTCAGCCCTAGCTGCAGAGAGCGAGGAAATTGTCAATAAAACTTTTAAAACCTCCTTTTTTTTTTTTAAACGGACCGTAGTCCTTTGCGGCCCTCATCTTTTCTTTTCAACCCACGTCCGTTCCCTAGTTGGATGTACGGAAACAACAGGTGGGGACGGTATGGCGAAGTTGGTAGAGTGGCTGTGCCAGCAATCGGAGTGTTGCTGGTTACTGGGGTTCAATCCCCACCTTCTACCTTCCTAGTCACGTCTGTTGTGTCCTTGGGCAAGACATTTCACCCTTGCTCCTGATGGCTGCTGGTTAGCGCCTTGCATGGCAGCTCCCGCCATCAGTGTGTGAATGTGTGTGTGAATGGGTGAATGTGGAAATACTGTCAAAGCGCTTTGAGTACCTTGAAGGTAGAAAAGCGCTATACAAGTATAACCCATTTATCATTTATTTATAACTAAAGTGCAGGACTATATAACTAAAATAAATAACGAAATATAACAAATGTGCTACTTCGAAAAAATTATTTGGTCCAACAATATTTAAATAATAATTACTGCATAACATAAATTCATTTTCATATTTAAATAAGAATAACAGACCAAAATAAATGTTACATCGACACCATAACTTCCTGGCAGTAAACCTACAGAGAATAGTTCTTCCAAGGTTTGTTTGTATACACATATTTTACACTTTGCACTATGTTATTACCCTTTAATAAGCATTTCTTACATATTCCTTATGTTTGCACCTTAATTGAAATAGGTTACTGTTAAGTGTTTATTGTGATTTTAGAATTGTGTGTACATTGATTGATTGAGTGTTTTCCATGCTTGTATTGACATTTACTTTCCTTTCTGCCTTAATAACTGAGGAAATTATCAGAGGAAGGTTAAATTTAAAATAAAATTGTTAACATTTACATTGAATATTATTTTCTCCTGGTCCATATTTTCCGTAGATCATAAAAATATAAATTTTGATCGACCAATATGAAAAACTTATATTGTGATAGTTTTCAGCCATAATGCCCAGCCTTAAGTGTATTCAATACTTTTCTTCCCCTAGTTCCTCCTGCCTGGCTACCAAAATAAAGCATGTCTTACAGAGAACCCTAGTAACCCCATCAACCTCCCTTGAGAGGCAGTCTGTGTGTTCGCGAAGTAAGTTTGTTTTGGCTTACAGCTAGGTCGGCCATCATCACCTTGGCAAACAATTCCAGGAATCCTGGATAAATTATTCATTTGCATAAGCCCACTTTCTGCTACTCTCTGCTTCTCCTCTCACACTTTTCCACTGTCCAGGAAGTCAGTTTTGATAAAGGAAAAAAGAGGCCCTGAAGAGTTGTTAACAAGTCCTGACATGACACACACAGCAAGGCCACCTAGTGTGCAACAGAAGCCACATAAAACTAGCAACAAAACTGTCATCTAAATGTATGCCAAGAATGCAAAAGAGATAAAAATAAAAATAAAGAACATTGGTCATGGAAAAGGAGAGCAACCACCAAAGTCAGCAGGGCAGGCAGGGTTCTGAGACCGCCTAATGAGCTGCACTAATTAAAATCACTTATTGACAGCAAACGAGGGTGATTACCTTCAGCGTGCAGTATCTGCCATCATAGCAGACATCGTCAAAACAAATTATTCCCCACACTGCAGCCTCGCAAGCATCTACTCAGCTCTGCAGCATTACTGAAGCATCAGAATATGTGATTATACGTGTATGTTTGTAATGATATGGGTGGCATTACCATATAAGGGCTACAAGCATTTGTACATATGCAAAAAAGAGTGCATGAACTTATTACTCTGCTTCTCTATCCTGCGTTGTAGTGATAACAACAAAGTGACTTTATGTCTTTTTGCACACTGCAATAAATCTTCCAGCACAGCAAAGTAATATGGCTGCCTACATCCAATAATCCAAGGCCAGAGGCTGTCCATTTACCTCTCGCTGATGTCATCACAAACACCCGCTCATCAAGGATGGGATAAGGGAGGTGGTGGGAATCATGCATTATTCAGAGTGCTCCGTTGACACCAGCAGGCTTATTGATAAAATAAAAGGACACACACATACACACACAGGGACCAGTCGATTAACCCATTTACCCTGAGGCCTCTCACTCCTTTCCTGTATCCTTCCCCACTTAAACCCACTTGTTTTGTCCACCACCACCAGCATGCAGACAGAACAACCACCCCTACATCCCTTGCTGGATAAGTGCCTAACAGACAACACTCAATGTGGGAAGGAGAGGGCATCGAGCTGGTTTATAAAACAAAAAACTTTGTGCGCACAGATACACACAGCACATACCCACAACAATGTCTCTGCCTGATGAATTGTGCAGTAGGCTGCTGTTCCAGCTGGGTTACCCTTCCACTGATGCCATTAACCTTCCAGATCCAAGCGCCGTCTCCACACCTCTTCCGTTTCGCTCTTTCTGACCGCCGTCAAATTGTCATTCATCATATTGCACAGCTAATGATACGAGGGCCATCATTCACTTCACATCAATGGTGAAGTGGGGCAGCCACTAGAGGGACGCAATATAAGCGTATGGAAAGGACGTGAAAATTAGAAGGAAAAGGCGACGCGAAACAGAATGTAACAAGCCGAGAAATAGGAAATAAACAAGAAAAAACAGTTGGCCATCCGTCCCCTTTAAACTATGCTGATTAAATATAATTTAGTTACAGTTTTAGGCCAGAATTTCCAGATTTTGTCATGTGGATCAAAATATTCTCATCACCCATCAAACCAAACAAATATACTTCCATTATGAATGTACTCACTTTCCTAGTTCAGATACAACACCTGAATCCAAACTATACCCACACACACACACACACACACACGCACACACACACACACACACACACATCACACTCACCAGCCGCAACATTAGGAAGATCTGAGCACAATCTAATGAGATCTCATGCGAACTCCGAGCTATATAATATATTCTGCCGTTACTGAAAGTGTCGGTTATTGGGTTATCAAAATCAGTTTGCAATCAAATGTGAGCATTTAAAGACCAATTCCATTTCCTCATTACTTCCATTCTACTGAAGTGAGTCCTTGGCTGGTGTATGAAAGTGCAGATCTCTTTGTCCTTCTCATCTTTAGCAGTAGTTCCCTACAGCAGGATGCCCGGTCGGGTTGGCAGCTGAACTAATGAGCTTTTTGTGCAATTGGCACAAGGGAGGAAGACTTCCCCTGTGAAACGTGCATGCACATACACACAACAGAAAATACAGAGCCCACACTAAAACAGAGTCCCGGACAGTTTGCCAAATACTTCACTTTAATGTTATCAAACCACCCTCATCAGGCGGTGCACCCTTCATGTTGTTGTTTAGCCTGTCAGAATTTTCACTCCAGGAAGCCAGTATTTGTGCCTCCTAAAGGCATCTCTAGATGAGGGTACAAAACTAAGGTCATGTGTGTGTGTGCATGTGTGTGTATATATTCCTCAAAGAGTGGGAGAAAAAAAAAGACTGTTTTGGCTAAACACAGACAAGGGCCAGATATGGCTACATACCTGTTTGTGCATTTCAATGTTGAGCCCGTAGGACATCTCATAGTACTGCAGGTGGAAAATAAGACATAATACATAATTAGTGCATACTAATGGTGACAAGATATAAACCAAATCACTGTATACATACTAATTATGTTGAATTGGGAAGATTGCAAGCCTGGCACATTTACACAAAGACAGCCATATTGACGATATGGTGCTTATGAATACTATGAATAGTCACATTCACATTAGGTTGCTACTTTCCCTTCATGCTTTAAAACATTTCAGTAATAACTAATTTTCTGTTCAAGTGGTTTCCACTAACACAGATACAATAGAACAATTTCAAGAAGTTTAATCAATGATACAAACCTAAAATTACATACATATGGGATCAAAGAAATATCACATTCTGTGATGAGTTTCACATGAGACAGTGGGAAAAATTATCAGATACCCTGATTATTTTGTAAGTTTACCCCTTTTCAAAGACTTGAACAGTCAAGTATTCTTAGTGTAGGTTTAATTTAATATAGAAAAAGAATATCAACAAATACAAATGTGAAAATATTAAAAGGTTATCAGTTTATTTGAATTTGAGAGACTGAATTTGATCTCCTAACACAGTGGTCCCCAACCACCGGGCCGCGGCCTGGTACCGGTCCGTGGACCGATTGTTTTTTTTTATTTATTCCAAGCTGGGAAGAATATGTCTAGACATTCTGAAAGATAAATGGTCACCATTTCCACGGACCGATTGGTACCGGGCCGCACAAGAAATTAAAAAAAATTAAAATAAAATAATATTTGTTTTATTTGTATATATTTTATTAAATCAATATAAAAAACACAATATGTACATTATATATCAATATAGATCTATACAGTCTGCAGGGATACAGTCCGTAAGCACACATGATTGACAAAAACAATTAAATACCATACCCCCCGCCCTCCACCCGGTCCGTGGGACAAATTTTCAAGCGTTGACCGGTCCGCAGCTACAAAAGGGTTGGGGACCACTGCCCTAACAAATCAGCAGAAATTCTGACCCCCACAGACTGTGCATTGTATGTGCCCATGAAGCACAAAAATTAGTAATTTCCTTGGTATAAAAGAGACTACTATTGGCACGATCAGTAGAAAATGGAAGTAATACAAAATAGCAGTCAATCGCCCTCGCTCTGCAGCTCCATTCAAGATTTCAACTCATGGGGTAAGTATGATTCTGAGAAAGGTGAAGGATCAAGAATTACAAGGGTGGAGATGGTTAAAGAGCTCAACAAAGTCGAGAAAAAAACAAGAAAAAGATTGGTAACAGACTTCCCTGTAATGGATTCAACGCCCACAAGGTCACATTGCTCAAGGAGACACATGCACAGGCCCGTCTGAAGTTTGACAATCAACACCTGAATGACTGAAAGCTTAGGAGAATGTGATGTGGCCACATAAAACCATAATTGAGCTTTATGGCATCATCTTAACTCACTGTGTAGGGTGGCAGAGAGCTTGTTGAGAGAACAGATAGTTGTTCAATGCTGATGCTGTATTGACATAGTTACGATGACAGTTCATTCCACTTTGTTTAGTAAAGCGATTGTTGATCGACCGCCTCATTGTCATCCTAAAAACATTTCGGTAGACGTTACAATATCCTATTCATAAAATGCTCATATTTGTGTATTGCGTATTTCTTTGCTGAGACTCAATTTGAGCTATTGTTCCTTTTGTTTTGACTAACTTGTCATTACTTTTGAGGCAGGACAAAACCGAAAGTGATAAAACCCTAAAAAAAATTATCCGACCAGTCGAAAGTCTGTGGTCCGTATCATGGTGGAAGAGCAAGCAGGCAGTTACATTTGGCGTACTGTCAAACATGGAGGTGTAAACATTCAGTTTTGAGGCCGTTTCTCTGCCAAGGGGACAGAAAGACGATAACTCGAACACAAAAGATGGGTGGTAGATGGGTCTTCAGGCATGACAATGACCCAAAACAGAAGGCCGAGGCAACAAGGCAGTGTCTCTGGAAGAGGCACATTAAGATCCTGGAGTGGGCTCAACAGCCACTGGTCCTTAATCCCATAGAAAATATGTGGAGGGATCTAAAACTAAGTTATCAAGCAACAACCTCAAAAGTTTCAGGACAAGTAACATCCGATCACTGTGCTTGCCAACAGGGTTTTCTCAATCAAGTACTAAGGAATGTTTTACCTCAAGATCAAGTACTTATTTCACTCAATAACAAATGTTTGTATATTTTGCTTTTACTGGTTATTTTGTTTATATTCAATTCCACCATAAAAATTGACTGTTCATGTCTTTTTAAGGGGGTAAATCAACAACAGATCAATTAATTACGTTTGTGTTATACTGTTTCTAACTACGCCCAAATTCGGCCACATGGTGTAAAATACCTATTACAGTAGTTGTTTTCATTGTACAGTATTGGAAGCTAAATTAAACGACATGGTGTCTAGTACATAAAATAAATACACTTCACAGCCTGATTTACGAGTTTCAAAGTTGTCTGATGATTAATAGCTTGGCTTATAACTTAAAATATGCAGTACAGTTGGACTGCAATAAATCAATTGGATTATTCCGAATACATCTAAAGACAGACCAGTGACCTTTATTATCTTATGGTCTGATGAAAAACACACCAAGTGCCTCTTATATTTTAGAACCCCCTGGGAGTCAGAAGTGTCCGGTTGGGATAGTTAAAGGAGCAAAAAAATATGAGAAAGCCTTTGATTCATGCACAAAGCCAGCAGAGCGGTCATTAACCCCCAATGGGTCATGCTGGGTGTGTTGAGAAGGGTCACACCAGGTCATAAAGAGGACCCCGGGGCCTCAGAGGGGGGTGGTCACACCCCACAATCAATAGTTGGACATTTGACCCCTGCTCGGGTTTCAGCTGCACCCCCGGCCTGCCGCTTCTTATCCGATGAATACACAGACGTGGTGAGTCAACAACACCATAGCAGGCACGAACACTAACATGGCGTCTGCAAAACATCACAGCTCTGCAACACCTGTGACTGCTTACCTGAGGCTAAAGGGAGGGTATGCCACAATAAATTCAAGTGACACTTTTACAATGTTTGCCCTTACCATGACGTAGTGGCGCTGCATCTCTGTCTTTTCATTGGCCAATTTGTCGTACTCCACTTTAAGACTTTTAAAAGAAGGAGAAATAAATAGTTAATTCTGTGCTCCATCTGTGGAAACCAAAATTAATATTTTGTCTGGCATTGCCATGTAAATAAATGGTATTATGTTTAATTAGCATGGCAGTGCTTTGGTTTATGAATGGGACACAAAACAGAGGCCTCTCTCTACTGTCCAACAGGAAGCCAGTGATGTTTACACGTATTAGGTTCACATTACCTGTGATACTGAGCTTGCAGGAACTGAAATTCGTCTTTGATTCTGTCACATGACTCTGCCACTGTGAATTTGAAGCCCGGCTGCCCTGGCTGGTGAGGTGCCTGCAAAGTGTGGAGATGCCATGGGTGAAAATATCTGTTTGTTTTAATGACCTCACGCTTCTGCCAAACGCTGACGTATGTAGCGTCCTTTAGCTTTGTAAGCAGTCCATTCGTTTTTGTACACCCCACTTTTACTACGATTTGGGTTTCATACGGCAAAGCAGACTGGTCAGTTTGCCCGCGTAACATTCAGCCGAATTGAGTTCTCCCCCAAAAAATATATATGTGTTGGTAACTTAGTTGTTGTGCCTTTTTTTTCTTCTAATGATTAAATATGGCTGCAAAATAATCCATCATAGGGCTAAAGAAAGAAGCTGTTATAAAGAAGCTACAAAACATTGACTTTAAGAAATAATTTGAAGCCAATTACAAAAGGTGCATGTGAAGGTTAAGCAATGACATCATTTATATAATTTTGGCCGACAAAAGACCTTTTAATAATTTAATTGATCTTTATATTGCGATAATGGATGTTGATAACATATTCTGTGTCACGCAAATTTGACAGATCCTCAATGCACAGTAGCATTCTCGCTAGCGGCTAATGTCCCTCCACAGTGCAAAGCTAGTTATAAGTCACTAATGCCCACCCCCACCTCAATGGTGGTAAATGAACTATCTTTCTTACAAGCATCGTCACTGGATGACAAATAATAGCTAAACATGCTATACCATACACTGTAGGAGGATATGCGAACGGCTAAGATTGAGCTTTTGAATGTAAACAGAGGTAGGAAGACCGACACAAATTACAACAGTAACGATACTAAGTATAATATCTGTATATGCTAGAGTGATCAAATCTATATTTTTTTACCATCAGAAAATATTTTGTTGTTTCTGTTGTTGTTAAACTCAGGAAAAGGGTCCCTGGACACAGTAGGTCCTTTAGGGAGAAAGCCAAAGGATTAAAATCAGAGCCAATAGTTGGTAATAAAGTAAATATTAATAAATATTGTTACATTGCCATCCTGTGTTTTCGTCTGATTACAATTGTGACCAAGAATTTCATCATTTATTGATCTTGAAAACTAAGTGTCAGTGTTGGCATTGGTATGACCAATACTGCACCTGTAAATTGTAACTACTTGGTATTGGATTGATGCTTTTGAGCATTTCTAGTATCGCCTTAAAGGCCTACTGAAAGCCACTACTACCGACCACGCAGTCTGATAGTTTATATATCAATGATGAAATCTTAACATTATAACACATGCCAATACGGCCGGGTTAACTTATAAAGTGACATTTTAAATTTGCCGCTAAACTTCCGGTTCGAAACGCCTCTGAGGATGACGTATGCGCGTGACGTAGACCGGCGAACACGGGTATGCCTTCCACATTGAAGCCAATACGAAAAAGCTCTGTTTTCATTTCATAATTCCACAGTATTCTGGACATCTGTGTTCGTGAATCTGTTTCAATCATGTTCATTGCATTATGAAGAAGGAAGCTGAGCAAGCAAAGAAGAAAGTTGTCGGTGCGAAATGGACATATTTTTCGAACGTAGTCAGCCACAACAGTACACAGCCGGCGCTTCTTTGTTTACATTCCCGGAAGATGCAGTCAAGATGGAAGAACTCGGATAACGGAGACTCTAACCAGGAGGACATTTGACTTGGATACACAGACGCCTGTAGAGAACTGGGACAACACAGACTCTTACCAGGATTACTTTGATTTGGATGACAAAGACGCAGACGTGCTACTGTGAGTATGCAGCTTTGGCTTTTTTTTGCGTATGTACGTAACTTTTTTAAAATATATAAGCTTTATGAACCTTGGGTTAGGTGAACGGTCTTTAGGGCTGAGTGATTGTGTGTGTTGATCATGTGTTTGAATTGTATTGGCGTGTTCTATGGAGCTAGGAGCTAGCAGAGGAGCTAGGAGCTAGCATAACAAACACGCAGGTGTTATTATGCAGGATTAATTTGTGGCATATTAAATATAAGCCTGGTTGTGTTGTGGCTAATAGAGTATATATATGTCTTGTGTTTATTTACTGTTGTAGTCATTCCCAGCTGAATATCAGGTACCGTGAGTATGCAGCCTTGGCTGCTAAACATTCGATAACTTGACCGTATGTGCGCGTCACGTACGTAACTTTTTAAAAATATATAAGCTTTATGAACCTTGGGTTAGGTAAACGGTCTTTTGGGCTGAGTGATTGTGTGTGTTGATCAGGTGTTTGAATTGTATTGGCGTGTTCTATGGAGCTAGGAGCTAGCAGAGGAGGTAGGAGCTAGCATAACAAACACGCAGGTGTTTTTATGCAGGATTAATTTGTGGCATATTAAATATAAGCCTGGTTGTGTTGTGGCTAATAGAGTATATATATGTCTTGTGTTTATTTACTGTTGTAGTCATTCCCAGCTGAATATCAGGTCACCCCCGGCTCTCACAGCATCTTCCCTATCTGAATAGCTTCAACTCCCCACTAGTCCTTCACTTGCACTTTACTCATCCACAAATCTTTCATCCTCGCTCAAATTAATGGGGAAATTGTCGCTTTCTCGGTCCGAATCTCTCTCACTTCATGCGGCCATCATTGTAAACAATAGGGAACTTTGCGTATATGTTCAACTGACTACGTCACGCTACTTCCGGTAGGTGCAAGCCTTTTTTTTATCAGATACCAAAAGTTGCAATCTTTATCGTCGTTGTTCTATACTAAATCCTTTCAGCAAAAATATGGCAATATCGCGAAATGATCAAGTATGACACATAGAATAGATCTGCTATCCCCGTTTAAATAAAAAAAATTCATTTCAGTAGGCCTTTAAACTAATGTACAGTATCTAAACAGAGGAATAAGCGCGTATTAAATTTGAACAGAAGTGTAGCAAGAACCTTGTTACAACAGAAAGTAACTAGATGTTAACAGTAACTTAGAAAGCAGATTAATACAAATATGAAATGGCGCAATGTAACCGCATACGTGATCAGCCAAATTGAGAGCCTTTGAATCACGTTTTGAAATGGTTCCTTTTTCATTGAAATACCAAATAATAATTTGTGATATATATATCAATATCGCAGGGAGTTGCAATTTATATCAAGATATAGCTTATAGGCCATATAGCCCATCCTTAGTGCAGGTCTGTTATGGCAGGATTTTAAAGGTAAAGTTCCTAGTTAACACAGGAGTATAGAAAAAGAGTCCGGCCAGTGTGTTCAATGATTGTACCTGCTCTGAAAGCTTATCCTAAAGTTCAATTGAGCAAGTATATAGCTCTAAGTGTGCACTACCCAAAGGAGTCATATGTGTTTTTCTTTATTTAAAACAGTTCCTTGTGGCCCATAACATGAATACAAACATCCACCTTGTCAGCTATGTTGTAGAAATTGGAAATTCCGACTTCCCGGTACAAATGGAACGCACCACTATTGATTACAACTAAATAAAAATGGCAAAATCTTGCAAATCTCTTCGGGTAAACCTTTACCATATATGGAGTTATCCGCTGATGTAACTAAAGCAAAATATGTCACTAAAGTCTCAAATTACAAGCACCTCGTTTGGAGCATGTTTTAAAGAGGGCAAGATTGTTTAATAAATATCTCGGTAATGCCTCCATGGTTTAATTTAAAATCTTCGGGACTTATGGGGATCCCAAATACACAAAAGCAGGTACCAACAGGTAAGAAAAGTTGGTTTTGCATAATAGGACCCCTTTATGGTTACGTTTGTAACAGAACAGCACCCGTGTGGTTCTTCCCTTCCCGCTCTTCGCCAACAAGTCTTTCCCATTATGTAAACCACTCAAAGATAATCGAAGACACCACTGAACACCTGGCTGGTTGTGTAAGAAGAGGGAGACGTGATCACAGCTTACTGCAAGTTTCGGCCATTTTGCCTTGTTGTTGTTGCACGCACCGTTACGAGTATGCATAGTTTTACCCGTCTTTATCAAAATATAATGTAACTGTAGAGCTCAACATTGTGTATGTGCTGAAAGCTTCATTTATGATTGCTGCCTTTGGTAAAGCTTAACTCTTTTAGGTTTTGCTTAATTTTTATTTATTTTATTTAGACTCGCCAAGTTGGTGGTTTACAAAACATTTGCAGCAAAAATGTGTTTTAAGAACTCCGAAACAAGATGAAGTACAAATAATACCAAGATAATACTTAAATGAGAAATACTAAACATTAAAAGTATATTAAACAAACATTTAATGGTGTGATTACTGCAAACTTGTGCATTCTTCAACTCTGCTCTCTTGGACTAGAAAGCTATATTTGAGAGCCACTTTTCTCATCGTCGTTTCGTAAAATTGTGCATTCTTTCGCCTTCATGATTACCTCTCGAGGAACTCCGAAGAAACTTTTATCTTTTTCGCGATTTGAACGGTTCCAACACCCTAAAACAACGCAAGCATTGGGCATTTTTCTTCGAGAAAGGCAAAAAGCCGCCCTGAACGCTTTGACAACAGACGCTCACTTGACCACCACTTCGAGCCTCGGATATTTAATGAGCCGGACGTGACATTAAGGTGAATACAAATAATAAGGTAAGAAAAGGAGATTTTGCATAATAGGACCCTTTTATAGTTAGGTTTGAAACAAATTTGAGCAGAACAGCGTCCACATGGTTCTTCCCTTCCCGCTATACGCCAACAAGAGTCTTCAATAAAAGGTAAAGGACATGTTAAAGTTTATTTATATGTATTGCACATTATTTCTGAACATTAAAATATTTGTAGTTGTCTGGAACAGATTCATCCCACCAGACAAGGGACATTCAGTGCGTGTCCATGCACCAAATTAGTCGGATTTCTCGAAAAAAACTCTCTCCCGCCAGTCTTTCTTTGCTCCGGACCTGCATACGGCCCGATACATTCTTGGTAATAGGTCATGTTCGTAGCGCATTATAGGATTATTTCTTGATGCTGTCTGCTATTTAACATCTGCATAGCCATTAGAGACGTAGAATTTCTCATCTATGCCAATATTACAGCCGACATCAGGTACAATGGAGCTAAACTGTTGATTTGTAAAGAAACGCAGATGCCTGGTGTGACGTCATAGGTCAACCGGAAAAGCAATACATGTATCTGCACGGAAAGGAAATAAGCGCCCCCCAGTGTACAGAGAGCCCATGATGTATAACCAATAGTCGCTTTAGAGAGTGTGCATGGACACTAGGACTTCACAATAGGTGTGAAAGTACAAAAAAAGGAACTATTTGAAAAATCTGACTAGGACACGTACCGAGTAAAACAATGTTCAGAACTTGTTGAATTAGGTCTTGACGTTGAGCAACTCAAACTTAATGTTGGAACAACATGCTTTTTAATGTTTAGTCAATGTCAGGTTGGGATGTTGATTGGACCATTGAATTTTGGTTATTTCCCAACCAATAACGTGGATTCAACGTTGGACAACATTGTCTCAACTTACAAATACAACTATTTTGCAACATTGTTTCGAAATCAGCTTTAAATGACACATATGTATAATCAATATATCAATGTCTTGTGTCTGCAAAGATTGGATTTGCATTATTTCTTATGAGGAAAATGCTTCGGTTTTCGTACAATTCGGTCTTCGTCAGACCTTTCGGAACCATCCATCCATCCATTTTCTACCGCTTGTCCCTTTTGGGGTCGCAGGGGGTACTGGAGCCTATCTCACAAAAACCTGAGGTACCACTGTACTTATAAAACAATTAGGTTCCTAAACGTGTTAATGCTCTATACCAAAACCTCACTTCTGGTCTCTCCACACTAGGGTTGTACGGTATACTGGTATTAGTATAGTACCGCGATACTAATGGATCATATTCAGTACTATACCGCCTCTGAAAAGTACTGATCCGCCACCGCCCCCCCGTCATCGTCACGTTGTGTAATTGCTGGTTTACGAGCAGATGAGCATGTTCGGTAGCGCACAATCACGCAGTACTTACAAACAGACAATGTGTGTAGACAGAAAAGGGAGAATGGATGCATTTTGGCTTAAAAACTAACGATAAAGGTGAAGTTATAACACTGAAACGCCCACCGAAGGAGGTGCTTTAAGACATGGCTAGCTAGCAGCTAAAGTCCAGCCCCAGTCTGCAGTGTTTTAGCTACTCATGAATCACTAATCCTCGCCTCCATGGTGACAAATAAAGTAAGATTCTTACAAGTATATTGAGCCACAACAAACTTCATGTTCATAAAGTTCAGGTCTCGCAACTACGGTAAACAGCCGCCATCTTTTTTAAGCAGCTGCCCCCGTAGAAGAAGAAGAAGTGCGCGGTGCATGCTGGGATATATGACGTTCCATTTCCATTTGTGTGTTTATGTAAAGACCCCAAAATGGCTCCTATTAAGTGTGTTGTCTGTCTAATTATAAATAATGCAGACGAGGCGTGTTGGCTGAGTTCTCAACGTTTACTCACAGCGTGCTCATAACCACATTCTAACTGCCGGCATACAACTACGATTCTCAGGGCTACCGCGCATGCTCGTCACTCCCGTTGCATGCTGGGTAGTGTAGTTGTTATATTCGCTAGCTCATAACATCACATCAATAGACACGCTTCTGCGCTTAATTCAATACTCGCCGTCATTCCGGGTGGATTGACAAAAGAACTCCAGCCGCTAGATATTGGTGTCAACAGGGCATTTGAAGCTAGACTGCTATCTGCGTGGGAACAGTGGATGACAGAAGGCGAACACACGTTCACCAAGACGGAGACAGCGCCGGACGACATACGCCACTATCTGCCAGTGGATCGTAAATACCTGGACAGATTCAGTCTCAACTGTGGCCTGAGCTTTCAGGAAGGCAGGAATTGTCACTGAACTGCTAAACAGCAGCGACACTGACTGACTCCATTAATGACGACTTCGACGAGACGGATGTTGGATGCCGTATTCGCTCAACTGTTTAATTCTGACACTGAAGAAGAAGAATTTGAGGGATTTGTGAATGAGGAATAACTTCATAAAGTGAGCTTTACATGTGTATTTTGTGTGTTGTGTGACATTAACGTTTGAGCAACGTTGAATTATTGATATATTGTTATTGCTCTGCACTATTTCGAGTGTTACTACATTGTGATAGCACTAACGTTCGATTTACTGTAACACGAGTAAATCAGCTGTTTATTCATTTTGGGAGTGAACAGAGTTGTCAGAACGCTGGTTTGTAATCTATTAATAAAGTTTGACTGACCTGACTGTTTTGTTGACATTCCCTTTAGCGCAGTTCCATCTAATGGATGCATAGGTGCGCCTTATATATGAACAAAGTTTTGAAATATGCCATTCATTGAAGGTGCGCCTTATAATCTGGTGCGCCTTATAGTGCGGAAAATACAGTACTCCACACTTAACCACATCTAGTGTGTGTGTGACAATCATTGGTACTTTAATCTTAAGGAGGCCAGTTTACAAATCAAACAACTACTTACCGGATGACGGCCTTGTGGATACATATCGGGTCCTTCACGCTGGGGAAAAGTCTTATTTTTTCCTTAAAGTAATCCAGGTGTAGTAAATCACCACCGCCGCCACCACCCCCTTCCCCAGGTCGCACAGGATGGCGGAGGACAAAGCACCGTTAGCGGATGCGACGAGGCGCTCAATCCACGGACATCGAAGCTTCTCCTCCTTACACACCTAAAAACACAAACACGCAACAAAAAAACAAAAAACACACACCAGTGAGAAGGTGGTCGTAAAAAATGGGATCCATACATTCCCATTGTTGTGAGTTACTGCAAAACAACAACTCCGGTGTATAATAAGTTGATGGTTCGGATCACACCCTCAGCAAACACGGTGCTTGTTTCCTCGTAAATGTAACGAGTTGTGAGCCGCCGGACGTGCAAAGAACACACACGGTGGCTTGTTCTGGTGGTCCAATTCCAAACACCAGGAACAAAGTCGGCTGTCATCACACACACACACACACACACACACACACACACACACACACACACACACACACACACACACACACACACACACACACACACACAAACGCCACCCTTGTTAGCGGCTCTGTTCGTGTCGCTCGCGTTACCTTTGTCTCCACGGATATTCCCCGCGTTCTCCCTCTCGCACGGGTTAAATCGTAATATCCACACAAAAGCCGCAGTAGTATCCTTCACTTGTAAAAGTCGCCATCGAAAAGTGGGGAAAATATCCAACGTCGTCTTCCCCCCCTTTTGGACTCCGGAGGCGGCGGATGTCCTCAGTTCGATATATAACCTTTCTTAAGATTAAATCCAATGTCTTCCGCTGAGTCCCGTGTATGAATGTTGTGAAAAAGCAGTGGTTGATAAAAAAAAATAAAAAACAAAATGTAAAAAAAAAAAATGTCGCTAGTTGTGAAATATGGCAGGAGCTAGCTTACAGCAGGTTCCTCCGTCGCGCGCTCAACCACACGCACACACAGACTGAGCGCTGACACGCGGACGCGACAGCCTCCAGAAGACCCCCGAACCAATTGGGTGCTTCGGCCAATCAAAACGCGTCGCCCCCACGTGGGAGAACAGCCGTCTGATTAGTGGATGAAGACGTGACGTCACGCGTTCGCCATTTTGGATCCCGGGTGACAGTCGGGGAGCGTTCAACAACTTGTTCAAAAAACGCAAAGGCAGTAATTTATATCCGTAGGCTCTCCCGTGTCGAATTTGCGCTTCTCTTTCTGACTGTACGTACAAGAATTATTTTTATGTTTTTAACACGAGTGAGACTCATTCAACAAAAAAAACACACCATGAGTTGTAATAAAACGAAGATTAAAATGCATCCCCCTTATTCCATATCCAGAATTGGTCGACCTATTTCGAAGACCACAAGCTTTCTCTGCCAGCCAATCAGTAAGCTACTACACGTCCGTGCTTGAGCGCCTCAGCCTATCACGTCTTGCTTTCAAAGCACAACCCCACGTGGGTGCGACCGCCCCCTAGCCATAGACTTTAGCCAATGGCGTTCCGGCTTTTTTTCTTCGTGGCTTGTGATTGGCCCAGAGTAGGAGAAGCTGTCAGTCAGGTCCCAGGGACGTCAATTAAACCCACGTTGGGTACGGCGCTGACAAATGCCGGCGCTCCTCTCTCCCTGCTGCCTGCGAATAGAGGCTGGAATGGCTGCTTAATTAGCTTCGAATGGCTTTTCCTTTCAGCTCAAACAATCTGTCACTACCATGTGGTAAAAAGAGCTTTGCATAAAACAAAAGCAGGGGGAAAAAAAGCCAGTAGGGGCTAAATATCAGTTTGATTCCCCCTTCACTCCATCACCCCCATAAAAACGAGTGGTGTAAAACACATCTTTTTACCTGACTGTAAGGTTGGCCTGTGTCCTCACTTTCATCCTAAATGCTGTATTTATTGACATACTATGTAGATTTTTGTGTTAATTTATTATTGTTGTTATACATTCCATAGGCGCCGATCCCGTGGGTGCTTCGGGGCCCAAGCACCCACGGATGCCGAGCACCTACGTGGGATTGATGGCGACTTTCAATCTTTAAATACATTTCTGAAAAATCGATCTTGTGGTTGGTAATTTTATGGCGAGTTTGGTCCGTTTTACATAATAAAAAAGTCCTAAATCAATAACCAAGATTTAATCGTGCCAAAAAAGGAATTGTTGACATAATCATCTTGACTTTGAGCAGAGCTACAAACTATCGAATGAAGGGCATACTTAGTCAATAGCCATACACGTCACACTAAGAGTGAAAGTATGAACAACGCCAACACTGTCATATACATGTGCCATATAGTGAGACCATACTAAACAACAACGACAAACACATTTTGGAAGAATATTTGCACCGCAACACAACATAAACGCTACAGAACAAATTCCCAGAATTCCCTGCAATTCCCCGGGACGCTACAATATAAACAAACGCCATTGGTGGATCTATACGTAACATCAGCTGTAATGGCACCACGTACAATAGCGTATATAGTCAATACTACTATGATTACATCGATATTTTTTAACATCACAAAATCTCCTTACGTTTTTTAAAAATGTATATTATGTTTATAAATTCAGGAAATATGTCCCTGGACACATGAGGACTTTGAATATGACCAATGTATGATCCTGTAACGACTTGGTATCGGATTGATACCCAAATTTGTGGTATCATCCAAAACTAATGTAAAGTATCAAAGAAGAGAAGAATAAGTGATTATTACATTTTAACAGAAGTGTAGATAGAACATGTTAAAACAGAAAATAACCAGATATTAACAGTATATGAACAAGTCGATTAATAATCCATTCATACAGTTTGTCCCTCATAATGTTGACAAAATAAAAGAATGATAAATGACACAATATGTTACTGCATATGTCAGCAGACTAATTAGGAGCCTTTGTTTGTTTACTTACTACTAAAAGACAAGTTGCTATTTTATTTAAGGACTAAATTGCAATAAGAAACATGTTTAATGTACCCTCAGATTTTTTTGTCAAAATAAAGCCAATAATGACATTTTTTGTGTTGCCCTTTATTTAGAAAAGTACAGAAAAGTACAGAAATACTTTTGGTACCGGTACCAAAATATTGGTATCGGGACTACACTAATACACACACACCGAGCACCCACTGGCAGAATAGTAGATCGGCGCCTATGATACATTCAGTACATCCACAGGCTCCCATGTCTTTTTTGAAATTACAGTAAAAATATGTTTTAGAGAAGGGATGTATTGGAAAATATTCTGAATTAATAATATACTAATTGTTCATTGTAAATTGCATTATGGCTAATAAGGGGAACAACTTGGCTAATTTGTGTACGCCGCATGTATGTGCCACAAAAAAAAGGTTTATGATTTCTAATCTGATACTTTTGGTGGGGTTGTAGTTGGTATACGTATATGTCGGGGGTCAGCAACAGGCGGCTCTAGTGGCTTCCTGGACCTCTTTCAGAGATGTGTGAAAATGGAAAAAGATGAAGAAAAAACAATTTTTTTTGGTTTTAATATATTTACTGTCGTAGAACAAACCTGACACAAACCTTCCTAATTGTTCGAAATCCCACTGTTTATGTTATACATGCTTCACTGATGAGAGTATTTGGCAAGCACCGTTTTGTCCCACTAATTTCAGCGATCCTTGAACTCATTGTGGTTTGTTTACATGTACAAATTTCTCTGATGCTGCCAAAAAAAGACGTGTTTTATGCCACTCCTTCCTTGTCTCATTTTGTCCACCAAACGTTTTATGCTGTGCGTGAATGCACAAGGGTGAGCTTTGTTGATTTTATTGATTTGCTGGAGTGCTTATCAGGCATATTTGGTCAATCCATGACTGCAAGCTAATCGATGCTAACATGCTATTTGGGTTAGCTGTATGTACATATTGCATCATTATGCCTCGTGTGCAGGTATATTTGAGCTCATTTATTTTTCTTTACCTATGTCATTTTATATTTAATTTATATTTGCATGTCTCATGACACATTCTCTGTATTTAATATTGGCTGCATTTCTCATAGTTGTTTGTGTGCCATGTTGTTCCAGACCACAGCAAACGTTACCCAGCATGCAAAGATTGTAATAAATCCATTAATAGAAGACAGCCTGCCGTTTCCTTAAACTTGGACACACACACATATATATATATATATATATATATATATATATATATATATATATATATATATATATATATATATATATATACCTTTGGCCATTATGAGACAGTAATTCCCGGAAGTTATCTCATCCTGTGAGAAGCCTCCATTTTACTAATGATTACCAATGTTGCAAAAATGTGTAGAAACATTTTTTAAATACAGCATTTTTGTCAACAAAGATTTGCGTCAGCCTTTGATAGTAGGCTATTGTAGCTAATATAGACACTTACATCATGCGTTGCCTTCATTGTACCACTTATATAAGGCTTTTTAATTTTTTGCGGCTCCAGACAAATTTTTGTTTTGTATTTTTGGTCCAATATGGCTCTTTCAACGTTTTGGGTTGCCGACCCCTAGTGTATGTGCTTAAGGGCGTAAGGGTGTATACGCACACTAGGCCAATTCTACACGTGCTGCACCCTAAGTCTGGCATGTTTGGCTCGTGTGAGTGCGGATCAGAGCACTCACACTTCCCCTCGTTGGTGTGATCGCTCCACAAAGGTTATTTACAATATCACACATATAGGAATAAAATACAATAACTCAAAATGAGGTCAGCACGCTCAGTCACCTATGCACCAGTGTTTCTTAACCACTGTTGGGCCACCAAAAAAACATCTGTTTCTCAGCGGTACTCAGTTGTAATACACTTTTCCACCACGTATGGCAGTAATGACAATCTCAAACAGAAGTCTGGAGCTAAAGTCATAGAGAAATTTCTTAAGCGCAAAAAATATGACTAAAGTAGTGAAGTTGTATTTTGATTTCACTTTAATTTTATTGACAGGGCCTTAGTGGCTACATGCGTGGACAGCACCTTTAAGCTCTTATTTCCAAAATTGTGTACACTACTGAATTGGGGTCTTATGCCGACATATGGACACTTATACTGCTATCTGGTGGTGTTAGAAGAGTATAACATACAATTGAATTTGGAAAAAAAAAGTGTAAAAATAAAAATGTGCTTGTCACTACACATGAAGTACACGTTTGTGCACTTATGGACTAAGTACATCATATTAAAAGATGATTTTTAGTTTTTATTCTAATTAGGGTCCAATAAGCCCAAATAGCAAAGAGAAATAAAAAAAAACATGTAAACAAACAGCTTGGGCCTTAAGAGGTTAAGACACACATTTATTATTTCTTTACTTTAAATATTTTAGCAGTGATTGCATGTAAATTTCAAATATTTGAAGTATATTAGATTAGTAATGTTTTGTCTAATCAGCCTAATAACCCATGCCTAAGGTTTATGTGTTAAATAAATAACAATCTTTGTAATTAATGCATGGTTTCATATTTCATTCATTTATGGTATACAGGTACTAAAAAGCTACCACAGTACTAATGAATTAAAAAAGGTACTATACTGCCTCTGAAAAATACTGGTTCCCTTTTTTTTTTACGGGCATGACAGCGCGCCATCGTCACGTCGTGACATTGCTTGTTTTATGAGCAGAGGAGCATGTTCGGCAACGCACACGCACTGAATACTTACAAGCAGACACGGTGTGTAGACAGAAAGGGAGAATGGACGCATTTTGGCTTAGAAAGATGAAGCGATAACATTGAAACGCCGCTCAGCAAGAGGTAGTTAAAAACATGGCTATAGCTAGCAGCTAACATCTATCTGCAGTCAACAGTGTTTTAGCTACTTCTGAATCACTAATCCTTGCCTCCATGGCGGCAAAGTACGTTTCTTACAAGTATAATCCCTGCAGGACGAAGAACAGCTAATCATGCTTCACTACACACCGTAAGAGGATACAATAGCTCACCGCTAACAACAAGCTGGCTCTCCTCAATGTAAACATATGCCATGGGTTGGATCTACACCTGACATCCACTGTAATGATACCAAGTACAAGAGTGTATCTAGTCGATACTACACTGAATACATCAATATTTTTTATGGTCACAATATCTTTTTTCCCTTTTTTAAATGTATATTAAGTTTATAAACTCAGAAAATATGTCCCTGTGACCAATGTATGATCCTGTAACTACTTGGTATCGGATTGATGCCTACATTTTTGGTATCATCCAAAACTAATGTAAGGTATCCAAACAACAGAATAATAAGTGTTTATTACATTTTAACAGAAGTGTAGATGGAAAATGTTAAAACACAAAATAACCAGATCTTAACAGTAAATGAACAAGTAGATTAATAATCAATTTTCTACCGCTTGTCCCTCATAATGTTGACAAAATAATAGAATGATAAATGACACGATATGTTACTGCATACGTCAGCCGCCAAATTGGAAGCCTTTGTTTGCTTATTTACTACTAAAAGACAAGTTGTCTTGTATGTTCACTATTTTGTTTAAGGCCAAAATTGTTCTTTGATTGCAATAAGAAACATATGTTTAATGTGCTGTAAGTTTTTTTGTTAAAATAAAGCCAATAATGCCATTTTTTGTTGTCTCCTTTATTTAGAAATGTATTGAAAAGTATTGAAACGTATCGAAATCCATTTTGGTATCTGTAACAAAATATTAGTATCGGAACAACCCTAGTTTGTATCATTAGGCAAGGTTTATCCTGTTAAACCATAAGTAGGTTATTGAATAAGACTAAAATCAAGAGTAAGATTTCTAATTCAGTGTTAATATTTTAGTGGGCCCCGGGCCCCTCTGTAGTGGAAAAGGTGGGACCAGAGGTCAAAAAGGTTAAGATCCCCTGCCTTACAATACATTTATGTGCCTAATAAAGTCATCCATTGATGAAATCACTTGCCTATCAATGGCAGCTGCCACATTCCGCTACATAAATAATCATAACGACTCAAAATGAGACTGAAGTCTGCAGTTCCAGAGTCCAAAAAGAGCAGCAATCTCATGTGCACCACAAACAATACTCTTGTCACTTGGTTGATACAATGACATGTGGAGGGTAATCATTTGGGAAACCATTTAGCTATTTGGGTTGTATACATTCTAATTGCAAGTTCACAAGGGATGTGTTCCTGGCAGCAGGGAATCGAAATCAGTACTCAACGATACCAATTTGTGGTAATTCTGTGTGTGTCCATGTGTTAATAAATGGCAATTTGTTTAAAAAAATAAAATATATTTTTGAAATTTAACATTTAACAGTGAGCTGATAATGATGATTACTGTGCTGTCCAGTTGTTATATCTTGATTTCTTACTCTGTTCTGAGTCTCATTTGCAGGTATTATATAATAGACTTTGCACACAGTTGCAATTCCAAGACATTAGATGGCATTACTGTATAGGCTACGTTGTTGCCTAGTCAGGGAGTAGTCTTTGCCTGTAAGATGAATCTAGTCTTTTGTTGGTGAAGCATTTAGCTGTTTGGGTTGCATACATTCTAATTACAAGTTCAGAAGGGATGTGTTCCTGGTACCGGGGAATCGAAATCGGTACTCAACGATACCAATTTCTGGTACTTCTGTGTGTGTCCATGTGTTAATAAATGGCAATTTGTTTAACAAAATAAAATATATTTTTTAAATTTAACATTTAACAGTGAGCTGATAATGATTACTGTGCTGTCCCGTTGTTATATCTTGATTTCTTACTCTGTTCTGAGTCTCATTTGCAGGTATAGTAGACTTTGCACACAGTTACAATTCCAAGACATGAGATGGCAGCACCGTATAGGCTACGTTGTTGCGTAGTCAGGGAGTAGTCTTTGCCTGTAAGCTGAATCTAGTCTTTTGTTGCGTCCTAAAACGTGTTTAAACTGTAAGGACAGGGGTGTACTTATTACACACCAGCTGTTTTTGGAGGTGTTGAAATCGCCATGTAAGATCTTTAATGCTAATCAGTAGCATGTATATGGCAAATCCAATGTAAATTAGCATTGAGCTAGTGCGTTTTGAAAAGTGGAGTCCTACTGTGCGTTTGAGTGTTTTCTGGCATGGAAAATTGGAACATTACTTATAACCTGCTCAGTGGCCTTGTGGTTAGAGTTTCTGCCCTGAGATCGGTAGGTTGTGAGTTCAAACCTCACCTCCCAGGGGTGGAACAAGGGGATGGGTCAAATGCAGAGGATCATTTCACCACACCTGGTGTGTGTATGACTAACAGTGGTACTTTAACTTTAACATTAAGGCAGTCCGACTGGGTTCTCTCTGACTGCAGCTTGAATGCTTGTTATCCCGCCAAGTGTTTGAGCCGGCCGTGTCTGCAACCTAACGTAACAAAGGTATCAAAATATGGTAGTACCCAGTAGTATACCGACACAACTTTGGTCCGTGCCTATAAAAGTATCGAAATCTGTACCCATCCCTACAATTATGTGTAAATTGATTTGATTTGGTATGTCACATTATATGTTTTGTGCTGATGAGGATATTATATAGCTAATAATAACAATGTGTTCGATATTCTAGACTCTTGAAATTTCTGCTGCCCCACAGCAGACATGATCTTATATTCCAGCTAAACAGTAAATTGCTGTAAATTACTAATGATGAGAAGGATTAAAAAAGAGGCAGTAGTGGCTGCTTAATTGTCCTCAAATGTAATTTTCTTTCAGATGAATTCACACCCAAAAACAAACAACATCCATATTGGTGCCTTCGTTCAACTGCGACCGAACCATCATTAAAAGTCATGAAGTATATCGCGTTTGGAACATAATGTAGCATGCAGCAAACTGCAGTTGTTGCTAAGCAACAAATGTATCTCTCCCAGTGTGCAAGGATATGCACTGGGGGGGGCATATGCTGGAAATTTGACAGCTCTTATTTTTGGATCAGGGTCTCCAAAGATGACGAGAACTGAATTGTAACTGTTACAAACAACACATAAGCTTCTGCAAACACATTTTTGCTTCTCACAACACAAAAGAGGTTGTTTGGCTATATACTTAAAAAGGGGAACTGCACTTTTTGGGGCGGGGGATTTTGCCACTTATTTACAATGCCAATGTGAGACAAGAACTCATATGACTTTAAAAAAAAATGTTTTCTAATTTGTAATATACAGCATTTGTGATGTAGCTACAGTAACAATGCAGCTAAGGCAATGCTTCTCAATTATTTTATGTAGCGCCCCCTAGGAATAAAGTATTGCCTTCCCTGTCTCCACTGCGACTATCTATCCATCCATCCATTTCCTACCGCTTGTCTATAAAATTGTTATGAGTGCACCTCTGCATAACATTGTATCCTTATTAACATTAAATAAAACAACACATTGGTCTTTCCTGTCTACCACCGTAGTCTCAGCTTTTTTTCTTCTTACCAATTCCTGGTTTTCCTGAAATTCCAGGAATTCCGAAATACCAATTCTAAATTCGAAGTGTTACTACGTCAACATTTCTCAACCGATTCAAACATTTCCTACACCAACCCATTCATATCCATCCATCCATTTTTTACCGCTTGTCCTTTTCGGGGTGGCGGGGGGTGCTGGAGCATATCTCAGCTGCATCTTGGACTATTGTGCTGTATTTAAAAAAATCCCATTTTTTTAGAAAGTTCCAAATTTCAATGAATAGACATTTTTAAAGTTCCGCAATGCCCAAATTTCTCAGATTTGTGTGCTATATTTTTTACCCGATTCGGACCTTTCAAACATCCACACACACTACTCACGCTGGATTGTGAAGGCCAAAACATGTTTTCCATTTCCCCAAATTCCTGGTTTCCACAGAATTTCCAGGAATTTCTCCCCATTGAAAATTAATGGGCAATATACAAACTTCTGCGTATCCCAGATGTCTCATCTGATTTGATCCGTTCCACCATGCACACACTCCACTCCCCCTGGACATTCAAGCCAGCATGTTTCCCGGTTCCCAAAATTCCCTCATTACCTGGAATTACCAGGAATTTCTTCCCATTGAAAATTAATAGGCAATATACAAACCTCTTCATATCTCACATTTCTCAACCGATTCGACCCATTCCAACATCCACACACTCCACTCACCCTGGACATTCAAGCATTTCAGTTCCACTCATGCATATAGTCGACCCATAGGGCATTCACCCGCAATTCCTGCTGGAACTGCAAATTCCAGTTATTTTTGTAGTTTGTATTTCTTGTTTAGCATTTAGTGCTACTTGCTGGATCTATTTAGCACACAGCTTCTAAGACTTGTAGCTCATCCATTTGTATATTCAGGATGAATAATATAAGGTTCTGGATCATCATTTGTCCCTAAGTAGTCGTTGTTGTCTCTCATGAAGTCTGCCATGTTGCTGTTGAAGGAAGTAGCAAAAGTTTTGATGCGTCTGGGAAATTAATGCACCACTGTATGCTCAAAATGAGCAAAATACGGAAATATTACATGTTATTATGAATATGCTTGTTACCACAATACAAATATACTTACAACGTGTATGTAAAATGTTGTTGGAGGTTTTTGGGTGTTTTAAAAAAAAAACGCTTTATAGACGGAATAGAGCAAATCCCATTACTTCCATTATTACCGGTAGTTGAAATTTTCTAGCTTTTATTTACAAGTTAAAATGCGCAAAAAAGAAAAAAAATGTGTCTGATTGTCTCACATAATTCTGATTGTAAAAGATAATCAGAATTCCAAAAAAATTGCAGTTCCCCTTAAGGAGTACATGCCACAAAACTCAGATCATCCGTTAAAACGTCAAAACCAGTCCTTATCCAGGGTGTACCCTGCCTTTCATCCTAATTCAGATGGGATATGTTGGATGGAATCAGATACTGTACATAGAGTTCATGGGACAATGACAATATTTTCCTCATGTTTCCTGTACTTTTACTTATGTAATTTCATCTGAATAGTATTGTCTCTAATGGAAATGGGAATGGTCGACGATAAGATAATAAGCTCCAGGGTGTCAATCAAGTCAGGCATTTCCTTCACAGTGGCATAGCTGCAGGGGCGTGTCTAGGGGGTGGCCTGGGGGTGGCATGTGCCAATATCCGGGTGGCGTGCATTCTTTTTTGATTGATGATGACCGATGATGAGCAGACAGGTTCCAGACGTCCGTGATCCTTCACTAAACGTAAGTCATTTTAGTTATATTTTTTTTTACACAAGCGTGTTTAAAGTGTTTGCCTGCCAACACAAGAACAGGCGCATTCATCTGTTTTGATTGTAGTTCTACTCAGTCCAGGTCATTTATTTGTTGTGCAAATACTCTTAAAAGCACACTATTTGATATTTTAAATGATTCTGTTGCCAGCAATTTAAAGAGTGGATTTAAATGAGGACCTAATCTGTTTAAGTTTAAATAAAGGTTTATGAATGTTACAATTTTACCAGTGGTGTGTCATCAGGGCCAGCAAGGCCTTCTCTGCTGGCCAAACATAACCAAAAATCATGATCATAATTAAAGATAAAAGTATTTTTTAATTTACTTTCCCTAAATATCTAAAAGTATTCATATTCTCTTCATGTCATATTATGCTCCTTTCATCACTGTTGTTTTTAGGTTATACAGTTTTTATCCAATCAGAATTCAGCTAGTTTATGTTGCCATGCTGTACGGAATCTGCCAGAGGCCTTCAGAATCAACAATGCGGGCGTCCGTGCACTTTAAGTGAACGGGCACAAACATTTGACAGACAGTTGCTATAGCCAATCAGATCACGAGTTGTTGTCAGTAAGGCCTTCTAGCTGGCCTAAGGCAGATATGTATTGTGATGTTATGAGCTAGGTAACATAAGAACTCCATTACCCAGGATGCCACAGTAGTGAAGAGCATGCGCAGTAGCCCCGTTTAGCCATGGAGATGTTCAGGATGTTTAGGGATATTTTTGATGAGCACGCTGTGGAGTAAACTTTAAGAACTCAGCCAACAAGCCTCGTCTGCATCTTTTATGATTAGACGAGACAACACGTATATTTGCAAGGCCATTTTCAAGAAGGATATTTAAAGAGAAACTACATCTTGTGAGACGATGTCGGCCAACCCCGGAAGCTCGAGTGGGTTCTACAAATTGTGAGTACAGATATTTAATTTCTTTATTTTTTCACATTTAATATGTTTTTTGCAATTTTAATTTTGACAGTACCACATAAGACTTGTTTTAATTGCTGATGCGGGTTTATTCATCGTTAAATGCGCCACAAAATAACCAGTTTTGTACAATGTTGGTGGTGGTTCAATGCACAGTAGTGTGTAAATGTATTCCTGTATAGTATTTCTCCAGCAATGGTCATGTGGTGACATAAATTATGGTATTTTGAGAGATAATCAGTGGACACAGGACATCATTGAAGGCCTAGGTGGAAAACACACGGCCTGCCACTGAATTTTACTATATGAAAGAAGATATTTGACATACTGTATTTGTATTTTGTCTGACGTACTGTAATAGCTCAATGTTTTGCAATCTTGTTTAATGTCAGCAATTGTCTTAAGGTTTACTCCATACTTGGTGGTGGTAACCGTGGTAACCTACGATAGTAGCTCCAGCTGCTCCTAGGGTAGACTGACTGTTATATGGGGGCCACCCCTGTAAAACTAGGTGCCACACCTGTGCCACCCTTGAAAAGTCTGGTCATGCCACTGCATAGTAGTTAATATATCAGCCTCAAAGTCTGGATATCCGTATTCGAGTGCACCTCTGCATAACATTGTATCCTTATTAACATTAAATAAAACAACACACTGGTCTTTCCTGACTACTGCCATAGTCACAGCTTTTTTTTTCTTACAAACTCCTGGTTTTTCTGAAGTTCCAGGAATTCCAAAGTACCAATTTTCAATTAAAAGTGTTACTACGTCAACATTTCTCAACCGATTCAAACACCAACCCATTCATATCATCTTAGACTATTGTGCTATATTTAAAAAATCACAGATTATTTGAAATTCCCAAATTTACGGGAAATTTCAATGAATAGACATTTTAAAAGTTCTATAAGGCCCAAATTTCTCAGATTTTTGTGCTATTTTTTTTACCCGATTCGGACCTTTCAACCATCCACACACACTACTCACCCTGGATTGTGAAGGTCAAAACATGTTTTCCATTCCCCCAAATTATATACAGGACATCAATGAAGGCCTAGGTGGGAAACGCACAGGCCGCCACTGAATTTTACTGTATTAAAGAAGAAATTTCACATACTGTATTTGTATTTTGCGCCAACTGTTGCAAGTTGTCTGACGTACTGTAATAGCGCATAAGGCAGTTTTGGTCCCCTAGACTACACTATCCATAACTGTCCAAAGATAAGGTTGCGGTTTATTGAACTGCAATGATTAACATGATTAACGTCGAATGCGGCGACGAGCAGTTAGATGCAGGTGGAGAGACGAGTTGGCCTCCAAATGGCAATATTAATCACAAGCACGTAAACGAATGAACAAATCGAAACAAGAGTAGACTTGTGCTTATTTTGAAGGTGGTTATCTTGTTGAATGAAAAAAAGAAAACAGTTGCATAAAGACTTCTGCTGTCACCGCTAAAAGTTTCCACACAGTCTGTCAGTCCCTGGCGGCACAATGGTGCATGCACACACCTTTTGTTGCAAAGAATTACGGTTCGATCCTCAGCCGGGGGCATTGGAGATATAAACATTAAATGAAATCATCTTGAAAAACTGAATAGTAAAGTTAAAGTTAAAGTACCACTGATAGTCACACACACACTAGGTGTGGTGAAATTACTCTCTGCATTTGACCTATCCCCTTGTTCCATCCCCTGGGAGGTGAGGGGAGCAGTGAGCAGCAGCGGTGGCCGCGCTCGAGAATTATTTTGGTGATTTAACCCCCAATTCTGGCCCTTGATGCTGAGTGCCAAGCAGGGAGGTAATGGGTCCCATTTTCATAGTCTTTGGTATGACTCGGCCGAGGTTTGAACTCACGACCTACCTTGTGCGGACACTCTAACCACGAGGCTCAGTAGTTTAGAGTGTCCGCACACAGTAATTGTTTATTGTACTTTGTTATTATATATTATATGTTAAAGCCATGCCCCCTTTAAGCCTTGAACCCCATACACAAGCCAGTTATGTCCCACCCACATTTAAATTCAAAATGTCATCCTTGCTCCCCGTGCTTGTGTGAGTTTTCTTCACAGCATTTAACAGTATTATTTTACAGTAAAATGCTGTAATCAAAAGCCTCAGTAATACCACAACACATTACTCTAAATTCAAGCAGGGGTTCTGTAGACAACAATGCACACTCTTGTGCAATACGTGGCTGTTAAACGGAGAGAGTAGAACAAAATAACACTGGGAAAATAAAGTTGCATTTTTTGCCACAGTAAATATTACTTGTATTACATATAGTATAATCCATCCATCCATCTTCTCCCGCTTATCTGAGCCGAGGATGTCATCATAGCTTGTGCAGCCCTTTCAGACATTTGTGATTAAGGACTATATAAGTAAACTTTGATTGATTGATTGATTGACTGACTGATCCGAGGTCGGGTCACAGCCTAAGCAGACAAATCGAGATTTCCTTCTCCCGAGCCATTTAGTCCACCTCCTTCCGGGGGATCGCGAGGCGTTCCCAGGCCAACTGGGAGACACAATCTCTCCAATGTGTCCTGGGTCTTCCCCGTGGCCTCCTACTGGTCAGACGTGCCCTAAACACCTCCTTTCGATGTGAAGGAGCAGCCGCTTTACTCTGAGCTCCCTCCAGAAAGACAAAATCCATCCCATGGAGATAACTAATTTCGGCTGCTTGGACTTGTGACTTAACATAGCTTGACCAGTAAATTGAGAGCTTTGCTTTACAGCTCAGCTCCATCTTCACCAAAACAGACCAATACAGGATTCGCATCGCTGTAGACGCTGCAGCAATCTGCCTGTCGATCTCACGATCCACTCTTCCCTCAGTCGTGCAAAAGACCTCAAGGTTCCTTCAACTCCTCCACTTTGGGCAGGATCCTGTCTCCATCCCAGAGATAGATAGATTTTCAGATAGATTTTCTGTGCGAGAAACCCTGGACTTGGATGTGCCGATTTGTATTCCAGTCGCTTCAAAATCAGCTGCAAACTGAAGATCCTGGCAAGATGAAGCTAGCAGGACCACATTATCTGTAAATAGCAGAGACCTAATCCCCTCAACACTCTGAGTGGGCCTAGAAATCCTGTCCATAAAAGTCACAAACAGAATTGGTGACGAAAGGCAGCCCTGGCGGAGTCCAAACCTTACTGTAAACTGGTCCGACTTACTGCCAGCAATACCGACCAAGATTTGACACGATCATATAGGGAGCGGACCGCCACAATCAAGTGGACTGAAACCCCATACTCTCTGAGCTCTCCCCAAGGGACTTTCCGAAGGACACGGTTGAATGCCTTCTCCAAGTCCGCAACCAGTGCCAAACCAGTCTACATATACAGTACAGGCCAAAAGTTTGGACACACCTTCTCATTCAATGTATTTTCATCGAGAGAATGCCAAGAGTGTACAAAGCAGTAATCAGAACAAAGGGTGGCTATTTTGAAGAAACTAGAATATGAAACATGTTTTCAGTTATTTTACCTTTTTTTGTTAATTACATAACTCCACATGTGTTCCTTCATAGTTTTGATACCTTCAGTGACAATCTACAATGTAAATAGTCATGGAAATAAAGAAAACATATTGAATGAGAAGGTTGTGTGTCCAAACTTTTGGCCTGTACTGCTTACTTAGTATCAAGTAGTACATCTGCAAGATGTTTGTCTCATGTACATTTAAATGACAACACCATGCAACGTTTACTTAAGTAAGCTAAGTATAGCAGCACAACGATCTTATTGTGACGTTATATGAGATTTGCACTCGTCACTTCACCGTGAGGAGGAAGTTCACAACAATAACTTGGATAATAGTGGTGAACAGAGGATAGAGGAGGATGAATTATTTGGATTCAGCCACCATGCCCTTAGAATAGAAGTGTCCGACATAAGTCTGTGAGTATAAACTGATGAAACCTGCTTGAATGAGGGGTAAAGATTGTTTTCAAAGACAATCTGAACAATCCAGTCGGGATTGATTAAATTCCCCCCAAAATACATAAGAATATTAATTGATTGGATAGATGGATCAAAGTGTTTTAGAGTGAAGCCCACCATTTAGTAGCATCATGATCAGTGATGGTGGTAAGCTACCCTTGTAGCAACAGCTGCCCTGAGGTATATACTGACCAAAATGTGGCCTGCCAATTTGTGCCAAAAGCCTCTACGACCACCACCAAACATTTATACCATACCATACCAACTGTATTCACATTTGTACACCAGTGTGGGTGGCACTTGGAGCAAGCTTGGTGAAATATCTTGCGCTAGACAAAGCAGCAGTGACTGGGATCAAGGTAGCTGGGTTCCAACCATAAACCCTCCAGTTTCCTGACCTGAAAGAATAAGAATATTCACAGGCAATCACTATAAGCCAAATTTTGATCAAAACATTATCAGGGATAATTTCTTGCAATTCCTATATCCATTTTACAGGAACACCAATTACCCTTTGAAGAATTAACAATAAAAGTCCATCTGTCTTTTTTTGGATAACCATCTGCCGTGGAATGTTAACAAAATAGGAATGAGAAGAAACAAGTACACACCCTGCAAGTGGCAATTGTACCAAACCAAACTGTATCCCTAGGTGGAAATGTGGCTTTGCCAGGTAGTGGAGGCACCAGTTTTAGTAGGGAGGCCCAGACTTTCAGGTCTCCTGCAATTCTTCAAGTTCCACCCAGTAGCTGAGACACACAATCCCTCTCCCATTTCCTAGACCTACCCTAGGCCTCACCAGGAGACTTCCAGGAAGTATCTGGACTAGATCAAGCCACCTCAACTCGCCCCACTCAATGGTGAGGAGCAGCGGCTCTATCCTGAGCTCTTCCTGAACAAAATAGCTCCTTACCTAACACTTAGTCCAGCCGCCCTACAGAGGAAACTAATTATGGCCGCTTGAATCAATGAGTTTACCTACCCAAAGCTCATGGCCATAGGCGAGGGTACAAACATACTGTAGATTGACGGGTAAATCGAGAACTTTGCCTTCCTGCTTAGCTTTTCGCCACCATGCCACTTCAACAATTTAATTAGAATGGGAACATTTTTCTTACTTGTTTTGAAAAATATAATGGACAGATAACAGATAACAATTTTTGGTAATACCGACCAAAACCCAAACCGACTGCATATACTGCAATACAGTAAGGATGTCAGGCCAGTTTTTGCAACAGCATTGGCAACTTATTATCAAATGCATTTTCCTTGCTCAAAAAGGCAGTCATTGTGTAAAAGAGCAGTCAACACATTACAATTGTTTTTATCCATGTCCAGGTGAAAACCCACTTCAACAGTAAGCTACTATGGGTGCATTAGCTTGTTTGAAAACCAATTAGACTACAGTTTGTACCACGTGTAAGACGACCCTCCAGCAATATTGCTCCTCAAACAGGAAAGCCACCGACTCATATGGCAGACGTGCCAACATCTGTCAGTTTGCGCAGTACTAAGGTTTTTGGGATTGTTCTGTGTGTGAGATGTCAAGGATGTGGATTAAATGAGCTGTCAGACCTTGGCAGTCTGCACAGGTCTGTGATGCGGATTTGAGAATCCCATAAAGGCAGACGATGGTGTGTTATCTGATCAGCTCTCAATGAATGCCCTGATTAGGCAATAACAAAGAAGCAGGCTTTACCCCACGGATAAGAGGGGCTTCGACTTTATGAGACCTTTGCACTGTTTATTTGCACTGAAAACCCAGACTCTGTGAAATTCTCACTCGGAGACACTAAGCAAATATTAGAACTGTTTGCAGAGGTGATTTTAATTCTTTACAGAGCTATGATTGGTTTGTTTCTTTCCCATCTCTGCAAGAACTTGGCAAATTAATTATTTCAGCCTCCTGGCTTCCTTTACACCAACTTGCTCTATAATAAATAGAACTGAGGTATATTTCCAATGGCTTTGGAGGCCACTAAAGACTCACATCTCATTTCTTCTGCTTATGGGATCACATTCTCAGCTTAAACAAATTTTCAATGCTTAAACCTCAGCTTCTACAGCGACCAGGGAGTGGTTTTCAGCTCCAGCTGTCTGCAAGGAGCCTGATACTTCCTGACTGATAGGGGAAACCATGTTCACTTACCTTCTGGAGGCCGGCAGTATGAAAACACAGGGAGCAAGTAATGAGGTTGTTTTTAAAGTATTATGTATCTTGCGTAAAGTTTAAAGGACCAATATCCAGATGTCCCAAATTTCACTAACATATTCTCTTTGTGTATGCTTTCCTCCTTATAAAATTAATCGTGCAGTCATTTCCCACAATAACAATCAATTTTTGACTCGTCGGTAGATAACTAAATATACTTGGTACCCTCCCTTTCCAACGCCAGGCTCGATATGCTGCCCCCTCTTGGTGTGACGTCATCTACAGAAGTAGATAATATTTTCCCGCATAGACAGTGTATATAAAAATGTATATAAGACCATGATTTTAACCACATAACTGGAGGTTTTTGTCAACATAATCATTGATTACTTCAAAACTGATATGGTTAACATCATGAGAAAAAAATATATCTGTAAAAGAATCACCATTTAAAGACTTCCCTGCTCTTCTATCTCCTCTTCCATAGACACCACAGCCTGTATTTCACCATACTCGTTCAGCAATTTTTTAATTTTTATTTCATACATGCACGGGTTAACAAAAATCAATCAACATAACATATAAATGAATGAATGAAAAAGAGCAAAAAGAAGTACAACTAATAATATCTGCCCCCAATCATACAGTTACAACAATTGTTGTTCAAATCAGAAGACTTTTTAGGCAATATTTCTCTATTCATTACATTCATATTTTATAACACAAAACAAAATAACTAAACATGGAAACAATCATTTACTCCAAATCATATCTTTTCATCGTCATGATTTTTTCATTTTGTTTAAATACAGTAGGAGATTAACATTGTTTTGTTTCACTGTCAAGTTTGCTCTGTAAACTGACACCTTTGACTGAAATGCTTCTTTCTATTGAACCTGTTCTAAATCGCAATTTATTAAAAACCTTAGTTTCTTTTAGATCGTAACTACTTCCTTTTTTAACAAATATGTTTTGAAGGTTGTTTGGTAGCATTTTTGTATGTGCTTTGTACATGATTTCTAGGATATTATACTTCATTAAATTTCAGTAAGTTTAACTGTTTAAATATTGGGTTTGTGGGTTCTCTGTATGCATTTCCTCTTAAGATTTTTACCGCTCTTTTCTGCGAAAGGAAGATTGGATTTAAATATCTTTTACAGGCACTACCATGTTGATTAAAACATCAGTAGAAGAGGACACAAAATATAGTACAAAAAACTTATCTCTTTTTATCTCGTTTTTGATTGTTGTTTTTCATTCTCCTTTTTTCCGCGGGTTGTGACACAGTCTATGGTCCCCTTCAGGGTGCTGCTGACTTTCTAAACTGTATTTGGCTTGAGAATCATTACACTCCTCTCGTTTTATTTGTGCCATTTTGCGCGAGTCAGTTTGACTGGAGAGGTCCACTTTTCTCATATTCCCATCACTTGAAAATGTATGCATGCTGACCCCTTCTTTAGTTGTATTGCTACAACTTGCAACAATTTATCTGGTGGCCATATTTACTAATTCCTTAAATTTGTCACAAAAAATATTTTTCTCCGGGAAGAAGATGCTACCAAAACATGTACTACGCAGTATGGAATTGCCTCCAGTCTTATGTAGGTAGGAGCGTTACGTGAGTGTTGCAAAATGTGCTGAAATAATTCTAAATTCACTACTGAGTCTATTTTGTCAGTGCCAATGGTATCAGTATTAGAGGGGCCCTTATCTTTAATTGATAGTCTTTTCCCTTTCTGTGTAAAAAATGTGTAGAAAATGTATATAATCCAATTAAATTGATTTCAATGGGAAACGTTGATTTGAGATATAAGGGTTTTCAGTTTAGAGCTCCGTCACAGAATCAATTAAGCTGGTAAATTGCGGTACTACTGTGCATTAATTCAGAGTAAATTATATCACAGGCTACAACTGGCTTGTATTGGAAAGTTGTTTGAGATTCTAGCTTCCCTTCCATAGTTTTACTCCACGTATACTGATGCACTAAATGATTTTTATCTTTTATCTTGTGCAGGCATACAGTATAGATCAGGGGTTCTTAACCTTTTCGACCTGCCCGGCCAGGGGTCCACTAAAATATTATCACTGAATCACTGAATTAACATCTTACTCTTGATTTTAATCGTATTCCATAAACATACATGTGAAGTGAGGTGAATGGAATTATGTTTATATAGCGCTTTTCTGTAGTGACCCAAAGCGCTTTACATATTGCCTTTATTACAGTTTACAACCTTGTCAAATGATATGAAACCATGTGTTTATCGCAAAGATAATTATTTATTTAACACAGAAAAATAAGTACTAGCAAAAATACACTGCATAAAAAGGGACTCATAAATAACTGATGAAAAATAAATAAACTAAACTGTCAATAAAATTAAGGTAAAAATTAAAATACAGCTTCACCACTTTAGTCATAACTTTGGCGCTTTTAAAACTTTTCTATGACTTTGGCTTCAGACTTTTTCGGTTTGTTTGAGATTGTCATTAATACCTCAAGTGGGGAAAACGTGTTTTACATCTGAGTACTTTTTTGGCAGGTGGTTAAGAAACACTGTCAATATGTAATTACCGTATTGACTCAAATATAAGATGGTGGTGTATCCCTATCATCCTATAATCGGGTCTGGAAGTTTATATATCCAAACCAACAGACCCCCAGTTAGGGATGGATACCGAATCTGGTACTGTTTTGGCCGCAACCAAATCCCACCGGTCCTACCAGGCACCTATTTGTGTAAAATCCAACATTGCCAAGTTTCGGTACTTAGATTGCCCATGACGTCCCCCGGTTGCCGATTTAGCTGCGGACTCAGTGGGCTCTTTGCACTCTGGCACTTGGCGATTACTCCAGTAGCACTGACAGCTGACTCAGCTAAACTACCTCTCGGTAAAGTTGCTATTTTCAATGCCAACAAAGCAACTGACACAAAAACGCTCCAACGTAAGTTAAGTAAGGATCCACTTTTCCACAAGCGTGCTAGCCTGGTGCTAATATACATTGGCTTTGCTATTCACATGCTAGTGATTAGCATTGTAACTTCTCCATTTCAACACTTTCGCATTTGTTAATGAAAACTAATGAACTAAGATGCACATTACAATCAAACAGCTGGTGCATAATTATTACAATACTTACAGTGTTAACACTTTGTAGGGAGCTACAGACAGAAATGACTGAAATTCCCAACACACTATAAACTACACACTACTGCAATCCAATGTCTTGGACTTGCAACCGCAGTTGCAAATTAGTGTCATATTTACAAAAATATACTCGGAATTTTGATAATGAAACAAGATAGAACAAATGGACAGCAGTTATCATAATTAGCTCATTTTTAAACATTGCAATAACATATATTTTATTAACAAAAAAAAAAAAGACTTATTAACACTCACAAAATACCGAAAATACGGTTAAGTACCGGTATCAATTCCCAGGTACCGGGAATCGGTACCGTATTGATTCAAATGTGAACGAGACCCACCCTTATTCTTAGTGCTGTCTATTACGCACATAGAGGGACAGAGCAGACTAAGCATTTATTCTTATATATATAGCGTATTTTTCGGACTATAAGGCGCACTTAAAATCCTTTAATTTTCTCAAAAATCGACAGTGCGCCTTATAACCCGGTGCTCCTAATGTACGGAATAATTGTGGTTGTGCTTACCGAACTCGAAGCAATTTGATTTGGTACATGGTGTAATGATAAGTGGGACCAGTAGATGGTAGTCACACATAAGAGATAAGTGTAGACTGCAATATGACGCCAGTAAACAACACCAAAACTTTAAATGTTCCATTGAAAATATAGAACATTACACGCAGTGCTCAAAAATCTGTCAAAATGTTTTAGTATGACTTTGAAGCCGCACCGCTTGATGGATTGTCGGCCCATTACGGCTACCGTAGTCAGAGATACAAGTATTACTATGGTGTGTGTATAAGGACCGCAAAATGGCACCCATTAGCAGACATATTATTTGGTGTTTTGTTTCACAATATAATGCAAAACCAACTTTTCTTACCTTCTGGTACCTGCGGATGTGTAATTTGAGATCTGCATAAGTCCTGAAAATGTGCGCAGGTCCGCCACTGTAGTCCGTGGCGATGCCAGAGTCCACAAGTTTCTTCTTTTTCTCTATCTTCTTGTTATGGGGCATTCACCCTCTGCTGTTGCCATTTCTAATATAAAGTGGCATAAAGTTGTAACTTATATCTCGCTATGGAAGCGCTAAAAACTACTAGTGTAGTGGGTTTACATAATTTACCCACAAAACTTTAGTTATTAGAGAGTTCTGGTCGGACGTTTTTTCACGGGACACATTTCCGGCGTGGTGGCATTAGTGAGGAGATGAGGAGATGCTGCTCTGTTGTTGACAGTTAGCTCCATCTTTTGACACTTCCACTCCCGTCCTTGCACGCTGTTGAAGGTGAGCCACGTAAATAAGACCGCCCACAAAACGACGCATCCTGAAGCGACTGTCAGAAAGCGGCTTTAAGATGATATGTAAAACATAATCTATGCAACATTTTGACCAAAGAACCACCATTACATGTTCTGTAGACCACAAGGAAGTGTTTTAAATGTAGAAAAAAATCATAATATGACCCCTTTAATGCGCCTTATAATCCGGTGCGCCTTTTGTATGAAAAAAAGACCTGAATGGACCCGCTCATCGGCAGTGCGCCTTATAATCCGGTGCGCCCTATGGTCCAGAAAATACGGTAGTTGTAATTTCAAAGCATTTCATTTTGGAATATTCTAGTTTCATCCTAAAAATAAAATACAAAATCTGATTCACCATGTCCTTATTTCATCCTTTTATATTTTTATTTTCTACGGCAGCCCTTGGGCCTATGAAAAACTTAGTAAACAACAGAGGATGAGTTATGGTGCTACTTTTAAGATAATGCTGATCGATGAAGCAGAGTCTTTAAACAACTGTCTAGCAGCTAAGACATGATTTATCAAATATGCTGAAGGGAATAAGATTCAACACATGATTTTATTTGATTTTATCTTAGTAAATATACAGTCACGGTCAAAAGTTGACATACACTTGTAAAGAACATAATGTCATGGCTGTCTTGAGTTTCCAATCATTTCTACATCCCTTAATTTTTTAGTGATAGAGTGATTGGAGCACATACTTGTTGGTCACAAAAAACATTCATGAAGTTTGGTTCTTTTATGAATTTATTATGGGTCTACTGAAAATGTGACCAAATCTGCTGGGTCAAAAGTATACATACAGCAATGTTAATATTGGCAAGTTTCACTGCAATAAGGCGCTCTTGGTAGCCATCCACAAGCTTCTGGCAAGCTTCTGGTTGAATTTTTAACCACTCCTCTTGACAAATTTGTTGGTTTTCTGACATGGACTTGTTTCTTCAGCATTGTCCACCCGTTTAAGACAGGGCTTTAGGAAAGCCATTCTAAAACCTTAATTCTAGACTGATTTAAGTTAAAGTTAAAGTTAAAGTACCAATGATTGTCACACACACACTATGTGTGGTGAAATGTGTCCTCTGCATTTGACCCATCCCCTTATTCCACCCCCTGGGAGGTGAGGGGAGCAGTGGGCAGCAGCGGTGGCCGCGCCCGGGAATCATTTTGGTGATTTAACCCCCAATTCCAACCCTTGATGCTGGGTGCCATTTGTATAGTCTTTGGTATGACTCGGCTCACAACTTACCGATCTCAGGGCGGACACTCTCACCACTAGGCCACCGAGTAGGTAGTAGGTTAGCCATTCTTTTACCACTTTTGACGTGAGTTTGGGGTCATGCATACTTTTGACCCAGCAGATTTGGTCACATTTTCAGTAGACCCATAATAAATTCATAAAAGAACCAAACTTCATCAATGTTTTTTGTGACCAACAAGTATGTGCTCCAATCACTCTATCACAAAAAAATAAGACTTGTAGAAATGATTGGAAACTCAAGAAAGCCATGGCATTATGTTCTTTACAAGTGTATGTAAACCTTTGATCGCGACTGTATATATACTGTATTTTTTAATGCATCTTAAAAAAACCTTATGCGTGTCAATACTTCCACTTTTTCAACCATGCAAGTCTACATGGAAAAACAGAGTGCCAGTTCTGTACTCCTCTTTTTGGTGGGATGGCCACACAATACTGATAAACCACCCACTGACTAAAGATTATGGACATGCTTTCAGGGAGTTGAGGCCATGCATGGAGACATTGTTCGTCTCAATGGAACCAGCTAGTTTGTGCCATGCAGGTAGGAGCCCTAAAGAACGTCTATCACGGCAACCCATCAGTCTTTTGTCAATGCAAACATGATGAAAGGGCCTCCTCATCAAAAGAAAAACAGAGACAAGGCAATCGAGCTGAAGTCCTGCTTTTGTTTGTCACAGTGGCTGTTGTGTACATGCTTCAAATTATTGGTGAGTTCTGAGGAGATGCGGAAAAAAGCGCTACTGTCTAAATCAGAGCTTGTTATTTTCTGGAACCTGAAACATCATAAAAGTACAAGTATACTTGAAAACAAAACAAAAAGCAGTTGAAAAAACAACTCAAGGCATAGAGCACTGAGAAAATGTTACATGTTTGATGCAGTGCTACCTCAGTTTCTAAAAGGTCAAACAAAGACTGAATTGTACAAAAACCAAAGCATTTTTTTCCCCATTAAAAATAATGCAAACCTAGTCAATAGGTTAGAAATATACAAATACAGAACCCATTATTAGAGCATAATTCTAGTTTTACACACGGAAAATAATGCAAATACATGTAAATGATGAAAAACGATAAAATAGCATTTAATATATAACTTTTATATTTATTGATGACTAATCATTGAAGCTTGTTGGCAAAGACAGCGATGAGCGGAGAGTATGGGAGAGCCTCGTGATCGCCATCTTTAATTAAACGAGTAGAACAAATGTTAATCACATCAAATATTCACTAATTACTTTCTAACATGCCGTAAAAGCAGTCAGTGACACAATGTGAGTAGTTATGCGTCTCAACCCCAGTGAACCAAATACTAACCTGCTCAGTGGCCTTGTGGTTAGAGTGTCCACCCAGAGATCGGTAGGTCGTGAGTTCAAACCCCGGCCGAGTCATACCAAAGACTATAAAAATGGGACCCATTATCTCCCTGCTTGGCACTCAGCATCAAGGGTTGGAATTGGGGGTTAAATCACCAAAAATGATTCCCGGGCGTGGCCATCCTTGCTGCTCACTGCTCCCTTCACCTCCCAGGTGTTGAGGGTGATGGGTCAAATGCAGAGGATAATCTCACCACACCTAGTGTGTTTGTGACTATCATTGGTACTTTAACATTTTAACTTTAACTAATGCTAACAGGCTAACCTAAATTCGATGTGTTCGTGTTGTCGCCGTGAGATTAACATTTATTATTTATGTATTGTTATTTACAGCTAAAATTGACTATAAGGATGTGGAGGGAGATGTTGCCAGCGCTGCCTGCAGGAGCAAAGGTCACCGCCTCTGTCCATGGTGCTGTTAATGTACACAGTATCAGTGTACGTTTGTAGAAATATACTGCACCACTCAATCGTACGTCATTAGCCAGATTTGTACAAACTACCCTGAAGTGTTATATGCGGTGGAAACACAAACCAATGTCTTGTCTGCTGGCCTAACATAAATCATGATCATAAATTGATAAAAGTCAATTTAATTTTTTATTCACTTTCCTAGGTTGCCACACGTTGAACATACCATATTCACCTCCTATGATTGGATACTCACTTGTGACTCACAAGTGAGTGTCCAATCAAAAGTTGTGAGAGCAGGAAGTGCTATGTAAATCAACCTAGCTGCAACGGAGCAGAACCCGACTAGCAGAACATTCTGATATCTACTCGCTTTTTCAACCCACAGCACATTACCCCTGTACTGTGTGTATATGTATATTAATGTATATTTTCTGCTGGATCTACTCTCTATTTTATGCTGCCCTTTTTTTTGCTGCAGCTGTTACATATACTGTAATATTGTACATAGTAATTGGGATTTGTTATGTATTGTATATATTATATAACAAATATAATATAATATAATAATATAATATATCAGTACAGTATATACTATAAACTGTATAAATAATATGTAAATATTGCATATGTGTTATATTTCATATTGCTACTATGGTAAATTGTTTGTCTACTTTATACCTGCATTAACCTTTCTATCGTTACCCTTTCCGTTCTTTGTAACTGAGCTACTGCGTGGAACAATTTCCCTTGTGGATCAATAAAGTTTGTCTAAGTCTGAGTCTAAGTCTAATGGCCTCCCTTCATTGGCTCTAAGTTACTTTTAGAATTCATTTTAAAATTTGACTTAGTGTTTTGCACCAAGTTGCCCCGCCCTATCTTATTGAGCTGCTGCAGCCTTATTCTTTGAGCAAGACCCTGAGGTCTTCAGACCAGCTCCTGCTGGCTGTCCCTAAAACTAGACTCAAAAACAGAGGACACAGAACCTTTTCAGCGGCAGGGCCGAGACTGTGCAACAACCTTCCACTACATATTAGTTCCTCCAAGTTTCTTAGCCAATTTAAATCTTGGTTAAAAATATATATTTTACTCTGTGGCGTTCAAATCCAGTTAGGCAGGATATCTTGGTCGTTTTAATTCTTGTTTTATAATTTTTTTAATTTATTTATTTATTAAATGTTTGTATTTTTAAGTGATATATTTTTCACTTCTTTTAAGGTATATTTCATCATTGTATTTTATTCATCCTTCTATGTATGTAAATGTGACACTGTGTGCACTATTTTTTGCACTATTTAAGCTTGCTTAAGGCTTCCGATGGGTGCTGCAAATTGTGAGTTCAAATATTTTCTTTCTTTTTTCACGTTTAATTTGTTTTTACAATCATCTTAATTTTGACAGTACCACCTAGAGATATGTTTTAATTGCTGATGCGGGTTTATTGATTTTTAAATGCACTATTGAGGTGATTCAATGCGCAGTAGTGCACATGTGTGTTTCTGAATTATATTTCTCCAGCCGTGGTTACGTGGTAACATAAATTATGGTATTATGAAAGGTATTTATTAAAGTTGGACTAAGTAGGACATCACTGAAGTCCTAGGTGTGAAATGCACGGTCCGCCACTGTCACGGTTTGGTTGCAGCTTGCTGCGAGGTTTGTTCTCCCGGGATGCAAACGGACTATTCCGGACAAGGCTTGCAGGTAGGAACATATTTATTAATCTTCTCAAAACTCAAAAACTAAAAACGGAAAACAAGGCAAAGGCACAACGCGCTGATCGCACTTTGAGCTAAACTAACACTTAGCATAAACTATAACAAGGAAAACTTACTAGCTGTGGCATGAACAAACAAAAACTTACGTATACAAGGCATGAAGCGAACACTTGGCATAAACTTGGAATCAGACATGAAGCGAACACTTGGCATAAACTTGGAATCAGACATGAAGCGAACACTTGGCATAAACTTGGAATCAGAGATGAACCAAACAATGACGCCAGGCTGACTGACTGGCAAAGGCAGGTTTAAATAGTGTCTCTTGATTAGAGCCAGGTGAGCATCCCGAACACCAGCGGCAGGTGAAAATCATACACAACCATGGCAACCAAAACAAACAAGAGTGCACAAAAAACAGGAACTATCAGAGTTAAACTAACAGAACATAACGAAAACATGATCCGGACCACGGATCATGACAGCCACTGCAAACCACACACTTCTTCTGGAACTCAAAGTTCCTTAACTTTTGGTGGAAAGGGGCTATTAGTTCTAATTAGTCAAGACAAACATATATTAGCATACATTTCAATCAATCAATCAAAGTTTCTTTATATAGCCCTTAATCACAAGTGCCTCAAAGGGCTGCACAAGCCACAACTTACATCCTCGGCTCAGATCCCACATCAGGGCAAGAAAAAAGTCAACCCAATGGGATACAATAAAAAACCTTGGAGGGGACAGCAGCTGTGCCCCCCCCCCCCCCCTGGGCGACCGGTGCAATGGACGTCGAGTGGATCTAGCTAATAGTGTGAGAGTCCAGTCCATAGTGGGGCCAGTAGTGGATCATCTTGAGTGGAGCGCAGAGACGTCCCCAACTGATGCACAGATGAGTGGTCCACCCTGGGTCCCGACTTTGAACAGCTAATAACCTCTCCAGGCAGGAGAGGGGGTCAGAGCAGAAAGAGACGGCAGATCAACTGGTCTAAAAGGGGGGGTCTATTTAAAAGCTAGCGTATAAAAAATGAGTTTTAAGATGGGACTTAAATGCTTCTAGTTTAACTTAAATGTATTACCTGATGCATTCAATGTCAACTTTTAAAATGAATTCAGTTGTCGTTCAGACAGTATTGAGTCATTGTTTTTTTTTCCCATTTAAAAGCTTGCCGGGTTTATTGAGTCGAGAGTGCATTGTGTGATTAATAAGCTCATCGAACACTCACTGTGACCTGTTCTCGCTAAAAGGCTGTTTAAAGGCTAGTGTCATTTTCTGTGATTTCAGTTCGAGTGGCTGCTATAAAAACCAGGTAAACATAAACACCTTATCATGTCCTTGAGCTGGAGAGTGAAAGATAACCCACCAGTGATGGCGAGGCTCACTCTGCCATGACTGGGTGAATGGCAATGTGCAGGGAATGCTGGGTACCTTGTAGCTACCATTGCTACTGTCTCACATGTTCCTAATGGCGTGGCTCCGGAGGTTAGGGAAATGCACGATAGAGGAAAACGGCTTGTACAAGGCGGCTAAAAAGGCAGGTAAGGGGATTCATGGCTTCCACCTATAAAACTTTCTAAAAAAAACATCCAAAAACCGCCAACAACACACCATTTACATGCCGTGACCTGCATATTAACCAAGCTATTGCGACATTGTTAGTGTAAGAGCTAACACAGAGGAACTACTTTTCTGGCATCGTGACACATCGTCTTGCTTACACTGCTCCTCTAACTACTAGCGAGTTGCCAGATACTCTCTGGCTTGAGCTGCTTCTGTATTGCCTTTGAGTCAGGAAAAGTTAATGCTGGATTATACATTTTACATCTCACCTGGCAGAGAAGTTGGCCAAGTTTGAAAATCCACACACTACCAACTTGATACTACAAAACCCAAAACCAGTGAAGTTGGCGGCGTTTCTGGGTGTTGTTGATAAATGGCTTTCGCTTTGCATAGTAGAGTTTTAACTTGCACTTACAGATGTAGCGACAAACTGTAGTTACTGACAGTGGTTTTCTGAAGTGTTCCTGAGCCCATGGGGTGATATCCTTTACACACTGATGTCGGTTTCTGATGCAGTACCGCCTGAGGGACCGGAGGTAACGGGCTTAGCCGCTTATGTGCAGTGATTTCTGCAGAGTCTCTGAACCTTTTGATGATATTACGGACCATGGATGGTGAAATACCTAAATTCCTTGCAATAGATCGCTGAGAAATGTTGTTCTTAAACTGTTCGACAATTTGTTCACGCATTTGTTCACAAAGTGGTGACTCCCGCCCCATCCTTGTTTGTAAATGGATGGAAGCTGCTTTTATACCCAATCATGGCACCCACCTGTTCCGAAATTAGCCTGTTTGCCTGTGGGATGTTCCAAATATGTGTTTGATGAGCATTCTTCAACCTTCTCAGTCTTTTTTGCCACTTGTGCCAGCGTTTTTGAAACATGTTGCAGGCACCAAATTCCAAATGAGCTAATATTTTCAAAACATAACAAAGTTTAACAGTTCGAACGTTAACTACCTTGTCTTTGCAGTGTATTTAATAGAATATAGGTTGAAAATGATTTGCAAATCATTGTATTCTCTTTTTATTTACCATTTACACAACATGCTAACTTCACTGGTTTTGGGTTTTGTATATGGCTCTCAACAAATGGAACACAGCATAAGACAATCATAGCATTGCTAGAAAAAGGAGTACGGATTATTCGGAATGTATCAGCTCAAGAAGAGCACGTGTGCTGAAAGATACAACCGTCCCACCAGCTGGCATCCACGTAAGAGCAGACATTGTAAGTCACTGTTTGAAGTCCTTATTTAAAACGTTTAGCAATAATGCTACATGTAGAAAACACAGAAAGTGCTCTCAATGTTGTTGGTGTTGACGGAAATAGCATTCGTTGCTACTGTATGCACTCTGTGAAATTGTTGCGTCCAGGAAAGAACTTACGGCAATACCTAAAGTGACCAAAATACTGTAAATTGTACATGTTATTACAAATGTGCCTGTTACTCCATTGCATATGTACTTACAGCATGTACATAAAACTGTGTTGGAGGTTTTCTTTTACAGTGCATTATAGGCGGAATTGATCATAACCACATTACCTACATTGTTAGCCGCCTCTTACTAACAGTTTTTTTTACTATTTAGAATGCACAGAAAAGGAAAATACATGTGGACTTGTCCTGGATGATGGTCAAAATCACCCTCCCCCCCAAAAAAAGTGTAGTTTCCCTTTGGGTGTGTTATTCACAAACTGGGCAGTTCCTGGTTTGAATCCCACGTCCTCCTTCCGGAGATTTTAACAGTAATCATAAAGTATCAACTTAAGGTTTACTTATTCCACAGGTAGTTTCAATTACTCAGTTATTTCCTTAGCAGAGATCTTCATCTAATTTTATTTTTAATTTTACATTGTTACATTATAGTTACGGATCATCTTCAAATCTTGGTTAACATGGAGCCAATAATGATCACGGGTGATTCGTCCATGTAAAAAAAAACATTTTTCACACAAGACAAGGCAAAGTTAGGATACATGTGCTCACGCTGTACCCACAGAGAGAAAAAAAATGCTAATCCAAGCTTGAGCGAACAGCATTATAACTTTGTAATATTTCAAATGTCTTCTCTGTGTAATGATCTTTTTTTTCATCAGCCTCTCAGCAGGCAACTTTAGAATGGAATTCATTTTGGAGAAGAGAAAAATATGGTTTCCAAGGGAACGAGCCCCTCCAAGACTGTAGGCAAGATGATGTGTTTGCACTCGTGTGTGCTTGCACTGGCAATTGTACAGCGTTTATGGATACTCATAAAGAGTACAAACTACAAGTGCCGCACCTTACACATATTTTGAGATGGGTGCCAGCTTCACATACCTCCCTACTTGGTGCAATGAATACCACAGTGAACCCTGTAAGATACGCCCAGCAGTTGTCTCCACACTCAAAAACGTTGCAGTCGCCAAGGGCCCTTGAGAACAGCAGCACACGTCAAACCTTCACAATAAGAGTGATCTGCACAACATCCGGGCTGACTGCGCAAAAAAAGAAAAAACAACAACAAATAAAGGTTAAATAAACAAAAAAGGTTAAATAAACAAAAAAAGAAAATTAACAAAAAAAAAGTTTAAATTTTTTAAAATTTATGTTACAAAATTATTGGATGGATGGATGGAACCTTATTGTCATTGCAATTAAAAAGTACAACAACATTACATTTTCAGTACAAATCCATCCAAGAACAGACATACGGCTATGGCAAGCCTGGGCAATTTTTTTTGCCTCGGGGGGCCACATTTTGAGAAAAGAATGTGTCTGTGGGCTGGTACATCTATTTTTAGGAACACTGATACAAAACCTCACAATAATGTCTAAATGCTAAAAAAGTTATGACAGACCGTCTTAAAAAACGGAATGGAATTTAATTTTTTTTTACTGAATGAGACACCCAGAATGTACATTCAAATGAAGAATGTAGGATTTACAATATTAACTATGAATGGTAAAACACTGAATATTGACAACATATGAAAGTCACACCCCCTCTCAATCAATATCTGATATATCACAAAGCTTTAGAACTTTGTTGTAAAAATCTCCTTCCGCGTCTGTCCCTGACACCCGCATTTCAGGCTGACACTCTGGAAACACTCTGTGGAAACGCTCCCCACCCACACTGATTTGTGCCTCGTCTGAGCTGCTGTGACTTAGATTACCATAGTAACTAATTAGATTACCATAGTAACTAGTATATCATGCAAAAGCGCAGATTCCAACCATATAAATACTTTGTATAGTTCAAGACTTACAGTAATTTGAAAACATCCCTGCACATCATAATGGCGACTACTGTTTCAATCTTGAAGATCTAAAAAAAATATTTGGGAATGTCCGGCGGGCCACATTGAAAAGCTTGACGGTCCGCAGGTCTGAGCTATGGGGTGTACAGAATGGGAACACTGATCGGGTCGACGAAAATGTTCGAAAAATGGTAAACATGGGGGAAGGAAGAGGAGAAAAAAAGTAAGTCCCAAACTAAACTCCTGGCCGGAGGGGCTTAGTTTGGGACCAGGAAAAAACCTCTTGCAAAGCACATGTACATACTACAACATGCAACTCCAGGAGGAGGGGGCTTTGACTTAAAATACTGGCCAAAAAGGTCTAGTAATGATTTTTGCATTTTATTAAAGAAGGTTTATAAAATGTTATTTATGACACAAAAAGCACAGACTCTGGGGTGGTAAAGTAAAAGTCATGAGCTCACATGCTATTAGTTTCTGGTATTTTGTTTTCGTTCCTGTCCAGCGCTCCTATTTTTGTTTCCACTTCCTGTTTGCTTCCATTTGCCACCACTTCCCCTCTGGTCTGAGTGCTGGCTCCCTCACCTGGCAATCAGGACACACCTGTCTCTGGTTGCCAATCAGATAGCCTCTTAAGCATCATCAAGACCATGTATGCTTTGTTCCTAAATGTGCATAGCTTTCCCTTTGCTTCCTGTACACTTCTCCATGTTTTGATTTGCAAAACCTTTTCAACCTATATTCAATTGAATAGACTGCAGAGACAAGATATTTAATGTTCAAACTGAAAAACGTTGTTATTTTTTGCAAATATTAGCTCATTTGGAAAGTTGAGGAATGCTCATCAAACACTTATTTGGAACATCCCACAGGCTAATTGGGAACAGGTGGGCGCCATGATTGGGTATGAAAGCAGCTTCAGTCATTCACAAACAAGGATGCGGCGAGAGTCACCACTTTGTGAACAAATGCGTGAGCAAATTGTCCAACAGTTTAAGAATAACGAGCTATCGCAAGGAATTTAGGGATTTCACCATCTACGGTCCGTAATATCATCTAAAAGTTCAGAGAATCTGGAGAAATCACTGCACGTAAGCGATATTACGGACCGTAGATCCCTCAGGCGGTACTGCAAGATATCACCACATGGGCTCAGGAACACTTCAGAAACCCACTGTCAGTAACTACAGTTTTTCGCTACATCTGTAAGTGCAAGTTAAAACTCTACTATGCAAAGCCAAAGCCATTTATCAACAACACCCAGAAACGCAGCTGGCTTCGCTGGGTCCGAGCTAATCTAAGAATGACTGATTCAAAGTGGAAAAGTGTTCTATGGTCTGACGAGTCCATATTTGAAATTGTTTTTGGAAACTGTGGGCGTCGTGTCCTCCGGACCGAGGAGGAAAAGAACATCCGGATTGTTATAGGCGTAAGGCCAGCATCTGTGATGGTATGGGGGTGTATTAGTGCCCAAGGCATGGGTAACTAACACATCTGTGAAAGTACCATTAAATCTGAAAGGTACATACAGGTTTTGGAGCAACATATGTTGCCATCCAAGCAACGTTATTATGGACGCCCCTGCTTATTTCAGCAAGACAATGCCAAGCCACGTGTTACAACAGCGTGGCTTCATAGTAAAAGAGTGCTGGTGCTAGACTGGCCTGCCTGTAGTCCAGACCTGTCTCCCATTGAAAATGTGTGGCGCAATATGAAGCCTAAAATACCACAACGGAGACCCCGGACTGTTGAACGACTTAAGCTGTACATGAAGCAAGAATGGGAAAGAATTCCACCTGAGAAGCTTAAAAAATTGGTCTCCTCAGTTCCCAAACATCTACTGAGTGTTGTTAAAAGGAAAGGCCATGTAACACAGTGGTAAAAAGGCCCCTGTGCCAACTTTTTGGTAATGTGTTGCTGCCATTAAATTCAAAGTTAATGATTATTTGCAAAAAAAAAAAAAAGTTTCTCAGTTTGAACATTAAATATCTTGTCTTTATAGTCTACTCAATTGAATATAAGTTGAAAAGGATTTGCCAATCATTGTATTCTGTTTTTTATTTACGAATTACACAACGTGCCAACTTCACTGGTTCTATGGTTTTGTAAGTAAAACGGTACAGCGGATATGGGCATTTTCATGAAAAACATGATTTGCCTGGGTGGCTGGGCAGGACATTAAAATAAATAAATAAAACGGAGAAAAAAAACCTGATTTCATAGAGCCCAAAAATGCTGTATATTGTTATTATATACATTATTTGATAAAAGTATGGTACTGTAGTTTTTGGTAGCATATTCTACTGTGTTGTTTTTCATACAATTTTTATCTAGAAGTTACTTTTTTTAATTAAAAAAGGTATGTTACATGTTAAAGTTGTGATTTGTTTTTGGGGTGGGGGGTTCCAGCGCTTTTTAATTGAATTTCCTTTAATTTTGACGGTGGAAGATTGATTAGAGACATGAGTATTTTGAGTTACAAGCTCCGTCAAAAACTAAATTAAACTTGCATATCAAGGCACCACTGTACCGTGTGCGTGTGTGTGTGTGTGTGTGTGTGTGTGTATGCGTGTGTGTGTGTGTGTGTGTGTGTGTTGCGGCCTTGCGAGTTGTTTTTGGTCACAAGACTGACCCACACAGCCTTGTGAGATAAATGGAATGAGATAAGTCACCAGGGAGCTCGCAGCCAGGTCATCGATTTCACAGGTCATCAGATAGAACGGAGGATGTCTGTGCACATGCCCTTCAGCGTTTGGAAAAGGCTATCATTTAACCTGATCAATAGCTCTAATTACTCGGCTCCTCCTATAGCTGTAAATACAGAGGCTACCAAGTAACTGGAATGATGAAACTGATGTAACGCGATCATGTCGTCAGCAGCCAGAATCATAAGGTTAGCTGCAGTCATTTTATCGCAATGCATCCTGGGTTCACGACCAACACAAACGTGAAACCAAATGTGCCAATGACAAGACAGATCATTGCTGGATGACAAGCACAAAAGTGCCTTATTGCAGTGAGACATTTTTCATATAAATGGGAATATATGAACATCCCAGCAGTCTGCATCGTAATGACAGCAGACCTTGCACAGTAAGTGATGTTTTATTATGTTTGTTGGGTCTCATAAAGTCGGCAGTGATGAAGAAAAAAAAAAAAAATGCAAACGTTGATGCATTTTTTAAATGATAAAAATACGTAAATATTAAAATTAAATCAAAATGTGCCCATTACTACATAACATATATACTTACTGCATGTATACAAAACCTTAATGGCCGTGTTTGGATGTTTTTTAAGGGCTTGATAGGCCGAATTGAGCGACTCTCATTGCTCCATTGTAAGTGGACTTTTGATCAAATGTATTTGATATTTAGAATGGATTAACAAACAAAAACATCCATTGTCATGTCTCTCATAATGATTGTGAGTATGATAGGCAAAATTCCCCAAAAAGTGCAGTTCCCCTTTATAGGCCTACTGAAATGATTTTTTAAAATTTAAACGGGGATAGCAGATCCATTCTATGTGTCATACTTGATCATTTCGCGATATTGCCATATTTTTGCTGAAAGGATTTAGTATAGAACAACGATGATAAAGTTCGCAACTTTTGGACTCTGATAAAAAAAAGCCTTGCCCCTACCGGAAGTAGCGTGACGACACCGGAGGAAGGACTGCTCATATTTTCCTATTGTTTACACCAGCAGCGAGAGAGATTCGGACCGAGAAAGCGACGATTACCCCATTAATTTGAGCGAGAATGAAAGATTCGTGGATGAGAAACGTGAAAGTGAAGGACGAGCGTGCAGTGCAGAACGTATCTTTTTTCGCTCTGATCGTAACTTAGGTACAAGCTGGCTCATTGGATTCCACACTCTCTCCTTTTTCCATTGTGGATCACGGATTAGTATTTTAAACCACCTCGGATACTATATCCTCTTGAAAATGAGAGTCGTGAACGCGAAATGGACATTCACAGTGACTTTTATCTCCACGACAATACATCGATGAAGCTCTTTAGCTACTGAGCTAACGTGATAGCATCGGGCTTTACTGCATATAGAAACAAAACAAATAAGTCCCTGACTGGAAGGATAGACAGAAGATCAACAATACTACCAAACACTGGACATGTAAATAAACGGTTAATGCTTTCCAGCTTGGCGAAGCTTAATAATGCTCTTGCCAACAACGCCATTGAAGCTAACTTAGCTACGGAACCTCGACAAAGCTATGCTAAAAACATTAGCTCTGCACCTACGCCAGCTCTCATCTGCTCATCAACACCCGTGCTCACCTGCGTTCCAGCGATCGACGGTACGACGAAGGACTTCACCCGATCACCGATGCGGTTGGCGGCCCGGAGACGGAGGAAGTCAAGGTGAAGTCGTTCGGCTATCGCGTCTGATATCCTCAAAGTGCTCCTGGTTGTGTTGCTGTAGTCCGCCGCTAATACACCGATCGCACTTACAGCTTTCTTCTTTGCAGTGTCCATTGTTCATTAAACTAATTGCAAAAGATTCACTAACACAGATGTCCAGAATACTGTGGAATTTTGAAATGAAAACAGAGCTTTTTGTATTGGATTCAATGGGCTCCGAATACTTCCGCTTCCACTGTTGATGTCACGCGCAAACGTCATCATATCGAAACGTTTTCAGCCGGAAGTTTGCCGGGAAATTTAAAATTGCACCTTATAAGTTAACCCGGCCGTATTGGCATGTGTTGCAATGTTAAGATTTCATCATTGATATATAAACTATCAGACTGCGTGGTCGGTAGTAGTGGGTTTCAGTAGGCCTTTAAGTTATGCAAAGGGTAAATCTGCATTCTTTACCTCTTGACCGACTTGCTCAGACTCGGCGACTACATCAACGCATAGTCAATAAAACACAAATCCTTTCTTTCCATGCTCTATAAAGACAAGCGCAAACTTTTATACCAAATATGACCTTAAGTACCGTATTTCCTTGAATAGCCGCAGGGGTGCTAATTAATTTAAAACCTCCTGTCACTCCGGCGCTTACCAGAAGCCTGCGGGATGGCCAAGCATGCGCTAATTATTTTAAAACCTCTTCTCACTCCGGCGCTTACCTTATCATGAAAAGCACATTTAATAAAAAAAACTTTATTATTGTCTTACCTTTAGGTATAAATGAGTCCATGCCAGCTCCTTTTGAAGAAAAGCATCGATATATAAGTCTTCCTTATCTTTCTTCAGTTTTAAAAGTCTCTCTGTCTCGATGGAGATCTTCCTTTTAAGTATTACTTCCTGCTTCGATTGAAAGTCCAGTTTAGAAAACTGTTTTATTTTAGATATGTAATCCTCCATGGTAAAAGTCCAAGCAAACAATGGCTGCGCACTCTTGCTGCCGGTTGTCTTCTTCTGCAGCACTCTTCTGCAGTACCAGCAGTCGCAAGAAGGATCACTAGCGCCCTCTACCACCAGGAGACGGGAGTCATTTAATGACTCATATTTGACCCGGCGGAAGTGCCAAGCATGCGCTAATTATTTCGCGAAACGAGTTTGACCCAGCTGTAATTCGAGGCATGCGAATACCATATTCCCGGCGCCAATTCAAGGAAATACGGTATAATATCTTACTGTGCTGATAAGCACAAATGGCCGATTTAAGGCGGCTGATGTTACTACAGTATTTCACACATCGCCCTGGATCAATATTACTTTTCCATTTAAAATAATTGTTAGCCCTCAGTGTAACATGATAAGACAGGTGTGTCGAAAGTGCGGCCCGGGGGCCATTTGCGGCCCGCTGCTTGTTTTTTTATTGGGCCACGTCACATTCTAAAGACAAAATTTAAACATCCCGGATTAAAACATTACACTAAAACAAGTAGAATATGTAATTTTGGGAGAAATGCACGCTAAAATGTGCAAGCCGCTGAAATGTGCAAGATGCTAACATGCACAAAGCTGAAATAAAATGCTCATGTTAGAATGATCACAGTTAAAATGTTTCAAGTACCAAGTGGTATGACTATGAAGCGTTCGCATGTAAAATTATTTAAAAAAAAAGTTAGCATGTGTCAAGTAACAAGTTATATGACTCTAATGTGTTCGGCTGTAAAAATGGCTAAAACAGTTAGCATTCTGGCATGCTAAAAGTTAGCATGGGGTAAGTACCAATTTATAAGACTCCGAGGTGTTAGGCTTCAACATTGGCTAAAAAAGTTAGCATGTGTCAAGTACCAAGATATGTCTGAGGCGTTCGACTGTAAAAATTGGCTAAAACAGTTAACATGGTGATGTTTAATAAGCTAGAATGCTAACTGTTAGCACACGTGCATGCTAAGAGTTAGCATATGTCAAGTAGCAAGTCACAAGACTCTGCGGTGTTCGACTTTGATATTGGCTGAACAAAGCTAACATGCTATTATGCTAACGTTTAGTATGTCAGGTAATAATTTATACAACTAAGGTGTAAGGTTTCCAAATTGGCTAATAAAGTTAGCATGTGTCAAGTACCAAGTTATATGACTCTGAGGCGTTCGGCAGTAAAATTGGCTAAAACAGCATGCTAATGTTGCTATGCTATATTGCTAACGTTAGCACGCTCACAGCCAGCATTTGCCAAGTACCAAGTCATAAGATTCTCAGGTATTGAGCTTCGAAATTGGCTAAAAAAGTTAGCATATGTCAAGTACCAAGATATGTCTGAGGCGTTCAGCAGTAAAATTGGCTAAAACAGCATGCTAATGCTGCTATGCTAGATTGCTAACATTAGCATACTAACAATGAGCAAGTTTCAAGTACCAAGTGAAATGACTTCGAGGTGTCTGGCTGTAAAATTGGCTAAAAAAGCTAACATGCTATTACGCTACCGTTTCGTGTGTGGCAAGTACCAAGTTATACAACTAAGGTGTATGGCTTCAAGATTGGCTCACAAAGTTAGCATGTGTCAAGTACCAAGTTATATGACTCTGAGGCGTTCGGCAGTAAAATTGGCTAAAACAGCATGCTAATGTTGCTATTCTAGATTGATAACGTTAGCATGCTCACAGCCAGCATGTGTCAAGTACCAAGTCATAAGATTCTGAGGTATTGAGCTTCGAATTTGGCTAAAAAAATTAGCATATGTCAAGTTCCAAGATATGTCTGAGGCGTTCGGCAGTAAAATTGGCTAAAACAGCATGCTAATGCTGCTATGCTAGATTGCTAACATGAGCATGCTAACAGTTAGCAAGTGTCAAGTACCAAGTGAAATGACTCCGAGGTGTTTGGCTGTAAAATTGGCAAAACAAAGTTAGCATTTGTCAAGTAGCATGTCATAAGGCTGAGTTGTTCAGCTGTAAAATTGGCTAACAAAGTTAGCATGCTAGCATGCTAACAACTAGCATGTGTCAAGAACCAATTAATAAGATTCAGAGGTGTTGAGCTTCAAAATTGGCTAAAAAAGTTAGCATCTGTCAAGTATCAAGTTATATGAGTTGAGACGGTCGGCTGCAAAATTGGCTAAAAAAAGTTTGCATTAGTTAGCAATGCTACCTGAGGTTGAGGCAATCAGTGGCCATGATACTGAACAGCACTGCCTAGTGACCAATAGTATTGGTATTTTTAGTTCATTTAGCCATTTTAATACTTGAAAATGTTTAATTTAGGGCAATATTGTGTCGGATATTCCTTGTTACCCATAACACAAAGCTAATATATGGATGTTGTCTATCATATATTGACTGACCTATATTGTATTGGCATAGTATTTTTATGTGCAAAAATGTATCAAAGTTGCCACATTTTTATTAAACCGGCCCTTGCTCGAAAACATGTCATTTTCCAATTTTTTTCAACCTTCTTATTACTGGCTGGTTGGCTGTTTTTTTTTTTTTTTTTTTTTTCCCTCTGTCATAAGTGCAGGAAGCATGTGTCACTGCAAAGGTTGAGTGTAACATGTTCAACATCCTGGAATGAGCATAAGACATGTTCACGCGTGCTTACAGGCAATGCACGCTAGGTATGATCACTTGACAAGTCTTAATAGGTCATCGTTAAAAACGATCCTTTTCCAAAGACCTGCGAGCGTACGTTTGTTTAAAAGAGGACTGTTTGTTTTTCCTTCTCATCTTGGCGAGGCAGGGACACATATAAACACATGCAACAAGGCCTAGCAGCTAACCAGCCTCAGGGATAGTGTTGCTGTTTAGCCCATAATAGTGACTGATTAGAATACCAGTGGGGGAAGTCAACCCAAAGCACTTGTTGACAGGTGATATTAAGCAATGTGGGGAGTCCTGCCACAGGGAATAGATGATGCCATCAGAAAAACATGCACAGGCTCACACAGGGCTTCTCTTAAACACCAAGGTAGCCAAATAGCGCACAGGTGTCCAACTCAAGGTCCGGGGGGCCAGTTTTGACCCATCACATCATTTTATATGCCCCACGATATCATCACAAGGACAAAGATAAGACCTTCTGGAGGAAAGTTCTGTAGTCAGATGAAACAAAAATTGAGCTGTTTGGCCACAATACACAGTAATATGTTTGGAGGAGAAAAGGTGAGGCCTTTAATCTCAGAAACACCATGCCTACCGTCAAGCATGGTGGTGGTAGTATTATGCACCGGGCCTGTTTTGCTGCCAATGGAACTGGTGCTTTACAGAGAGTAAATGGGACAATGAAAAAGGAGGTATTCCTCCAAATTCTTCAGGACAACCTAAAATCATCAGCCCGGAGGTTGGGTCTTGGGCGCAGTTGGGTGTTCCAACAGGACAATGACCCCAAACACACGTCAAAAGTGGTAAAGGAATGGCTAAATCAGGCTAGAATTAAGGTTTTAGAATGACCTTCCCAAAGTCCTGACTTAAACCCCATTGAGAACATGTGGACAATGCTGAAGAAACAAGTCCATGTCAGAAAACCAACAAATTTAGCTGTACTGCACCAATTTTGTCAAGAGGAGTGGTTGAAAATTCAATTAGATGCTTGTGGATGGCTACCAAATGCCAAGGGACATGTAACCAAATATTAACATTGCTGTATGTATACTTTTGGTCACATTTTCAGTAAGACCCAAAATAAATTCATAAAAGAACCAAACTTCATGAATGTTTTTTTGTGACCAACAAGTATGTGCTCCAATCACTCTATCACAAAAAAAAAAGAGTTGTAGAAATGATTGGAAACTCAAGACAGCCATGACATTATGTTCTTTACAAGTATATGTAAACTTTTGATCGCGACTGTATATAATACATTAACAATGTATTTGTTTCCATAAGCTGCAAAAAAATATTACAATTTTACTTTAAAAACTGGCAGCTCAGTCACCAGAATTTTACAGTAATAGCAGTGTTTTTTTTTTTTTACAGGATAGAAAATAACAATAAATAAATGGAATACAATGTAAAAACAATAACACTGTTTTTAGCGGTGAAATTCAAGCAAAAGAGCTGCCAGTTTATTTTTTGTTTTTTACCATAAAATATTGTTGTTTTAATGTTTTTTTGGTTTGTTTTTTAATACTTAGGATTTTACTGTATATGGAAAAAAACAGTACCAAAGTTGATTTTACAGTAAAAAAACTCAGTCGGCGGAATTTAACCGTAAAATCTATTGTCAATCTTACAGTCTACTTGATTGATAATTTGTTTTGAAATTATAAGTCAAACAGATATTTAAGTACAGTATTTATCTTTAGTTTAACAAAAAATATTTTTGGAATACATGATAATATAATATTTTAATTTGGATAATATTACATTTTCAAAGATATGCAAATCCATGCAGTACTTGAATTTTAATGTCAAAAGGGAAAGAACAAATATATTTGGTAAGAAAAGATTAAGCATTTTATTAACGCATATTATTTCCAGGCTTTTGCGGGCCACATAAAATAATGTGGCGGGCAAAATTTGGCCCCCTGGCCTTGAGTTCGACACCTGTGCCGTAAACAGTCGCGTAAAGCGAACAAGGTCCGTGCTGACTGGACGGCGAGACTTGTAATCACCAAACAGAGGCGGGTGTGTACGATCAGCGTTCCTAGCAAAAAAAGAGTATGGACAAGGGAGGAAAGAAGAGCTGACGACAGAAGTAAACATAAACATAGAAGAACCACAACAAAACTAAACATGACCTAGAAAAAAACAACATGTATTGCACGCAATTGAATACAATTTAAACATTAGTATTATTTGATCATGTAACAAATACTATAAGAATCAGAATACCAGAATTATATAGTGTACATTTTTGTAAAACTACAACAAACAATTCTCAAATATTAATAAATATATCGCATATTACTTTTGACTTCAAAGCAAATGATCAATTTACTTGTTTCTAAAAACAATCTAATAATCAAGTGAATATGCCGTATTTTCCGGACCATAGGGCGCACCGGGCACTGCCGATGAATGGTCTATTTTTGATCTTTTTTCATATATAAGGCACACCGGATTATAGGGCACATTAAAGGAGTCATATTATTTATTTATTTATTTTCTACATGTAAAACACTTCCTTTTGGTCTACATAACATGTAATGGTGGTTCTTTGGTCAAAATGTTGCATGGATTATGTTCTACAGATCATCTTCAAGCCGCTTTCTGACAGTCGCTTCAGGATGCGCCGCTTTGTGGGCGGTCTTATTTACGTGGCTCACCTTCGGCAGTGTCTTTTCTCCGTCATCTTTGTTGTAGCGGTGTAGCGTGCAAGGACGGGAGTGGAAGAAGTGTCAAAAGATGGAGCTAACTGTTTTAATGACATTCAGGCTTTACTTCAATCAATAACGGAGCAGCATCACCTCATCTGCCGTGAAAAACCGTCCGACTGGAACTCTAATATCTAAAGTTCCTTGGGTGAATAATGTAAACTCACTATGCCGGTATGTTTTAGTGCTTTTGTGGCGGGTTTACTGACAGATATAAGTAAGTACTTTACACTACTTTATATTAGAAATGGCAACAGCGGAGGATGAATGTCCGACAACAAGAAGATACAGAAAAAGAAGAAGCTTATCAACGACAGTGTCAGCACGGACTATAAAGGCGGAGGCGTGCACATTTTCAGGACTTATGCAGATCCCAAATACAGATCAGCAGGTACCAGAAGGTAAGAAAAATGTATTTTGCATAATATTGCAAAATAATATGTCTTACCTTATACACACACCATAATAATACTTACAATAATGTTTATTGTGCCGACAATCCACCAAGCGGAGCAGCTTCATAGCTTACCAAAGTCGTATTAAAACATTTTGATAGATTTTTGAGCACCCTGTGTAATGTTCTATATTTGTGGCCTAGTGGTTAGAGTGTCCACCCTGAGATCGGTAGGTTGTGAGTTCAAACCCTGGCCGAGTCATACCAAAGACTATAAAAATGGGACCCATTATCTCCCTGCTTGGCACTTGGCATCAAGGGTTGGAATTGCGGGTAAATCACCAAAAATTATTCCTGGGCGCGGCCATCGCTGCTGCCCACTGCTCCCCTCACCTCCCAGGGGGTGATCAAGGGTGATGAGTCAAATGCAGAGAATAATTTTGCCACACCTAGTGTGTGTGTGACAATCATTGGTACTTTAACTTCAACTTTATTTTCAATGGAACATATTACCGTATTTTTCGGAGTATAAGTCGCACCTGCCGAAAATGCATAATAAATAAGGAAAAAAACATATATAAGTCACACTGGAGTATAAGTCGCATTTTTTGGGGAAATTTATTTGCTAAAACCCAACACCAAGAATAGACATTTGAAAGGCAATTTAAAATAAATAAAAAATAGTGAACAACAGGCTGAATAAGTGTACTTTATATGACGCATAAATAACCAACTGAGAACGTGCCTGGTATGTTAACGTAACATATTATGGTAAGAGTCATTCAAATAACTATAACATATAGAACATGCTATACGTTTACCAAACCATCTGTCACTCCTAATCGCTAAATCCGATGAAATCTTATACGTCTAGTCTCTTATGTGAATGAGCTAAATAATATTATTTGATATTATACGGAAATGTGTTAATAATTTCATACATAAGTCACTCCTGAGCAGGCCTGGCCCTAATCAAACCTGGCTCCCTAGGCAAGATTTTAGGTGGCGCCCCCCCACATCGGCAGTGAAGTGTATATACTCACAAGAAACCGAATAGCTTTGTCTTTGACCTTTTTTTTTACTTAAAGAAAGCAAATCAACATATTATATGAGAATGTTATGTTATGATTATCTTTAACCGAATCACAGCAGTGCTCAAATTAAAAAACAGCATTCCCTCTCATGTGATATTGCTTAATTAACATTAATGATGTGCACTTTAACAACTAGGCTTACAACTATACCTAATATATAAAGGAGTTGAAAAGTGACTATTACCTGCAGGGCAAACATTAGCTAACCAGAAGGCAATAACAATGTAAATGTCCCTGAGGAATGTAAGGTGGGAGTACTGTAATTACCTAACGTTACATTATTATTTTCCATAACAATTTAGCCCCCTCCACAATATTAACCCGACGTTAAAACAGAACTAGCTATTTATTGATTAGCAATTGCCGAATCATGTAACATTAGCTTAATGCTAAAAAAGCCAGGTTACTATCACATTCTGTAACAGACAAATAATTTCATGTAGGCTAACGTTACCTACCTGCTACCTCTGTCTTCTTTTCTCTTTTTTCTTCCCTGGGCACCTGACAGTTTTGGCCATTTTGACATCTTGTGTTGAAGGGAGGGAATGGAGGGGGCGCACCGTGCGGGGGTAGGGGGGGGGGGGGCTTAGTGTTGTAACAAATAATATTTCTATTAAATAGGCTTTACTTTGCATTTTAATTGACGTGGGATTATTTTTTGTATTTAGAAATAATAGTACCAACTTTTTTTTTTTTCTTACATCGCACCCCCGGCCAAACTATGAAAAAAACTGCGATTTATAATCCGAAAAATACGGTAAATGTTGATGTCGTTTACTTAAGTCATATTGCAGTCTACACGTATCTCTTATGTGAGACTGCCATCTACTGGTCACACTTATCATTTCACCATGTACCAAATAAAATAGCTTCGAGGTTGGTGAGCACAACCAAAATTATTCCGTACATTAGGCGCACCAGGTTATAAGGCGCACTGTCGAGTTTTGAGAAAATGAAAGGATTTTAAGTGGGCCTTATAGTCCAAAAAAGACGGTAATAAATGCTGAATACCTGATAAACCACTGAATTGAAGACACTTTTATTCTATCGTTTTCTATTTGTGTTGTGTGATGCTGTGCACAGAACATAAATACTATTTGAACAATCTTTAAATCATACTTAATACTTCCGTATTAATGAGGTTTAGGTGGTTTGAAGGGAAATGTAACCTAATTCATTTTGTCATCGACGGAGAGCTGTTGGCACTTTGAAACATTCCCTTAGAGAGCCATCCTGCAACCTTGATTGTGTGTCCCTGCTCTAAGTGCCACCGATGTGTAACGAGCTTCTCTTTCTGTGACAAGCTCTCTGCGTGTTTCAAACAATAACCTTTAGTTGGGCGGTGTTGTCAGCTTGGTTGCACGCTCACTCTGCAAGGCTTTTAGGGACGTCTGCAGTGGACTGACTGCTCAATTTGTCCAAAAGGAACATTAAAGATGAATTATTTTGCTTACATTATTTATGCAGAAAAATGCATTTAGCTCCAATCTTTTTAAATCTAATGTTATGCTATTAGGCAGAACGTGTCTTTCTAGATGTGGCGGAAGAATACATGCCTTCAAACTTTAAGAAGATTGTAATGCACTTTGCCCTCCCTTCCTTGCTTGCATTCATTTGTGTTAATGCTACATTTCAATGCTATTGTAGTCATACAGTAGGTCTTGTGTTAGAAATGACAGCGCTAAATAGGTATTGCGTGTGAATGATGATATATGCTGACGTCCAGCCAAAATGTCAAATAAATAAATACATCTGAGGAATGGAATTGAGGACAGAAATGCTGGTTAATAAGCAGCATATAATACAACACTAAATATACATATAGTAAATCAGTGTTTCATAACCATAGGGCCCATTGTTGGGCCGCGAGTGCAACCTTAAGGGCTGCCAAAAATATGTGTTTCTCAGCTGTGGTCCATATGGGCCGAAGTGGTACTCAGTTGTCATACATTTTTCCACCACTTGTGGCAGTAAAGACATTATCAAAAAAACAGAAGAAGTCTGGAGCTAAAGTCATAGGGACTTTATTTAAGCGCAAAAATTATGACTAAAGTAGTTGACTAAAATTTTATTGACAGTTCAGTTAACAAACATTATTTATTAGTATTTAGTTATAATGTATTTATTTTAGCAATGTGTATGTATATACATTTTTCATCAGTTTTTATGAGTACCTTCTTTTGCAGTTTATTTGATTAGTATTTATTTTTGTCATCAGCCAGACCTAAGCCTTGATAATAATCCTTGTGATTTACACATGCTTTCATATCATTTGACCCGCGTTCTTAAAATTACCTTTAAAAAGTAAATAATTATAGTTGTAAAAATCTCCTTCCGCGTCTGTCCCTGACACCCGCATTTCTGGAAACACTCTGTGAAAACGCTCCCCACCCACACTGCTTGGTGCCTCGTCTGAGCTGCTGTGACGTAGATTACCATAGTAACTAGTATATCAAGTGTAGCACCCCTACTGTAGGATAGCAGGTTAGTACAACAATTAAGATTACTAGGTTCTTGGCTGTATAATTGAGAGACTCGCAATGAGACGTTACGTACTTAGTGGACCACAGAACAACTGCTGGCAAATTTATTGCACAATAATAAACAATAACACATGAACAGTGTGCTTTTTAAATTGTAAATACCCCCCAAAAATAAATAAAAATAGAGCTCTGTTGCAAAAATTCAAAAGTAGCAAAATAGAAGAAATGTCCTTTTTAAATTGTCCTTTGAAAAAGTAAATTCTACCCGGGTAGTAATGAATTGAACACTGTCTATATTCCTTGGTTGGGAATCCTTAGTTCTATTGTAATCCGTTATTCCATACTGATTCGGTTCGATACTTGCGACTCTGATGGTGGATCAGTTCAGTTATAGGTTGCTGCAGAGTGTGGAGACCGATGCAGCTGGCCACACCACATCCAAACGCTCCCTCTCCGCAGACTCTCACTCACTGGGACTGGCTCGCCATCATAACTCAAGTCCAGTTTGGAACCAGACTTCGGGATCATACAAAAACCAATCTGCACATAGCAGTACAGAATGTAATCAGTTAGAATACTCTTTTTACTCTTAGTTCTCTTCCATATGGTACCATGTTAACTTCAATTTTAAATCAATAAACACAGTTACTCATTTTAACCATTTAGTTATGGATATATGAATACTGGTCGGTTCACACTGTACTCCATATAAGTCTGTAAGACTTTAACAGCAGCATCAAATCATGAAAACTATAGTAGCTTCACCTCTTACTTATGACTTCAATGAATGAAATGAGTTACATCCATTTAAGGATTTTTACCCTTTTATCTTTAAATTATGAACTGTGAATTATCACTTTTTAAACCATCACAAAATAAAAGAAATGATTATCTAACTGAAATCACATTTTGGTCATCATGTATTATAATGGTTATCATTTTAACTGTATCAATTTAATAAATGAAATGTATCAACAGTTCCCCTTTAAGCAGAATGACGAGGGTGCTTTTAGCAGCATTGAAATGAATGCAGCTCCTCTGCTCATTGCTAAGGCTGAACACAGTAACATTAAATAAACCTCTCTTTTACACAAAACGAAAATACAATAAAGTTATCCAACTGCAACATGCTAACATGTCACAGGGCATTCTCTCAAGACATCATATTACTCCAATTGGTTTTGTACATTTTAACTCTGTGTCTTGTTATCAAACTCCTCTCTTTAGCGCTAACAGGATGGCTAGGCTAACAGGCTTGCTAGTAGGCCTCACTCACAAAGTAACACTTACTGAAGTTCTTAGCAGCACAAAACACAGCAATCCAGCTCCCACTGGAACCAGGCTATCTTATGCTGCTTTTCCAACACTCGGTTTGAGAAGTGACAAGTATTTTAACTTATAAACCTTGTCTTTGTAACACAACGATATGACTCGTGCCTTCACTCTTTGACGTTCAGTGAAGGAATGTCTGGAATGAGAAAGGTGCATGCGACCTCTACTGGCCAACATGTGAATAACGTGCTGCGTGCATGTATCATTAATTTAACCCTGTAGTGACCACATGACTTTGACACATCAAGTTTAACATTTTTTAAGTGACCAAAGTGACTTTGGCACACCATAGATTAGAAATGAATAATAGGAGAATATATTAGTGACACTATATTTCCATATGGGTTACACAAGCAAAAGTGCAGATTCCAAACATTTAAATACTTTGTATAGTTCAAGACTTACGGTATTTTGAAAACATCACTGCACATCATAATGGCGGCTACAGTTTCCATCTTAAAAATCTAAAACAATTATTTGGGAATGTCCGGCGGGCCAAATTGAAAAGTTTAACGGGCCGCATGCGGCTCCCAGGCCTTAATTTGCACAGGTCTGCTGTAACATAGCAAAATGTGGAAGAAGTGAAGCGTTGTAAATACTTTCCGAATACAAAGCATTTGTAAAAAATATGAATTGTACAGTTAACATTAATATAAACAAATCAGATACAGGTCACATGTGGGCAAAAATAAAATCGAACATGCAGTTTGAATGTAGCCTAAGACCAGTACACATTTGTGTTTGTTGTGTCTTTTATACACACCCCTGCAGCCCTAACCCTACAGTGTGTTACACAAGTAATATTGAAGACCGAAACTGGGCAACAAAAAACTTCTTGTTTAAGGCCACAAAAAGCTGGAGATATCCTGTTGAGGACATGCTGTATGAAAAATGGATGGATGGGTTCCAATGCACACGTTTTACTAACTTGTATAACGGCTGTAGAAGCTGATCAACATATGTTAAATTCAGTGGAAGACACCTGAAAGTCAAATGCTTTGACATATTATACATTACAGCTAGAGCAGTGGTTCTTAACCTTGGTTCGATCGAACCCTAGGGGTTCGGTGAGTCGGCCTCAGGGGTTCGGCAGAGCCTCCGCCGCGGAGGTCAAGACACGCACGACTCATCGTGTAAATAAAAACTTCTCCCTGTCGGCGTATTATGGATACCCCCACACAATGTTCCCTCTAATTTTCCATATGCGTGAGCAAACGCAAAAACTCCTTGAGCATTTAGTGGAGCACATGTGAGCGACGTAAGACCAGCAGCCCACCTGTCCCAAACCTGACTAAATAACAAGTTCAATGTTTTATTTTTGTAATCAAATGACAGCAGTCATTTCAATGAGATTATTTTCTAATATAAGTGTTTTGGCCCACTTACTATGACTATAACATATTGTTTTTCATGAGCTGTGTACCAGTATTGTATGTCTGGGTGGGGGTCCTACTTTGGAAATAATGTGAACCCCTTTCAGATATCCATTTAGTTCCCACTAAAACATTCACATGTTGCACAATGAGATGTAAACATGGGATCATGTGTACATTCCTGTAACTTTCTGTTTGTAAAATATACCTTTATTAGTATTTCTTTAATATAATAACATCATTTTATGATTACGGTTCGGGTTCGGTGAATGCGCATGTGAAACTGGTGGGGTTCGGTACCTCCAACAAAGTTAAGAACCACTGAGCTAGAGGCTTGTTATGATACTGAGGAACGTGGGTGAGTATGTCCTCCAGGAGAATTGCATTGTCCAGCATGGGCGGCATGAGTACATGAGTATAATTGTTCCTTTCACACGAATAGGTGAGCAAGGTGGCGGTACGGAACCTCTCAGTCGACATGTTTTCAAACACCACGTTTGAAAATAAATGTGTATGCAAAAGAGGGGCTTTCAGTTCAATCAGGGGCGCAGAGCCGTCAAGTAGGGGAGATTGGTGCCAGAGGGGCCTTTGCAAAATTACAATTAAACCGTCAGAACCAGAGTCAAGAGCAGCCACTTCAAACCTTTTTCTTATTAATTGGGATTTGGGGAGTACCTAGGTTTCCTTGGTAGCGAGGTTCAAGTGGTGGTTAGTGAATGATAGAGCGACTCTTTGAGCCCTTCTATCTCCCAGGCCTGTGAAGAAGAGATTGCTACGAAACGTGATCAACAGTCTCTCGAGGGTCACGGCGTGGAGCGTTCGAGCACCTTAAGTGCTCGGTGCTTTAGTCTCATGCTCTTTGTTGCAGCACTCACAAATATGTTTTAGGAACTGACTGAAGTGGCTCTCAAACAGCAGCCTCCTGCTTCAAAGATCCGTACACAAAGAACGCCACCTCAAAAGCTGTGCATCACTGTTCTTTAGGTGGCCTTGGAATTTGATGTCGTTACACAGGCTATTCTAAGGATAGTGTGCAGGGCCTTTATGAATTCTAAACTATAAAACTTCACTGCTTATTCAAATGGATGGTGAAAGGACAAATGGACTTTGCAGGGTCATATGCAGTGTTGGGACTAACGCGTTACAAAGTAGTTTCGGCGGTAACTAGTAATCTAACACATTATTTTTTATATTCAGTAACTCAGTTACCGTTACTACATGATGCGTTACTGCGTTATTTTACGTTATTTTTTATGTAGTATCGGCTAGAAACAGAAGATCTGAGTGTGTTTTATTGCAGCGCTGCAGTGTTGTCCTTCTGAATCTCTTGTGTCACAAACCGGTGTGTGTCTGGGTGTGGGTGTGGTTGTGGGTGTGGGGAGGAGAAGGGGGGGGGGGGGGGTGCGCGCAATACAACGTAAACCATTGGCCAACCAAAAAGTAACCACAGAACACTATTGTTCTGTGGTTACTTTTTGGTTGGCCAAGCGGACACGACGACAGGCTGTCCTCACTCAGGTCCACACGGACCTGGAGGGGGCGTGCCTTAAGTCCGTCTGGAAATCGGGAGAAATTCGGGAGAATGGTTGTCCCGGGGAGAGGCACTGAAATTCGGGAGGGTTGGCAAGTATAAGATATTCTCACTTCTTTTCTTTTGTCGAGCACAAAGAAAAGAACATTTTAGTTAAATGTAAGTTGTGTCTTGGATCAAAGATCCCGTCTACTGCCCAAAACAACAATTCAAATCTGCCTGGTTAGGCTTTGTGTATGTCACATGTGCCTTCCTTAGGTGAAGCCAGGTTTACAGCTATGTTGATATTATGCTGTTTGTTACTTATGTATGTTATGTTGCAACTATTTCAAATAGTTTTGTCAATTTGTTCTGGCCTGAAATAAATTGGCCCTTTGAAACATATCTTTGTCTTTGTGTGTTGTACGTAGCCCACATTGCTTAGCAGAGTTCAGTGATGCAAATGCATGTCAAGTTGATCAACAGATTGTATTATTTCCAGTGCAATAACAGTACTGAAATGAAGGCTAAAAGGGCATTAATGGGAGCTTTTTAAAAAAAAAAGAAGAAAAAAAAAAAGTAACTTAATAGTTACTTTTCACAGTAATGCATTACTTTTTGGTGTAAGTAACTGAGTTAGTAACTGAGTTACTTTTGAAATAAAGTAACTAGTAACTGTAACTAGTTACTGGTTTTCAGTAACTATCCCAACACTGGTCACATGGTAGAAAATGAAAGCAATCTTCACCTTTACTAAAGCTGGAGTTACTTAATTTTTGTATTCATATGCCCACTTACTTTATATTTGTTTGTATTGAATGCTGTAAGCTCTCTAAGATAAAGGACCCATAGAAACCAGATAACCAACATTTCACTAACAAGTGTTCTTTTTGTTTTTTTTGCCCTGAATTTGACAGCAGTTCCCATATTAACAATTAGTTGTTGAGTAATTGGCAGATAACTAACTGAACTTCCCCTTTCCATCGCCAGACTCCATATGCCACCCCCCTTTGGTGCAATGTCATCAACAGAACTGGAGCCAATTTCCCCGCACAGACAGTGTGGATAAAGGCATGGGAAATTATTATATTGATTGTTTTGTCGCCCTGGTCCATGATTACTTCAAAACTGATAAAACATTATTAATAAAAAATAGACTTTCTTGCTTTTCCATAGACACTATAGCCTGTTTCCTCATGCTCTTTGAACTTTTCCTCAAGCATTTTGATAAAAAACATCAGTAGAAGAGGACGCAAAACAGAATACGAGCGCCTTACAGAGACCTTCTCTTTCTTTCGTGTTTGAGCGTGAAGTCTGCCCGTCTTTTTCCACGGCGTGGCGGAGTTGGGAGAATGGCCGTGCGAGCAATCTGAGGGTTGCTGGTTCAATCCCCACCTTCTACCATCCTAGTCACGTCCGTTGTGTCCTTGAGCAAGACACTTCACCCTTGCTCCTGATGGGACTGGTTAGCGCCGTGCATGGCAGCTCCCGCCATCAGTGTGTGAATGTGTGAATGTGTGTGTGTGAATGTGTGAATGTGTGTGTGTGAATGGGTGAATGTGGAAAATAGTGTCAAAGCGCTTTGAGTTCCTTAAAAAGGTAGAAAAGCGCTATACAAGTACGACCCATTTACCATTTACCATTTCCCCAGGTTTTGACTCAGTCCCTCCCCCCCCAGGGTGCTTCAGATTTTCGGCTCAAGTCTTTAAATTGTTTTCTGTCCAAACGCCAACCAAAACCCATCTTCTTCGAAGTCAGAATCAATAAAAAGTGATTGATGTAAATTATACTCCTCTTTCTTGCCCAATCGGTGACCACAGATGAGGCGCTAGCTGTCCAAAGTCGGGACCCATGGTGGACCACTCTTCTGTTCATCAGTTGGGGACGTCTCTGCGCTGCTGACCTGTCTCCACTCAAGATGATCTCCTGCTGGCCCCGCTATGGACTGGACTCTCACTATTATGTTGGATCCACTATGGACTGGACTTTCACTATTATGTTGGATCCACTATGGACTGGACTCTCACAATATTATGCTAGATCCACTCGACGTCCATTGCACCGGTCGCCCAGGAGTGGGGGCCCCACATCTGCAGTCCCCTCCAAGGTTTGTCATTGTTGTCCCATTGGGTTGAGTTTTTTCTTGCCCTGATGTGGGATCTGAGCAGAGTATGTCGTTGTGGCTTGTGCAGCCCTTTGAGACACTCGGGATTTAGGGCTATATAAGTAAACTTTGATTGATTGATTGATTGATTATTGGCGTCATGGCGTCATGGCGGTGTTTACGGAAGTAAACTCGGAAGTTTAGTGTTTTTTGGAAACTCTGAAGTAAACACGCTTCAATTGTAGTCGTTTCAGTAGTGGCGCATTTGTGGCAATTTCAAGGATTTTGTGCAATGAAAGTCAACATTTTCAGAACCGCTGACAAGATGGGGACATTTGCCTCGAAGTCGGCTCTGAAGAGCGTGTTGGCGACATGAGTTCCTAAAACATTATATTTGCCTGTTTTTTACTAATTTGTGAACTACTTTATTTTGTATCTGTCTATTTTGGTCAAAATGATGACGCTTATGAGAAGCATCATCATTATTCGCCATTATGCGATACACACTGAAGTCGCATCATAACATTATCTGATTGATTTGTTATATAAAACTCATAATAATAATGTCTATAATATTGCTGACAGAAAAACAACTTTCATAACTTATGATAAGCAGAGCACACTACTACATCTTTGCAGTATAGGTGTGCTACTTAAACTTAACCGATGTATTTTAATAGTCTTAGTGTTATTTTAGAGTAGTGTTTTGGGGGCTCTGAAGACTGGATGCACTGACAGACTCATAGTCAAAAAGGTGGAGTTCAATGGGTGTTGGTTTTTTTATCTTCACTTTTATCGTTTTCACCATACAGGGCAGGTTATTGTGATAGTCCAAATCACCCATCCCTACTGGCCATGTGTGGCCTGGGGGCCTTGAATTTGACACCTGTGGTCTAAATGCCTTAAACTACCATTACAATAATAACAGGGAACTAACTATATTGCTTTTCACCCATTTCAATTTCTTCAGTATTACTTGTGTAATTCTAATAAAGGAACAACAAGTTGTAAGCAAAAAAATCTTGCAAGTGCAACAATTCTGAATCAAAGATGTTGTGCACAGACAACATATCTTTGGGTGGACATCCAGCCCGTTTTACAGTCAAGAAAGTTTCTTTCCATCAGAACCTCCTGTGTTTTCAGTTCAAGTCTGTAGTGCTGTGCAAGTTTGTTTACACTGCTTTCACCTGTTTGCGAGTTGCCTGCTAACTTTTGAATGCAACAACACTGTCCTTATGTGTTTGAGCCATCTCATGCTTACTAAAGATGACTGAGGCTTTCTTACACTTACACTTTCAACCATTCAGATGTATTTAGTGTTTGTTTTGTAATTCTAACACAGTGCCAAAAAGTTGTGAGTGAAAAGATCCTACAAGTGCAAAAACTGTTTGCGCACTTGCATCAAGAACCTTCCTGGGGACTAAGCCGCCCCTGTTCTTCAAACATGGTGACGCCCCTGAGAAGGATCCAGGGGTACCAGGAGGGAACCCACTAACTTCCAACCAGCTTCATGTGTTGTCAATCATGTGACATCATGCGCGATATGTTAAAAAAAAAAACACAACGTATTTTGCCCATTGTGGACAATTTTTGGACAATGGACAAAATCTAATGAAATTCTTAGTTGAAGACAGTCCCAGCGTTTGTTATTTGTGTTTTTTTTCGATATTCACTATTTAAAGTAGGGAAGGGATTCAGATGTCCCCATTCCTGGGTGGATCTCACAAGAGAAGCAGGTGGGGGAGGGGGGTTAATCGTTTTAGAATGCAGTCGGCAAAGTTGTGGTCAAAGTTGGAATTGCCACAAAACACATTTTAAGATATTCAACACTCTTCTGCTATTTGGTGGCTAAAGTGAATAGTGCATTCCCACAATTTGTAATGTTTCATGTGTCAGGTAAACTGCGACAAACGGGGCCATATGAATTCCCTTCCTACGGTTTGTACTGAGACCCCGAGTGAATACTTGGCAGGGACCTGCAGTGAACTGCTTACCTAAATTATTTCAATTATGTTTCTTCATCAAAAGACAAACAATAAGATGAGAATGACTTGCACACATTGCAGCAATAAAAAAAAGTATTGCTTTCTTTGAAAAAAAAACCTAAAAACTGCCTGTCTGGCCAAATGGAGCAATTTTGTATTGTTTTGCCTTTGAACACCACCACATAGGTTGGCATTTACCATTGTAATTACAGTTATTTTATGCAGAAACTCCAATTTCAGTGGTTAAATAATATTTAGTAAAACATTAAATAATACTCATCATTGGGGCTGCTCGAGTTTAGTCTTAGAAGGATGCAGGTTTTGGAGTTGAAGATCCACAGTTCAAATCCTGCTGCTAACAAAAAGGCAGTTGCAACTAGTTGTTGGAGGAGTTGCTGGTCTGCTTCCTGACTACTGCCAAAGTGCTCCTGAACAAGGCTAAGAAGCTCTGTGGTATCAGTTAAAGGTTGTGGTGACTGTGCACCTAATTTCAATTTAAACAGTCTTGAAGGTATGCACTTTTATATAAATTCCATTGCGATAAAGTATAAAGGCACAATCATTTAACTAATTGTATTTATGTTTGGTGGTAACAATGAAAGAAATGCATCTTCAGTTTTGGTCCCAGCTGGTTTAGCATGTCTTTGGCTTTATTTGCTTACCGATTCTGCTGACTACTCCCAGCCTGGTCATAGTTCTTAAATGTCATTAACAACTATCTTTAGGAGCACATCTAACTGCTTTTAAGCCGATATTGCGGTTTAGCACAGATTCAATTGTTGGCCTCTCTGACGCAGGAACTAACTGGGCTTAACTTGGCTCTGAATGTGAATTATTATTCAAAACTACACTACAATGTTTGCAAAGAAGGACAGTCATACTCATGATGTGTTGCTTATGGAAAAGCATGTCATCAGTCTTTTTTACATTTTGCACACGTAATTTTATTTGCACCTTTATTTTAATGTTTGTTTTTAAAAGGACATGTTATTGGTGCGCCGTTCGATTTTCAATAAAAGTGTCCAGGAAAATAATGATTGCCGCGTTTAGGTAAGGTTACTTTATTAGTACCAAAAGGTAAGCTTGTTTAGCAGCCAGCAAGACCAGGACATTCATTAACATGCAGGAAAAGGTAAAATCTCAGACACGCCACACACAATTTTCGGTGTAGATATGAAACAAACTACAGTAAAAATAGAAATTAAACCTTTTAAACTAGTGTGTTTACGCACACAATATAACCCTGCATTAAAGGCCTACTGAAACCCACTACTACCGACCACGCAGTCTGATAGTTTATATGTCAATGATGAAATCTTAACATTGCAACACATGCCAATACGGCCGGGTTAACTTATAAAGTGCAATTTTAAATTTCCCGCTAAACTTCCGGTTGGAAACGTCTATGTATGAAGACGTATGTGGAAGTATTCGTACCCAATGTGTCACCATACAAACTGCTCTGTTTTCATCGAACAATTCTACAGTATTCTGGACATCTGTGTTGGTGAATCTTTTGCAATTTGTTTAATGAACAATGAAGACTGCAAAGAAGAAAGTTGTAGGTGGGATCGGTGTATTAGCAGCTGGCTGTAGCAACGCAACAAAGAGGACTTACTTGGATAGCAGACGCGCTTGCCGATGCTGGCCGCCAACCGTATCTGTGATCGGGTGAAGTCCTTCGTCGCGCTGTCGATCGCTGGAACGCAGGTGAGCACGGGTGTTGATGAGCAGATGAGGGCTGGCTGGCGTAGGTGGAGCGCTAATGTTTTTATCATAGCTCTGAGAGGTCCGGTTGCTAAGTTGCTAAGTTAGCTTCAGCGCCATTAGCAACAGCATTGTTAAGCTTTGCCAGGCTGAGAATTATTAACCGTGTAGTTACATGTCCATGGTTTAATAGTATTGTTGATCTTCTGTCTATCCTTCCAGTCAGGGATTTATTTATTTTGTTTCTATCTGCATTTGAGCCAGATGCTATCACGTTAGCTCAGTAGCTAAAAAACTTCACCGATGTATTGTCGTGGAGATAAAAGTCACTGTGAATGTCCATTTCGCGTTCTCAACTCTCATTTTCAAGAGGATATAGTATCCGAGGTGGTTTAAAATACAAATCCGTGATCCACAATAGAAAAAGGAGAGTGTGTGGAATCCAATGAGACCTTGTACCTAAGTTACGGTCAGAGCGAAAAAAGATACACCCTGCACTGCCTCTCTAGTCCTTCACTCTAACGTTCCTCATCCACAAATCTTTCATCCTCGCTCAAATTAATGGGGTAATCGTCGCTTTCTCGGTCCGAATCTCTCTCGCTCCATTGTAAACAACGGGGAATTGTGAGGAATCCTTCCTCCTGTGACGTCACGCTACTTCCGGTATAGGCAAGGCTTTTTTTTAATCAGCAACCAAAAGTTGCGAACTTTATCGTCGATGTTCTCTACTAAATCCTTTCAGCAAAAATATGGCAATATCGCGAAATGATCAAGTATGACACATAGAATGGATCTGCTATCCCCGTTTAAACAAAAAAAAAATCATTTCAGTAGGCCTTTAATGAATATTGTCATTTTTCCAAATATATTGCTGTCAATACAGGAATATGCATGTGTTAACTCATATGCAGGATGCCTTTCTTCTTCGATATGTCAGATTGCACAAATGCGTGAAAACATTTTTTTTTACATTTCTTTTTAACACCAGCAAACTGCAAAAGTGCAACAACAAAAATAGAAACATAAATTAAGGGCAATGAGTGTAATACTCCATCAAATTAAATACTTCATAATAATTGTTATTGTCAGGTGCTGTAATACATGGGCGGGTGGATGAATATTGTCATTCCAGCCAAGGTTTTCATCTGTGAAGTCGTCACGGTGTTCCTCACGAGAATTGTGCATAAAACAGCATGCAAGCACAATTTATTTGGCAAAACTCCAGTTTTTCTGAACACAGATGCAGGCAAAGTCTCTGCAGAGGTTCGAAAACTGGATGGGAATCGTCTGTACGGATCTTAACTGGTACTTTGTTGAAATTGGTAACTGTGTCTAAAAGCCTTGGGATTCCTCAGGGGTCAGCTCTGGGACACATATTGTTTAACATGTACATGCTGCCATTAGGCCAGCTAATACGCAGCTACAATGTGTCCAACCACAACTATGCAGACTACGTGTTACTGACAACAGGTAAACATTGGCCTGCTGATTCACTTTGTCACTGCATCGAACAGATCAGTGTGAATGCAGAACAGTGAAGTAAAAACTGAAGTCTTTAGCTGTGGCCCACACAAGCTAAGCCTAAGTCACCTTCAGACCCTCAATACTTGAATTTACACAACCACATTAAATCAATAACATCTTTTTGCGGGGAGGCGTGGCTTAGATGGTAATATCCCGCCAGAAACTTGAGGGTTGCTGGTTTGATTCCAACTTCTGTCAACCTCGTCACTGCCGTTCTTGGGCAAGACACTTCACCCGCCTTGGTCCCAGTGCCAAAATCTAATGAATAGTGTCTAAACCAGACATAGACTAACTCATGTCTTTGTCTCCGGCAGGCTAGGCTACTTTAGTGGCCTTCTTACTGGTGTCTCTAAATAGGCTTTAAAGCATCTGCAGTACAGTACATCCTGAATGCCGCAGCTCGAGTCCTGACTAGAACCAGGAAATACAACCATATCAGTCCAGCGCTTAGGTGCTTCTTCAATCCAATCAATCCAATCCACTTTATTTATATAGCACATTTACACAACAAGAATGTTTCCAAAGTGCTGCACAGCCATGTTAAAAACAATATTAAAAACAATATTATGCTACAATAAAAACAAAGAATAAATGAATAGAAAACAAATACAGAGACAATATAAAAAATAAATATGATTAAAAACGATTTTAAAGGGTAAAACCAATTAAAACAGTAAAATAGACATCAAAATTTATTAAAAAAAACACACAGGACAACAGAGGACAGAAGACCACACAACTCACGTAGTGTTAAAAGCCAAAGAATAAAAGTGGGTCTTAAGACGAGACTTAAAACACTCCACTGTGGAAGCAGTTTGAACATGGAGGGGCAGAGTGTTCCAGAGTTTAGGGCCGACCACAGAGAAGGCCCTGTCTCCCCTGGTTTTAAGTCTCGTCCTGGGCACCACGAGCTGGAGCTGGCTCTCGGACCTCAGAGCCCGCGCAGGAGTGTACATTTGGATGAGGTCCGAGATATACTGAGGTGCCAGTCCATGTAAAGCTTTAAAAACAAACAGCAAGGATTTAAAATCAATTCTAAAATGAACAGGGAGCCAGTGCAAACTCCGAAGAATTGGGGTTATATGCTCGCGTTTCCTGGCCCCTGTTAAAAGTCGTGCTGCCGCGTTCTGGACTAACTGCAACCGGGAGAGAGCTTTTTGGCTAATGCCAGCATAAAGTGCATTGCAGTAGTCCAGGCGACTTGAAATAAAAGCATGCACGACTTGTTCAAAAAGGTTAAAAGATAAAAATGGTTTTACCTTTGCTAAAAGACAAAGATGATAAAAACACGATTTTAAAACGCCATTGACTTGTTTGTCAAATTTAAAATCGCTGTCTATAGTGACGCCAAAGCTGGTGACTTTGGGACGCACATAATTTTGCAATGGTCCCAAGTCAGTGAGGGCCGGACCAAAAACTGAAATTTCCGTTTTTCCCTCATTCATTATTAAAAAATTCTGGGCTAACCAAGCCTTGACATCACATAGACAGTTGAGAAGGGGTTCTTGTTGCTCAAAGACAGCTCTGCTTGTGTTCAAGCCTTTTGGTCTAGCGCCAAAGTACATCTCTGACATGTTAGAGCCATATGAAATTCTCGGGCTCTGAGAAAGTGCCCAGAGTCAGGACTAAATATGTTGAGGTGGTGTTTCCTTTTTTTGCAGCTATAACCTGGAACAGTCTTCCAGAAGATTTGAGATAGGTCCCAATTTTGATAATGTTCAAATCCAGGCTAAAAATATGAAACATGTTATTTGCCGTCTTGCAAAATGAAGTATGATCAGTGTCAAAGCTTGGTCCGCATTGCCGGCAGTAAGTCGTACCCGTTTCCAGTGAGGGTTGGACTCCGCCAAGGCTGCCCTTTGCCACAGATTCTGTTCATAACTTTTATGGACATAATTTCTAGGCGCAGTCAGGGCGTTGAGGGGATCTGGTTTGGTGGCTGCAAGATTTGGTCTCTGCTTTTTGCAGATGACGTGGTCCTGATGGCTTCATCTGGCCAAGATCGGCAGCTCTCACTGGATCGGTTCGCAGCCGAGTGTGAAGCGACTGGTGACTGGCGACTGATCGGTGTGGCGTCTTCAGTAATGCGGATGCTGTATCGATCCATTGTGGTGAAAAAGGAGCTGAGCCGGAAGGCAAAGCTCTCAATTTACCGGTCGATCTACGTTCCCATCCTCACCTATGGTCATGAGCTTTGGGTTATGACCAAAAGGACAAGATCACGGGTACAAGCGGCCAAAATGAGTTTCCTCTGCCAGGTGGCGGGGCTCTCCCTTAGAGATAGGGGGTGAAGCTCTGCCATCCGGGGGGAGCTCAAAGTAAAGCCGCTGCTCCTCCACATCGAGAGGAGCCAGATGAGGTGGTTCGGGCATCTGGTCAGGATGCCACCCGAACGCCTCGCTAGGGAGGTGTTTATGGCACGGTCGACCGGTAGGAGGCCACGGGGAAGACCCAGGACACGTTGGGAAGACTATGTCTCCCGGCTGGCATGGGAACGCCTCAGGAGTTGGACGAAGTGGCTGGGGAGAGGGAAGTCTGGGCTTTTCTGCTCAGGCTGCTGCCCCCGTGACCTGACCTCGGATAAGCGGAATAAGATGGATGGATGGATAATGTAGATGAAAAAGGATTGATAATAATTGTGATTACTCAAAATGAATCCACTGCAACCCTGTGATTAATCTGATTACATTTTTCATCTTTTGACAGCACTACTTTTAACAAAATGCCACAACCACATAACACAAAATACAGCAGCACTAAAGCTTTAGAACATTACCACAAGTCTGCCTAGATCACAATGAATACCACTCCTGACAGATGAAATATTGATTCTCGCTCCAAATTGAACCCCATTAAACATGCAGCCCTCAAGTTTAATTACAGTCTTCCGAAAGCTCACTTCGCTGAGTGCTGAGGCTGTAAACATCATCTTGATTTGATCGGAGCCTGACACTGATGAAGCAAATCACCATAAATGAATTAATCTAATAAGTCACAATGTGCAAATCTCCCTGCGTGTTGGTGCTAATGATGATTTCAACTACACTTAAGGCTTCATTATGCTACAGCAGAGTTGCTACTCTGGCCTTTCTAACAAGGGACTTGACCCTGTTGTACCTCTTCAGCCGGTGCTGAACACGCGACTTGCAATCCTCCGCTGAGACTCTAGGGGCAGTGTTTTCCTGAGAGTCAGCAACCACATCGTTCGATGACTAGCTATTTAGTTTCCTGTGTAATAGTAGTAAACAATGGCGACTGAAGCAGATGACTAGATCTTTGGCGGCTATTTCGGCAGTGCTTTCACTGGAGGGAAAAAACAGAAAAGGCTACAAATCACAAATATTAACGAGCAATTTTAAAAAGCCGACTAATTACAGGTCCACGTTGCTGTTGATGTTAGGTTATATATTTTGGAAAGATGCACATCAAGCTCCGTTAGAGGGTTTGTAAGGAGAAGAGCGAACCGGCGACAAAGCCACGCTGTTCTAACACGTGGCTTGGCATTGTCTTGCTGAAATAAGCAGGGGCGTCCATGATAACGTTGCTTGGATGGCAACATATGTTGCTCCAAAATCTTTCAGCATTATTGGTGCCTTCCCAGATGTGTAAGTTACCCATGCCTTAGGCACTAATACACCCCCATACCATCACAGATGCTGGCTTTTGAACTTTGCGCCTATAACAGTCCGGATGGTTCTTTTCCTCTTTGTTCCGGAGTACACGACGTCCACAGTTTCTAAAAACAATTTGAAATGTGGACTCGTCGGACCACAGAACACTTTTCCACTTTGCTTCAGTCCATCTTAGATGAGCTCGGGCTGTGTTTATGGGTGTTGTTGATAAATGGCTTTTGCTTTGCATAGTAGAGTTTTAACTTGCACTTACAGATGTAGCGACAAACTGTAGTTACTGACAATGGTTTTCTGAAGTGTTCCTGAGCCCATGTGGTGATATCCTTTACACAATGATGTCGGTTTTTGATGCAGTACCGCCTGAGGGATCGAAGGTCACGGGCATACAATGTTGGTTTTCAGCCTTACTGCTTACGTGCAGTGATTTCTCCAGATTCTCTGAAAGTTTTGATGATATTACGGACCGTAGATGGTGAAATCCCTAAAATCCTTGCAATAGCTGGTTGAGAAATGTTGTTCTTAAACAATTTGCTCACGCGTTTGTTCACAAAGTGGTGACCCTCGCCCCATGCTTGTTTGTGAATGACTGAGCATTTCTTGGAAGCTGCTTTTATACACAATCATGGCACCCACCTGTTCCCAATTAGCCTGTTCACCTGTGGGATGTTCCAAATAAGTGTTTGATGAGCATTCCTCAACTTTCTCAGTCTGTTTTGCCACTTGTGCCAGCCATTTTGAAACATGTTGCAGGCATCAAATTCCAAATGAGCTAATATTTGAAGAAAAATAACAACATTTTCCAGTTCAAACGTTAAGTACCTTGTTTTTGCAGTGTCCTTTGAAAAGGATTTGCAAATCATTGTATTCTGTTTTTATTTACGATTTGCACAACATGCCAACTTCACTGGTTTTGCGTTTTGTAATAGGTTATAGTATTAGAGTAAATTATTAGGCATAGCTTATCAAGATAATTGTATACGACAACAATATATAATTTATTGTGATCCTGTAGTGCAAATATTGTTTTTCAAATGACAGCAAACCAAACCAAATAAAAGTGCAGTTCTAAAAAAGGTTGTCTTCTGCCTAGTTTGCTTTTCCACTCAAGTCTGTTAAGAGAAGGGTTTTAAAAATCTGTTAGGTATTTGATGAAATCTTTCACAAGTTAAATAAATGAATTGCTTAAATCTGCGCACATGTTATAGTCAAAGTAATTAAAAGTTAATCAAAGCTCCGATATCAAGTGTGTGTCAGTATTAACAGGCAAGCCCAAGATATCTTATACAGCTCCTGCCACCCTGTTTGACTTCAGTACTGCACTCAAAATATATATTTTTCCCTCCAGTAAAAGCCGGACTCAAGGGATTTTTGCGAAAACACCCTTTGCTTAAGCCCAAGTATCCAAAAACCTTGTGTTGTGTGGACGTGTGGCGATATAGTGTGTAGTCGGGATGCTACAATAATGACGTGCCACATTTCACTGTCGGTCACAGCGTTGTAACGTTTAAAAAAGGTAAGATTACTCCTTACTGCATAACAATGGCAGTGTTAGTAGTGTAATTTTGTAAGAGTGTTACCGTATTTTCCGGACCATAGGGCACACTTGATTATAAGGCGGACTGCCGATGAGCGGGTCTAGTCAGGTCTATGTGTCCCGTGAAAAAACATCCGACCGGAACTCTCTAATACCTAAAGTTTCTTGGGTGAATAATGTAAACACACTACACCGGGACGGCGTGGCGAAGTTGGTAGAGTGGCCGTGCCAGCAATCGGAGGGTTGCTGGTTACTGGGGTTCAATCCCCACCTTCTACCATCCTAGTCACGTCCGTTGTGTCCTTGGGCAAGACACTTCACCCTTGCTCCTGATGGGTGCTGGTAGCGCCTTGCATGGCAGCTCCCTCCATCAGTGTGTGAATGTGTGTGTGAATGGGTGAATGTGGAAATACTGTCAAAGCGCTTTGAGTACCTTGAAGGTAGAAAAGCGCTATACAACTATAACCCATTTATCATTTATTTATACACCGGTATGTTTTAGCGCTTTCATGGCGAGTTTACTGACAGATATAAGTAAGAACTTTACACTACTATATTACAAATGGCAACAGTGGAGGATGAATGTCCCATAACAAGAAGATAGAGAAACAGAAGAAGCTTATCGACTACAGGGTTGGCACGAACTACAATGGTGGATGAGCACACATTTTCAGGACTTATGCAGATCCGAAATACTTATCAGCAGGTACCAGAAGGTAAGAAAAGTTGCTTTTGCATAATATTGCAAAATAAAACGCCAGATAATATATCTTACCTTATACACACACCATAGTAATACTTGTATTTTGAAGCACAGTACAATCCATCAAGCGGTGCGGCTTCATAGCTTACCAAAGTCGTACTAAAACATTTTGATAGATTTTTGAGCGCCGTTTGTAGCGTTCTATATATTTTTAATGGAACATATACACTTTTAGTGTTGTTTACTTGAGTCATATTGCAGACTACACACATTTCTTATGTGTGATTGCCATCTACTGGCCACACTTATCATTTCACCATGTACCAAATAAAATAGCTTTGAGGTCGGTAAGCACAACCAAATTTTTTCCGTACATTAGGCACTGTTGAGTATTAAGAAAATGAAAGGATTTCAAGTGTGCCTTATAGTCCGAAAAATACGGTATTCTGAAAACAGGACATGATATCTTCTGAATTTAAAATGACAATCAAATAGGATAAAATAGAATAAACGCTATTTAGCCCATTTTGGGGAAGTGATGTGGAAGCATTAAAAGTCGCACACAAGTCACGAAAGTGCCATACCACTCGTTGCGCAATCCCGCAGCGGTTTAAACCAAAAGGTAAAAACACATGCAATACTGTATTCATGATGATGATATATATATATGTGATATATACATGAAAAATGCAGTAATACCTCAACTACCATGCTCAACTAGTTCCATGACCAAGCTCCTAACTCAAAACAAAGAAATCAAAGCCGCCCATTGAAATTAGTCGAAATCACTTTAATCCATCAGTAGCTTTGGCATATTTTCGTGGATAGATGTTCGCCTTTCAAGTATACAGTGTGGTGTCGACTGCGCTTGAGCTGACTCGCCGCATCAGCTGCATGGTCGATCATTTCTTCAGTTCTGTGGATGTCGTCCGCTTCTATGCCCAAATGTGTTGGGCTGTATTTTTTCGATTTTTTTCTTATTAATATTTCTTTAGGGCTGGGAGAACACAACATATTCGCAGGTTGTAACTCAAATATCAATAAAAAACTTAAAACATAACCAAACAAAGAGTAACAGCTAGTATCGCATAATATGCAAAGTGAAAAAGTGTTCTGACGTGTGACAAGTCCACTTTTCAAATTTTTTTTGGAAACTGCAGACGTCGTGTCCTCTGGAACAAAGAGGAAAAGAAGAATCTGGATTATTATAGGCGCAAAGTTCAAAAGCCAGCATCTGTGATGGTATGGGGGTGTATTAGTGCCGATGGCATGGGTGACCTACACATCTGTGAAGGCACCATTAATGCTAAAAGATACATACAGGTTTTGGAACAACATATGTTGCCATCCAAGCAACGTTATCATGGGCGCCCCTGCTTATTTCAGCAAGACAATGCCAAGCCACGTGTTAAACAGCGTGGCTTCATAGTAAAAGAGTGCGGGTACTAGGCTGGCCTGCCTGTAGTCCAGACCTGTCTTCCATTGAAAATGTGTGGCGCATTATGAAGCCTAAAATACCACAACGGAGACCCCGGGACTGTTGAACAACTTAACTCACAACATCAAGCAAGAATGGGAAAGAATTTCACCTGAAAAGCTTCAAAAATTGGTCTCCTCAGTTCCCAAACATTAATGAGTGTTGTTAAAAGGAAAGGCCATGTAACACAGTGGTAAAAATGCCCCTGTGCCAACTTATTTGCAATGTGTTGCTGCCCATTAAATTCTAAGTTAATGGTTATTTGCCAGAAAAAAATAGTTTCTCAGATCGAACATTAAATATCTTGTCTTTGCAGTCTATTCAATTGAATATAAGTTGAAAACAATTTGCAAATCATTGTTTTCTGTTTTTATTTACGAATTACACAACTTGTCAACTTTACTGGTTTTGGGTTTTGTAAATAAACATTTACAAAATCTTGTATCTGCGGCTTATAGTCTGGTGTGGCTAATATATGGAACAATATGTTTTTCTTCTCAAATTTTGTGTGTGCGGCTTATATACCGGTGCGCTTAATAGTCCAGAAAATACGGTACTTTACTAACAAGGAGTAAGTGATGTTGGGCTTTCAGAAAAAGACTCATTATTATCCGTTAAATGTACAATAACTGTATATCCATATAAGTGAACTTCCTGGAATTTGGACATATATACATGTTTTAATGCACATGTTCAATTGTTCAATGTTTAACTGTTTTTTTTATACAACTTACTGAACTCTAACAAAGAACTGTTAAGCAAAACTCATGATGCATGAAAAAAACAATACACACGTCCAGTCTAAGCTCAATGGCCACTTCCCTCTGAGAACATTCTGGTTGAAGCTTCACAATGGCAAAGTACTGTTGATCAATTGTTAGGTGTGGTCCTGGTCTCATGATGAAAATGACTTTTTGAATACCAATTCAAACTGAAGCAGGATATCTATTGATCCAGAAATTGATCACTTGTTCAATTCCTTCCACTGATTGGACTGATCAGATGCCCGGGGCCGCAACTTCCAGGTGTGCCAGCTACCCCAGAGAGAAACAAAGACAAACTCACCTCAGGGGCCGTAACACCATAGAACTAAAAAAGGTGTAACGATGAGGGTTCATTTCGGTGCTGAATGAATTGAGAGTCAGACAGCTGCAGTAAGTTCCGGAAGGTGATATTTTGCAAGTAAAGTCTTGTAAGTAATGTGGCGACCTGACAGGGGAACTCATACTCTGAAGCTCTTTGTAAACTGTATTGCCAACCTTACTTTCAGCACCGTAGTGATGACACACACATTTCACCGCCTCTCTCCACACCATCACACAACACTTCCTCATTATGCACCAATCGCGGTCACAACGAGTGAGGCGCATTCACGTATCCCAGAAATCAACATTACGACATGTTTTGTGTTCTATATTGTTGCTAAAAACTAAGCTAGAGATTATAATGTTTTTTTTTAAATTAATGCCTTCTTACTATTTTTATGGCGGTTCCTTATTTTTCTTCTATTGCTTATTTATTTTTGCCATTTTATTAATTGGTTCGTTTTAGCTGTGATTTTTATTCAATTTTTTTTACCTTTTTGTTTGAGCTTTGTAGAACACTTTGGGGCAGTACTGGTTGTTTTTTAAATTGTGCTGTACAACTAATTAAACATTGACCTTGTTGGTTTTGTTTCAAAATTATGTTTCATATTGTTGAATGTATTATTTAGTTATCATTCTATTTATTTTATTGCAGCATTTAAATTACAGTATTTTCCGGACCATAGGGCGCACCGGATTATAAGGCGCACTGCCGATGAATGGTCCATTTTCGATCTATTTTCATATAAAAGACACCGGATTACAGGGCGCATTAAAAGACTCACATTATTATTATTTTTTTCTAAATGTAAAACACTTCCTTGTGGTCCACACAACATGTAATGGTGGTTATTTGGTCAAAATGTTGCATAGATTGTTTTACAGATCTTCTTTAAGCTGCTTTCTGACAGTCTCTTCAGGATGCGCCGTTTTGTGGCTCACCTTCGACAGCGTCTTCTCCCCGTCATCTTTGTTGTAGCGGTGTAGCGTGAAAGAACGGGAGTGGAAGAAGTGTCAAAAGATGGAGCTAACTGTTTTAATGACATTCAGACTTTACTTAAAACAACAACGGAGCCGCATCTCCTCATCCGTGGCTCACTAGTACAATAACAACTCCGGAATTGTGTCCCGTGAAAAACCGGCCGAACAGAACTCTCTAATAACTAAAGTTCTTTGGGTGAATAATGTATACTCACAATACCAGTATGTTTTAGCGCTTTCATGGCAGATATGAGTAAGAACTTTACACTACTTTATATTAGAAATGGCAACAGCGGAGGATGAATGTCCCATAACAAGAAGATAGAGAAAAAGAATAAACTTATCGACTATGGCCTTGCACGGACTACAACGGCGGACGCGCACAATTTTTTTTAGGACTTATGTAGATACCAAATATAGATCAGCAGGTAGCAGACGGTAGAAAAAGTTCCATTTGCATAATATTGCAAAACAAAACACCAGATAATATATCTTACCTTATACACACACCATAATAATATTTGTTTGTTGAAGCACAGTACAATCCATCAAGCGGTGCGGCTTCATAGCTTACCAAAGTCATACTAAAATATTTTGATAGATTTTGGAGCGCCGTGTGTAATGTTCTCTATCTTCAATGGAACATATCAAATGTTGCTGTTGTTTACTTGAGTCATATTGCAGTCTACACGTATCTCTTGTGTGTGATAAATAAAACAGCTTCGAGGTCGGTAAGCAAAACCAGATTTTTTTCCGTACATAAGGCGCACTTTCGCGTTTTGAGAAAAAAATTAATATTTTAAGTGCGCCTTATAGTCCGGAAAATACAGTACTACTCTGTTCCACTTGCATGTTAAAACATTTTATAAAAATGAAAAGGCCTTCTTTTTGCATGTCCCATCCCAAAATCTGCATTCCAAGAACATCGGCTTACTAGTGATTACCACATACTTGCCAACCTTGAGACCTCTGATACCGGGAGGTGGAGGTGGGGGTGGGACGGGGGCGTGGTTGGGGGCGTGGTTAAGGGCGTGGTTAATAGGGGAGTATATTTACAGCTAGAATTCACCAACTCAAGTATTTCATATATATATATATATATATATATATATATATATATATATATATATATATATATATATATATATATATATATATATATATATATATATATATGAAATACTTCACTTTCAGTGAATTCTAGCTATATATACGGTATATATATATATGTATATATTGTGGCGGGCACTAGGACCATGCTCACACTCAGCAGAATGGGTGTGGTTTTATGTACCTTCTTGGGCACACTATAAAAGTGCATATTGTGTTTTATTGTGCATTCTTATGTTGGCAGTCTTACAATAAAGACCTCAAAGAAACAACGCTGTGTTTCTTGCATTTGCCACATTGGTGACCCCGACAATGTTTCACGCAGAAGAGGAAGCTGTGTCTTCATCGGCCATGTCGCCCCAACTCCAGCAACCTGCAACCCCCGCGGGGACAAAGCTTCCGGAGTTCTGGCAGAGCGACCCGGCATCATGGTTCCAGCACATCGAGGCACTTTTCCACCTGCGAGGAATCGCCGGCGACGACTCCCGGTATTACTTGGTCGTAACAGCCCTCGACCAGGCGACCACTCGCCGCGGCATGCAGCTGTTGCGAACGCCTCCACAGCGCGGCAAGTACGCTGCACTCAAGAATCTTCTGCTTCGGAGATTTACTCTAACTGACGCTGAGAGGGCCGATAGACTTCTTTCCCTGCCCGGTTTGGGCGATTGCACCGCCTTGGATCTGATGGACAGTATGCTGTCGCTGCTGGGCTCCGAGGAGGGCGGGTTCATTTTCCCGCATCTTTTCTTGCGGCAGCTACCACCTGCGGCCCGTGCGGTGTTGGCTAACTCCGCTTCTCTGGCCTCCGGCGACTACCGGGGCTTGGCTGAAGAAGCTGACCGGGTGCTTCTGGCTTCCAGACGGTTTGCCGTGCAGAGCGTAGAAGCGCCCCCCCTGCAGACGATGGAGAACGCGGACCCAGCAGTGGTGGCGGGAGTCGCTACCCGGAAAAGGCGCGAAGCGAGCCAGTGCTTCTTCCATCAACGTTTTGGCGCCAAAGCTCGACGGTGTGTCCCTCCATGCTCCTTCACGGCCCCGGGAAACTCCAACGCCAGCGTTCAGTAGCAGCTGTGGGCGCCGGCGAACCAAGTGAGCTGCTCTTCATCGCTGACTCGTCGTCAAGGAGACGTTTCCTGGTGGACTCCGGTTCGCAAGTCAGCCTGTTACCTGCCACGGACGCGGACAGGGCGACAGGTGGCTGCGGGCCGCTGCTGAATGTCGCCAACGGCTCGTCGATCGACACTTTCGGCTCCAGGTTGGTGACTGTGTGCTTTCATGGATGCAAATTCCAGTGGGACTTTATCATCGCCGCCATCACGGTTCCCATTATTGGCGTGGATTTTCTGTGTGCTAATGGACTGCTTGTTGATGTTGCTAACCGCCGATTGATTGATGCTGTGTCTTTTTCAACTTTCACATGTAAGGCGGGGGGACTTGGACCGTTAACACACGCTAATTATTTGGTATCTGGTGACGTTTTTCAGCGTTTGCTGGTGGATTTTCCGTCATTAATCACTCCCGCTTTTTCCACCGCGGACACTAAACACGGTGTCGAACATTTCATTCCCACGGTGGGCCCGCCAGTTTTTGCGTGCGCGCGCCGTCTTGACGCGGCTAAATCGACCATTGCTAAAGAGGAGTTTGCTACTATGGAGCGTTTAGGCATCGTTAGGCGTTCTAATAGCCCATGGGCCTCGCCCTTGCACATGGTGCCCAAGTCAGACGGTTCCTGGCGGCCTTGTGGGGATTTCCGCCGCCTTAACAACATCACAACGCACGACCGCTACCCTATTCCGCACATCCAGGACTTTTCGGCGCGCCTGGCTGGCGCCGCCATTTTCTCGAAGGTAGACTTAGTTCGTGGTTATCACCAGGTGCCGGTGCGTGCCGAGGACGTGCCCAAGACCGCAGTAATAACCCCGTTTGGGCTTTTTGAGTTCCTGCGTATGCCTTTTGGCCTGAAGGGGGCAGCACAAACCTTTCAGAGATTAATGGACTCAGTTTTGCGCGGCCTCAATTTTGTGTTTGTTTATCTGGACGACATTTTGGTGGCGAGTCCTTCAGCCGAGGAGCACCAGTCACACCTAACACAGGTGTTCACACGTCTTGACGAGCACGGCCTGATCGTCAATCCTTCTAAATGTCAGTTTGGGCTGTCAGAGATTGATTTTTTAGGTCACCGTATTTCGTCGCTGGGTGCGATCCCTTTGCTTTCAAAAGTGCAAGTGGTGGCAGATTTTCCTCGTCCCTCCACTGTCAAAGCTCTGCAGGAATTTTTGGGCATGATTAATTTTTATAATCGGTTCCTTCCTCGCGCTGCCCACCTCCTGCAGCCTCTTTATGGTGCCCTACGGAACAAAAAGGCAAGCGATTCCCTCGAATGGTCTCCTCAGCGAGTCCAAGCTTTTCATAGGGCTAAATCCGCGCTCGCAGAGGCTGCTCTCCTCACCCATCCTGTTTCCGCGGCGCCCGTGGCTTTGACAACGGACGCGTCTGATGTCGCCGTGGGCGCTGTAGTTGAGCAGCGGGTGGCGAATGTATGGCAGCCCCTTGCGTTCTTCAGTTGTAAACTGCGAGATAACGAGCAGAAGTACAGTGTATTTGACCGAGAGTTGTTGGCACTGTATCTTGCAACACGCCATTTTCGTTTTCTGTTGGAAGGTCGGTCCTTCACGGCTTTTGTTGACCCCAAACCTCTGACGTTTGCCATGTCAAAGGTCACAGAGCGCACTAGGACCATGCTCACACTCAGCAGAATGGGCAGTCTTACAATAAAGACCTCAAAGAAACAACGCTGTGTTTCTTGCATTTGCCACAATATATATATATATATATATATATATATATATATATATATATATATATATATATATATATATTTTTTTTATTATACATATAAATAAAAGAAATACTTGAATTTCAGTGTTCCGGAGGCTATCCAGTAGATGGCAGTATTGTCCTGTTTAACTTCTCCGTTCATGACTGAGTATATCATTTCGGCCACCGTGTTCAATGGAGAAGTCTGTTCTACAAAATGTACAGGCAACATACCCCTTCCCCTTCGAACTGTCCTGGATGAACTGAAATTCTTGTTTCCATTCGTTTTGGAACTTGCAAGCGTATTTCTTCATCTTGCTCGTCGACGGCGTCGCCATGTCTGTAACTTTCTCGTTTTTCTGTTTCGTCTCCTTGTTGTGTGCGCAGTTGTGCACTCTACTCTCTAAAAGCCGTAGATGTTATGACGTCATTGGGCAGGCAAGCTGTTTATATTGTGGGAAAGCGGACGTGAGAACAGGCTGTCCCCACTCAGGTCCGCATTGAGCTGGAGGGGGCGTGGCCTCCGGCTCCGGCTGAATACCGGGAGTTTGTCGGGAGAAAATTTCTGCCGGGAGGTTATCGGGAGAGGCGCTGAGAGTTTCCCGGTTTTACCGGGAAACTCTCAGCAAAGTATGGATTACCAGAGCCCATAAAAAAGTGTGCAGGCTTTAGTGTTTTCTATTTAGGCTTCAGTACTCTGGAATGATGCTACCTCATTTAAGAGGCTACCGCATTTAAGTCCCACACTGAAACTCATTTATACACAGTAGCTTTTGGATAGATCCTGTTTAGACCAGTTGACCTGCCGCTTTTCTTTTCTGTTCTGTCTACCGTCTCCCGCATGGCGACGATACCAGGTGGCAGGCCTGGCCCTAACCAATTTGGCGCCCTAGGCAAGATTTTAGGTGACGCCCCCCCACATCGGCAGTGAAGAGTATATACTCACAAGAAACCGAATAGCTTTGTCTTTGACTTTTTTTTTTACTTAAAGAAAGCAAATTAACATATTATATGAGAATGTTATGTTATGATTATCTTTAACCGAATCAAAGCAGTGCTCAAATTAAAAAACAGCATTCCCTCTCATGTGATATTGCTTAATTAACATTAATGATGTGCACTTTAACAACTAGGCTTACAACTATACCTAATATTTAAAGGGGTGGAAAAGTGACTATTACCTGCAGGGCAAACATTAGCTAACCAGAAGGCAATAAGAATGTAAACAAAAAACATCTGCTTAAAAGATCTAACACAAATGTCCCTGAGAATTGTAAGGTGGGAGTACTGTAATTACCTAACGTTACATTGTTATTTTCCATAACAATTTAGCCCCCTCCACAATATTAACCCGACGTTAAAACAGAACTAGCTATTTATTGATTAGCAATTGCCGAATCATGTAACATTAGCTTAATGCTAAAAAGCCAGGTTACTATCACATTCTGTAACAGACAAATCATGTCATGTAGGCTAACGTTACCTACCTGCTACCTCTGTCTTTTTCTCGTTCCTCCTCCTCTTTTCTCTTTTTTCTTCCCTGGGCACCTGACAGTTTTGGCCGTTTTGACATCTTGTGTTGATTTTTGGATGTGGTGACGTCCAAAAAGAGTCATGATACGGGAAGGGAGGGGGCGCACCGTGCGGGGGAAGTGGGGGGGGGGGCGTAATGTTGTAACAAATAATATTTCTATTAAATAGGCTTTACTTTGCATTTTAATTAACGTGGGATTATTTTTTGTATTTAGAAATAATACTACCAACTTTTTTTATTTTATTTATTTTTTCTCCAACATTTGTGGCACTGGCGTGGCGCCCCCTGATGGACGGCGCCCTTAGCATTTGCCTATACGGCCTATGCCACGGGCCGGCCCTGCCAGGTGGCTACAAACAATCTCTGGAGAGGTACCAGTCCCAAGTAGTGACCCGGGGTGGACCACTTTTCTATTCAATTGATTTTTTTTTTTAACAAAAATACATGTTTTCCATTTGGACACCTTTTTAAAAGTACCGATCTGGCATCTTTATTGGTTAAAATGTAATCAACACTTATTTTTTAGTTATAGTGCAAATTAGGTTGATGCTGAAATTTCACTCATAGCCACATTTCCCATCACTTTTTTTTATTTATTTTTTTCAAACTTTTCTGTTGATAAAGTTGGATAAAATTGGTAATATTGTCCTCCGGGTGATTCATTGTGGTTGTACACTGCTGGAAATACAAACAACACATGGTTACAGTAATAACCTCTCTGACTGTGTCAATTAAAATCCTACATGACAGACTTTTTGTTGCAGCCCTTATTGTGTTGCTGCCAAATGTTGCAATGGGTGAGTTGTGGCCTCTCAATGCTTACTTCTGAGGAGGTTTTCCACTCAGCTTCTATCCATACATCAGTGCGAAGTGGACTTTTGTTTGTTTTGTTTCGCCGTGAATGACATGCTCGGCGTCCCCTCGCTGCATGCAGAAGAGTGTGTGTCACGGCACTTTTTCCCCTGTTGAGTCCCACATGATCTGTCATCCTCCTTGTCATTCACTCTCTCTCCCCTCACTGACTCGTCCTATCAGTCAGACAGCGGCGTGTCGGTGACGCGACTGCACAGACTGTCAAGATGCATTGCAACCCTGGGAGAATTGCAAACACTCGAACACACACAGACACACAAAGGGCAAGTGGCACTCAAACAGTACAGAGACAGTCACACATGCGTGCATTCAGCCATATTGACACACACTATTGCACAAATGCATGACCATACAATCTGAGACCGTGCTTTGTGCAAATGCAAACACGGTCCAGTGAACTCTAAGGCCTTGTCACCCATAGGTCGCTCGGTCTGACAGCATTCCTGGATAAAACACACTCAGACAGGCATGACTTCACTCCACTACAACATGAATACATATACCGTACAACAGGGGTATCAAACGTACGGCCCGAGGGCAGGATCAAGCCCACGAACAGGTTTTAACCGGCCCGCTGGATGAGTTTGCTAAGTATAAAAATTAACCTAGCATTTTTGAATGAAAGAAACAGCTGTTCTTAGAACCTTTATTTAACCAGATAAGAAAACCCATTGAGATCAAGATCTCTTTCACAAGGGTGACCTGGCCAAGAGGTCAACAGCACATGTCACAGAGCAGTTTCAAAATAAATACATTAAGACATACATTTTAAAATACATAAGAGAAGTGTAAAACAACAGAGATTTACATCTTTAAAAACACAGGCACTGTGCAAATGTCTCTCGCTGTTTGTCCCTCAGGACAGAACGGAAGGCTCCAAATGGAAGTAGTTCTGTAAGTTTCAGTTTCGTCTGCAATTCATTCCATGCCATAGGGGCAGCAATGCCAAAAGCTCTTTTGCCAAATTCAGTCCGTACATGAGGAACAGTTAAAACATACAAATTGTTAGAACGTAATGCGTAAGAGCTGCTTTTTCTTTGTAACAGAGTACACAAGTATGGAGGTATTAAACCTAAAAGAGCCTTATAAATGATAGTCAGCCAATGTGTGTATCTGCGTGCACTCAATGAAGATAAGTCTGACTTCATATACAGTTGACAATGGTGGGTGAGACTACGACAGCCAGTAACAAATCTTAGTGCTGAATGAAAAACAGTGTCCAAGGACTGGAGGCATTTAGATGAAGCACTAAAATAAATCACGTCTCCATAATCAATTACAGGCAAGATAGTTGCTGTCACCAATTTCTTTCTGACTTTAAGAGAGAAGCAGTTTTTATTTCTAAAAAAGAAACCAAGCTTTAACCTAAGCTTAGAGACCAAGTTGTTAATATGGGCTTTAAATGAAAGCTCCTGATCAAGAGTAAAACCCAAGTACTTGTAATTTAAGACCTGCTCTATAGGGTTTCCATTTGATGTTACAATAATTGGAATATTTTCCAGTAGCACCCTTGAATGAGAGAAAACCATTCCCTTGCTTTTATCTGTATTTAAAACCAATTTAAGATCAAATAAGCGAGTCTGGATGACATCAAAAGCAGCTTGTAAAAACTCAAAAGCCTGAGTGATGGAGGTTGAACAGCAATAAATAATGGTGTCGTCTGCATAAAAATGGTACATTGCATTTGACAAATTATTACAAAGATTATTTATGTAGATAGAAAATAAAATGGGCCCCAGCACTGAGCCTTGTGGAACGCCTTTGGTAATGTCCACTGGATGGCGCAAAATTAATTATTTGTATATTTGTAGATGATGCTACTACATATGTACAAAATAAACCACATGGTGTTAGTACAAACCCCGTTTCCATATGAGTTGGGAAAGTTTGTTAGATGTAAATATAAACGGAATACAATGATTTGCAAATAATTTTCAACCCATATTCAGTTGAATAAGCTACAAAGACAACATATTTGATGTTCAAACACTTATTTGGAACATCCCACAGGTGAACAGGCAAATTGGGAACAGGTGGGTGCCATGATTGGGTATAAAAGTAGATTCCATGAAATGCTCAGTCATTCACAAACAAGGATGGGGCGAGGGTCACCACTTTGTCAACAAATGCGTGAGAAAATTGTTGAGCAGTTTAAGAAAAACCTTTCTCAACCAGCTATTGCAAGGAATTTAGGGATTTCACCATCTACAGTCCGTAATATCATCAAAGGGTTCAGAGAATCTGGAGAAATCACTGCACGTAAGCAGCTATGCCCGTGACCTTGGATCCCTCAGGCTGTACTGCATCAACAAGCGACATCAGTGTGTAAAAGATATCACCACATGGGCTCAGGAACACTTCAGAAACCCACTGTCAGTAACTACAGTTGGTCGCTACATCTGTAAGTGAAAGTTAAAACTCTCCTATGCAAGGCGAAAAACGTTTATCAACAACACCCAGAAACGCCGTCGGCTTCGCTGGGCGTGGGCTCATCTTAGATGGACTGATACAAAGTGGAAAAGTGTTCTGTGGTCTGATGAGTCCACATTTCAAATTGTTTTTGGAAACTGTGGACGTCGTGTCCTCCGGACCAAAGAGGAAAAGAACCATCCGGATTGTTATAGGCGCAAAGTTGAAAAGCCAGCATCTGTGATGGTATGGGGGTGTATTAGTGCCCAAGACATGGGTAACTTACACATCTGTGAAGGCGCCATTAATGCTGAAAGGTACATACAGGTTTTGGAGCAACATATGTTGCCATCCAAGCAACGTTACCATGGACGCCCCTGCTTATTTCAGCAAGACAATGCCAAGCCACGTGTTACATCAACGTGGCTTCATAGTAAAAGAGTGCAGGTACTAGACTGGCCTGCCTGTAGTCCAGACCTGTCTCCCATTGAAAATGTGTGGCGCATTATGAAGCCTAAAATACCACAATGGAGACCCCCGGACTGTTGAACAACTTAAGCTGTACATCAAGCAAGAATGGGAAAGAATTTCACCTGAGAAGCTTAAAAAATGTGTGTCCTCGGATCCCAAACGTTTACTGAGTGTTGTTAAAAGGAAAGGCCATGTAACACAGTGGTGAACATGCCCTTTCCCAACTACTTTGGCACGTTAATGATTATTTGCAAAAAAAAAAAACAGTTTATGAGTTTGAACCTCAAATATCTTGTCTTTGTAGTGCATTCGATTGAATATGGGTTGAAAAGGATTTGCAAATCATTGCATTCCATTTATATTTACATCTAACACAATTTCCCAACTCATATGGAAACGGGGTTTGTAAAAGACAAGTTGTTTTGTATGTTCACTATGTTATGTAAGGAGAAACTTGCAATAAGAAACACATGTTTAATGTACCCTAAGATGTTTTGTTAAAATAAAGCCAATAATGCTATTTTTTGTGGTCCCCTTTTTTTAGAAAATTACTGAAAAACATACCAAAATATTGGTATCGGGACAACACTATATTGAGGACGCATCGCATATATATCCGATTTATTTCCACGTACGAAAAAGGTACGTGTCTGATATAAAATATTTGAGATTGAACTGTTCACATGGAAATGAAAATATCTGATATAGGTTGCATTTGGGCACAAAAAAAATCGGAGTGTACGAGGCCAACGTGAAGCTGGCATTAGGAAATAGGAGTCACTGACCCTTTAATGACTCCATCAGTCTTCTTGCTTCTTTTTCCACGTATAAATGTATGCGTCAAAAAACATGAATGGACTGTAACTCATTTAGAGAGCAACTTGCACTGATGGAATCATTATAAACTCATCATTAACGGCATTTTAATGCAACATTAAACAAGACAACCACAGGGTGACCGGATCACTAAACTCTTCCCTCATGCTAAAACACTGAAATAAATTAGAGTAGGCACATTTATGAACAATTAGGAACACATTAGCCGCAGGACTAATTAGGCCTCAAGGGTAAGGACTTTGTTATTGGCACAAACCTGGACAATCACCAAGGAGCGCTCGTGTCCACGCTGCTTGGAGCCAGGTGGCCTTTGTTTTGTTCACTTGTGCCAAGTTTCCCCTTGAACACCGAAAGTGTCTGTTGTTGTCTGTTGGCATAGTGGGAGGCCCACAGGAAGTAGTGGCAGAGGTCATTTTAGTGCAGCGAGGGTTTTGACGCAAAAGAGTCTACCTTGAAACGTGCACCGTGAGATTATTGTCGCTGGTTCCAACTTGTGGTGTCTGAGTGAGGAAGTGCATGCGTGGTTTTGTCTTGCAGTCGTCTATCTGTGACTTTCTTTCAAGTTTCGTTTGTGAGAGCAGCAACGAAACAAAAAAAAAACAAAAAAAAACTGACAGTATGTTCAACGCTGTTTGATCCACCGAGCTTAAAAAAATGGTGTGGCGTTTAACGGTGTTCTAGCGGTGTCTGTGCACAAATGACGCCCCGAACGGCAAAATGAAGAGAAAGGAAGTGCGCTAATGAGCAGCGCGTTCGAGCTGACGGTCGCTGTAACCCCACCACTCCCAGGCACACGCATGCATTTGTGTCCTGCGAGACAAGTGCAGTCTCGGTGTGAGGGTAGTAATTAGACTCCCCTCCATTAGCACAAGGGGCTGTGGAGGACGACGAGCAGCAGGTGTGTGGGTGTCGCGTCGGGTTTCTATCAGTCTGTAATTGGATGTTCTGTGTTATGTTTATTTCTACATAACAAGAGCACTCTGATATTGCGGAACTGGTGCCCAAAAGCTAAAAAAAGGGGTCTCTCTCGGCTCGCGTACAAGGCGATAACTACAAATACAACACTATAATTCTAAATACAACATATTTTTGTTGTTGCCCTTGGGCAGGGGTGTCCATTTGCGGCCTGCAGCTAATTGTTTACCGGCCCGCCACACATTCTGGAAATGCTATTGCAAAAATAAAAAAGAACATTAAAAAAAGTGTAATGGGAAAAAGTTGCAATGTTGACACAAAGCTGCCATGCAAGCTGTTTTTTTTTCTTTTGTCTTTCTTTATTTTTCTTTTTTGCCTTTGCTCAAAAAAAATAAATAATGACAAAACATCCATGTTATAATGAATTATTTTCAGGGCTCCAATTACTTCAAATATTTCACTTTAAAATGTTTTATGTGGTAAATATTGCATATATTGTGTCGTAGCCATATAAAAACATCAAAGTTTTCTTTGACAAAAGCGCATAAAACAAACAAAATAATTGTTCCAGCATAAAATCGACAGATATATCTGAAGTTGATCTCGTAACTTAAGTGTTGAAAGTAAAAGAAAAACCTAATAAAAATGTATCACTTTATGAGTGGGGCACCTTTTGGATCCCAAATATATTTAGTGATTTTTTATTTATCTTTTCACTGTGATTACTCAAAAATATTAAATAATTCAAATCAATGGTGTCCTGCATTATTGATCTTTTAGGGCTCTAATTACTAAATACTGCATATTTCAGTTTTACTATAAAAAAACTAAGTTGTTTTTGACAGAAAAGCCATAAAATATATTTTTTTATTTTGTATTACTTTATATCAACTTGAAGTTGATATAGAGATTTACTGTAAGCGTTAAATAATTTAAAAAAAATTGTAATCTGACTTATTTTTAACATTTTAATGACTGAGACCCTTTATGGTCCCCGGGACCCCTAAAGGTAAAATAAATAAAAAATTCATATATTTTGTTATAGTTTGAAAATGAAAAATATCTAAGGCCCCCACATGCTTTAATTTTTCCGTGTGCGGCCCTCAGTGGAAAAAATTTGGACACCCCTGCCCTAGGGGAAACTGGGTAACACACGAAACACTGATAAAGCTTAACCTATTGTTACTATAATAATCTACAAGGTTAATATAGTTGGCTTCTCTTTCTTCCCCTCCATTTATCTGCTTAATTTTTTATTTAAAGTTATCATTACATATACAGTCGCGATCAAAAGTTTACATACACATAATGTCATGGCTGTCTTGAGTTTCCAATACTTTCTACAACTCTTATTTTTTTGTGATAGAGTGATTGGAGCACATACTTGTTGGTCACAAAAAACATTCATGAAGTTTGGTTCTTTTATGAATTTATTATGGGTCTACTGAAAATGTGACCAAATCTGCTAGGTCAAAAGTATACATACAGCAATGTTAATATTTGGTTACATGTCCCTTGGCAAGTTTCACTGCAACAAGGTGCTTTTGGTAGCCATCCACAAGCTTCTGGCAAGCTTCTGGTTGAAATTTTGACCACTCCTCTTGACAAAATTGGTGCAGTTCAGCTAAATGTGTTGGTTTTCTGACATGGACTTGTTTCTTCAGCATTGTCCACACGATTAAGTCAGGACTTTGGGAAGGCCATTATAAAACCTTCATTCTAGCCTGATTTAGCCATTCCTTGACCACTTCTGACGTGTGTTTGGGGTCATTGTCCTGTTGGAACACCCAACTGCGCCCAAGACCCAACCTCCGGGCTGAGGATGTTAGGTTGTCCTGAAGAATTTGGAGGTAATCATCCTTTTTCATTGTCCCATTTAAAGCACCAGTTCCATTGGTAGCAAAACAGGCCCAGAGCATAATACTACCTCCACCATGCTTGACGCTAGGCCTGGTGTTCCTGGGATTAAAGGCCTCACCTTTTCCCCTCCAAACATATTGCTGGGTATTGTGGCCAAACAGCTACATTTTTGTTTCATCTGACCACATAACTTTCCTCCAGAAGGTTTTATCTTTGTCCATGTGATGTCAGATAAACTTCATGAATGTTTTTAGTGACCACCAAGTATGTGCTCCAATCACTCTATCACAAAAAAAAAAGAGTTAGAAATTATTGGTAACTCAAGACAGCCATGACATTATGTTCTTTACAAGTGTATGTAAACTTTTGATCGCGACTGTATGTATTGCTGTATTTGAACAATTGTATTGTTGATATTAGAGGTAATTACTGTTATTATTCATTATCAATAGTGCTATTTATATTGGTATATGTGTTGCTCCATTTGTAGTGTAATAATGTTCATTGTCATTTCTGTATTATTATTTATTTCACTAACTGCTTCTTTGCTATCACTTTTACATCATATTTGTACATATCCTATTTGATGATGTTGTTCTGTTGTTGTTGTTATTGTTATTGTTGTGTTTGCTGTTGTTGTTGTCGTCTCTCTGTCTTATCCACCTCTTGTCCCCGCAATTTCCCACCTGTCTTCCTTTTTTTCCTCTTTCTATCCCCTCCTGCTCCGGCACCAAAAAATAATATAAATCCATTTAATTAAGTCAAATACAAATAAGGCAACAAGAGAAGTATCCTACACTGCTCTTTTGTAAAGTAAATTTGTACATCAACATCTACATCAACAATATGATTTGCCTGAGTAGCTGGACAGGACCAAAAAAAATAAACAAATAAATACCACATTTGTGTGCGCTAATCTATGTTAAAGGAGAACTGCACCTTTTTTGGAAGTTTGCCTATCATTCACAATCCCTTACTTGGGACAAGAACACTTGTCTTTTTTTTTTTTATACATTCTAAATCACAAATAAAAGGAAAGCAATAGGTGGCTAAAAATGCAGGTAATGGAGATCCGATCTATTCCGCCAATAAAGCGCTCTGAAAAAACATAAACAGTATGTATGTAATGTAATATTCATAATACCATGTAATATATACCGTATTTTGGTAATTTTAAGCATTGATTTCACAGAGCGCATTACAACATTTGCTATTACCCACAGTACCAATTCCTACTGATCATGACAGACTTCATGGGTGCTAACATCTACTACTTTGGGACAAATGATAAACCAGATTCTTATATTTTTGAGCATGAATATACAGAGGATGAGCTACAAGTTTTAGAGACTGAGTGAGAAGCAGATCCAGCTTTATTGAAACACTAAGCTTCATGTAGCAGTATTGCTAAGTGTGTAACACCAAATACTTACTACAAACATAATAAAGCAATCGCTTACTGTACAATGTCGGCTTTCATATGGATGCCTACAAATTCATAATACTGTGCAATATAAATCGTATTTTGGTAATTTTAAGCATTGATTTCACAGAGCACATTACAACATTTGCTAATACTCACAATAACAACTCCTACTAATCATGAAAGATTTCATGGGAGCCAACATTTACTACTTTGGGAAAAATGATGATCCAGATTCATATATTTTTGAGCATGAATATACAGAGGATGAGCTACAGGTTTTACTGACCGAGCTAGAAGCAGATCCAGCTTTATTGAAACACTAAGCTTCATGTAGCAGTATTGCTAAGTGTGTAACAACAAATACTTACTTCAAACATAATACAGCAATCGCTTACTGTACAATGTCCGCTTTCATTTGGATGCAGATTAATTCATAATACCATGCAATATATACCGTATTTTGGTAATTTTAAGCATTGATTTCACAGAGCACATTACAACATTTACTATTACCCACAAAAACAACTCATACTAATCATGACAGACTTCATGGGAGCCAACATCTACTACTTTGGAACAAATGATAACCCAGATTCTTATATTTTTGAGCATGAATATACGGAGGATGAGCTACAAGTTTTGAGAGACTGAGTGAGAAGCAGATCCAGCTTTTTTTGAAACACTAAGCTTCATGTAGCAGTATTGCTAAGTGTGTAACAACAAATACTACACACATAAAACAGCAATCGCTTACTGCACAATGTCCGCTTTCATTTGGATGCAGACAAATGGGATGTTTATATCTTTCAGCACAATACATGTGTTCCCCGTTTAGATGATGAATTAATCTTAATCCTCACCCCTCAGGTTAAAAAAACCCAAACATATCTCGTCTTCCTAGCAATGTTTTCAGGTATAAATTGTATTTCAAAGTTGATTAACTTCTCGGTTTATGGACACAACCTTCCACCATACTTTTTAGCAACCTAGTACAAGCTGTTTGGAATGTACAAATCTAACACAGAGTTTGAAGGACTACAAAACAAATGTGTGTACTGAAACATATGCAAAATTGATAGTGTTACCTAAATTTGAAAAATAACTAACGCAATCTTTTTAACGTGTTTGTCTTAACGTATATGCAGAATATATGATGATTATTAGAATGCCCACAATACTGGGAAGAGGAGATGCAAATATAATCATTTCGAACTCGCAATGTCTGAAACTGTGAAGCTGCTGTGTTTCTATTAAGCACATTTGGAACTTGCCAACTATGCAAAAATGACTGCACCACAGTCAGAAGGAAGCGATCGCGCTGCAATGACAGACGATGGAGAGATAATCGTGTGTGCTCAAGTCAATAGTTGACATGGTTCTCTCAGAAATCAAAATATAAGACATAGCGTCTGTCCAGCAATTGCCTTTTTGGGATAATTAATCACTAAAGGGATGATTTGGAGACAGCAGACACCACCACACTGTTTTTTTAATGACGTTAATTTTTTTTTAACTTATTGCAACATGCATTTTCCCGCAATTGGATTATTCCAGTGCACCATTGCAGTTATTGTCGGTGTCATCTTGCAGAGCGCAACTTGTCATGCCAAAAATAGGTTCCGTCCTCTTAATTGTGCTTCTAATAGCCCATAAAAGGTGGCACAGATTTGATTTGTGTGCTACAGGTTCACAACATAAGATGTGCAGTAAATGAGCGTCTCCATTAGTACATGCAGAAAAACCTCATTTAAATACAGGCACTGTACCACTATTGCTCTTGTTCACAATTGTACACACAGTCTAAGTCGGGGGTCTGCAACCTGCGGCTCTTTAGCGCCGCCTTCGTGGCTCCCTGGAGCTTTTTTAAAAAAATTATGAAAATAGAAAAAGATGGGGGAAAAAATGTTTTTGTTTTAATAGGGCTTCTGTAGGAGGGCAACATGACACAAACCTCCCTAATTGTTAGAAATCCCACTGTTTGTATTAAACATGCTTCACTGTTGACAGTATTTGGCGAGTGCCGTTTGGTCCTACTAATTTTGGTGGTCCTTGAACTCACCATAGTTTGTTTACATGTATCATTTTCTTCAACGATGCCAGAGAAAGACATATTTTGCACCACTCATTATTTGTCTCATTTTGTCCACCAAACGTTATATGCTGTGTGTGACTGCACAAAGGTGAGTTTTGTTGATGTTATTGACTTATATGGAGGGCTAATCAAGCATATTTGGTCAGTGCTTGACTAATCGATGCTAACATGCTATTTAGGCTAGCTTTATGTACGCATTGCATCATTATGCTTCACTTGTAGGTATATTTGAGCTCATTTAATTTCCTTTACTTATGTCCTCTGTGTATTTAATTTATATCTGCATTTCTCATTGCATATTATCTGTATGTAATATTGCCTTCATTTCTGATGGTTTGTGTGCCGTTGACCACAGCAAACGTAACCCAGCTTGCATAGATTGTAATAAATCCATTCGAAGGAGGCAGCCCGCCATTTCCTTTAACTTGGACACACACATCTATACATTTGGCCATTCTAAGCCAGTAATTTAGAGGAGTTATCTCACCCTTTGAGTTTTCCAATGTTGTAAAAATGGGTAGAATGAATTAAAATTGGCAACAATTATGTCAACCAAGATTTGTGTCAGCCTGCGACACATAGTTATGTTGATAGTAGACTAATATAGCTGATGCAGACATTTATATCATGTGTTTACTTCATTATATCACTTACAGAAGGCTTTTAATTTTTCGTGGCTCCAGACATATTTTTTTTTGTATTTTTGGTCCAATAAGGCTCTTTCAACATTTTGGGTTGCCAACCCCTGGTCTAAGTAGATCACCCACAACACGCCCACTAATAGTTCACACAATTTTACACTATTAGGCGTATATTTTGTACACAATCTTAATAGATCAAGTCGTTAGAGGGTAGGTTTGCCCTAAAAGGAGAAGAGAGGCTCAGGGTTGTGCCCTGTATTTGACCAGTAATTCAATCAATCAATCAATCAATGTTTATTTATATAGCCCTAAATCACAAGTGTCTCAAAGGGCTGTACAAGCCACAACGACATCCTCGGTACAGAGCCCACATACGGGCAAGGAAAACTCACCCCAGTGGGACGTCAATGTGAATGACTATGAGAAACCTTGGAGAGGACCGCATATGTGGGTAACCCCCCCTCCCCCCCCTCTAGGGGAGACCGAAAGCAATGGATGTCGAGTGGGTCTGACATAATATTGTGAAAGTCCAACACATCAGCGAAAGTCCAGTCCATAGTGGGGCCAGCAGGAACCATCCTGAGCGGAGACGGGTCAGCAGCGTAGAGATGTCCCCATCCGATGGACAGGCTAGCGGTACACCCCGGGTTGGGAGCAGAGTAGAAAAGAAAAGAAAAGAAACGGCAGATCAACTGGTCTAAAAAGGGAGTCTATTTAAAGGCTAGATTATACAAGTGAGTTTTAAGATGAGACTTAAATGCTTCTACTGAGGTAGCATCTCTAACTTTTACCGGGAGGGCATTCCATAGTATTGGAGCCCGAATAGAAAACGCTCTATAGCCCGAAGACTTTTTTTGGGCTCTGGGAATCACTAATAAGCCGGAGTTCTTTGAACGCAGATTTCTTGCCGGGACATATGGTACAATACAATCGGCAAGATAGGCAGGAGCTTGACCGTGTAGTATTTTATACGTAAGTAGTAAAACCTTAAAGTCGCATCTTAGGTGCACAGGAAGCCAGTGCAAGTGAGCCAGTATAGGCGTAATATGATCAAACTTTCTTGTTTTTGTCAAAAGTCTAGCAGCCGCATTTTGTACCATCTGTAATCTTTTAATGCTAGACATAGGGAGGCCCGAAAATAAAACGTTACAGTAATCGAGACGAGATGTAACAAACGCATGGATAATGATCTCAGCATCGCTTGTGGACAAAATGGAACAAATTTTAGCGATATTACGGAGATGAAAGAAGGCCGTTTTAGTAACACTCTTAATGTGTGACTCAAACGAGAGTGTTGGGTCGAAGATAATACCCAGATTCTTTACCGAGTCGCCTTGTTTAATTGTTTGGTTGTCAAATGTTAAGGTGGTATTATTAAATAGATGTCGGTGTTGAGCAGGACCGATAATCAGCATTTCCGTTTTCTTAGCGTTGAGTTGCAAAAAGTTAGTGGACATCCATTGTTTAATTTCATTAAGACACGCCTCCAGCTGACTACAATCCGGCGTGTTGGTCAGCTTAAGGGGCATGTAGAGTTGGGTGTCATCAGCATAACAGTGAAAGCTAACACCATATTTGCGTATGATGTCACCTAGCGGCAGCATGTAAATACTAAAGAGTGCAGGGCCAAGAACCGAACCCTGGGGAACTCCGCACGTTACCTTAACATAGTCCGAGGTCACATTGTTATGGGAGACACACTGCATCCTGTCAGTAAGATAAGAGTTAAACCAAGACAAGGCTAAGTATGTCATCCCAATACGCGTTTTGATACACTCTAATAAAATATTATGATCAACAGTATCGAAAGCGGCGCTAAGATCAAGAAGCAGCAACATAGATGACGCATCAGAATCCATCGTTAGCAATAGATCATTAGTCATTTTTGCGAGGGCTGTCTCCGTAGAGTGATTTGCCCTGAAACCGGATTGAAAAGGTTCACAGAGATTGTTAGACGCTAAGTGTTCATTTAGCTGCTGTGCGACAATTTTTTCGAGGATTTTCGAGATAAACGGAAGGTGGGACACCGGCCGGTAGTTTACCAAGAGATCAGGATCGAGGTTAGGTCTTTTGAGTAGAGGATGAATAACCGCTTTTTTGAATGCTAGGGGAACAGTGCCAGAGGAAAGTGATAAGTTTATAATATTTAACACTGATGGACCTAATAATACAAAAAGCTCCTTGATAAGTTTCCCAGGAATTGGGTCAAGTAAACATGTTGTTTGTTTTGTCCCATTTACACATTTTGACAATTCCTCCAATGTTATTTCATCAAAGAGAGAGAAACTATTTTGGAGGGCAGTGTCCGTCGTATATACAGTCGTACTTGTGTTAATAGAACCCAGTTGTAGCTGAGATGCATTGTATTTAATCTCTTTTCTAATGACTTCAATTTTCTTATTAAAGAAATTCATAAAGTCATCTGCTGAGTGGGTGGAGCTACTGGGAGGAGTCCCTTGTTGGGTTAGCGATGCTACTGTGCTAAACAAAAATTTAGGATCATTTTTGTTGAGGTGGATGAGATTTGAGTAATATTTAGCTTTAGCTGAGGTAAGCATGCGTTTATAAGTTATTAAACTATCACACCATGCTTGATGGAAAACCTCAAGTTTAGTCGCACGCCATTTGCGTTCCAGCTTTCTACATGATAATTTCTGGGCTTTAGTTTCTTCTGTAAACCATGGGGTACGCCTTTTAGGGGCCCTTTTTAGCTTTAGCGGTGCTACACTATCAATGGTGTCGCGCAGGGCGTCGTTAAAGTTGTTAGTGAGGTTATCAATAGAGCCCACATAATTTGGGAATGGTGCCATTACCGAAGGCAGTAGGTCAGTAAGAGTCGTCGTTGTGGCAGCATTAATGTTGCGGCTGCTATAGTAGTTATTATTATTATTGTTAGTTTGTTGACAATGAGTCAGAACTTCGAATTTTATAAGGTAATGATCGGACATTACTTTAGTGTACGGGAGTATCGTAACTTTAGAGGTGGTGACACCCCTGACAAGCACTAGATCTATCGTATTACCGTTGCGATGCGTGGGTTCATTTATTATTTGTGTAAGACCACAGCTATCAATTATAGTCTGGAGCGCCACGCATGGAGGGTCCGATGGGGTATTCATATGGATATTAATTAATATAATTGACAAATAAAGGTTTTTGTACTTCAAAAAATATAATAAAATGAGTGGAATCATAAAAAAAAAATGTATTCCACAGTTCAGAGTACCAATCATTAAGTCATCATTCTTTGTTTAGCTTGTAATAATTTTTTGTTTTTTGGGTTTTAGGATTTGATGGTCCCAAATGGGCTTTTGCAACAAAGCTGCAGTTACACCACAACTATGTTGTTGCAAACAAGATGTCTCTTTGAATGGAAATGTGGCTCAGGTGAACTGATTAGCCCCTTGGGCCCGAATGGTGCAGAGCACAGAATGATGCAATATTTAAAGTCTCACCTGACAAGATTATTTTTAAGCTCCATATAAAAAGATCCCATTAGCTTACATTTTCTTGCTGGGTTGGGACAGATCATTTGAAAAGATGAGTGCCTTCATAATGAGGAGAGGGTTTGTAGGTTGCTTCCTTTGTTTTGGACACACCTGTGGGACAGCCCCCGCAATAGGCACTCTCCAGGCTATTCATGAAGTAGAGCAACAAAAGGTCAACTGACACTTAATGGTACAACCTAGTGAAATATTAGACAACTGCACTAGTTAAATTTCAGTTCTTGTTTTTTTATAAATACCAAATACCTTAATTTTATATCAATCTTATTGGTTATACTATGTAATTATCAATGACCGAAATAACTCATTACCACAAGTTAAAACAGTGGTATCTTGGTTTTTGTACACCCCACTTTTGACCCTGTGTATGTATATTGTCTCGAATGTCATACGTCCAAACATTGTGCATAAAATGTACCGTTATTTCCAGATGATAAGCTGCTATTTTATTCCCGCGCTTTAAACAATTAAACAATAAATGTATGGATTTTTACGAGTTTAAGCGTTTCGCATGCCGCCAATAAATTTAGCCTCATCACATCAGATCAATGAAATAGCCCAACGGGTGACTGTGGACAAATTAAATTGTAAACATTAAGTCAAACACACTTATATCATCCTTGAGTCAGCCCTTGCGTGCATTATGGACTCACCCTCGTCATGGAGAAGAAACGACGGAATGCACAAGATGCAGCCCCAAAGCCCAAGAAGGAAAAAGGAAACAGCTGCCGCACTGAAGAGAAATATACCACCAACGGGTCGCGAAAGTCTGAACGGTCGCACGCCGAAGAAGACAACTTCAGAGGGAAGGAGGAGGATGAAAACAGTGTTCTCAATGACTTCTCCGGTAAGCTACTGTACTGTATGTCGTGTAACAGGCACTGTCTTTTGTTAAATCTGTGAATGAACACAAGCTCCTGTGTAAATATTTCATGTTTCAATTAATACAGCTGCGGCTTATAGACTTGTGCGGCCAATATACAGTATGTACGAAATATAATTTTTCCAAAAATTAAGTGGGTATATACATACATATTCAGTGACAGTCTACAATGTAAATAGTCATGCAAATAAAGAAAACCCATTGAATGAGAAGGTGTGTCCAAACGTTTGGCCTGTACTGTATATATACACAGTGCAGGCCAAAAGTTTGGACACTTTTTCGCACACTCTTGGCATTCTCTCGATGAGCTTCAAGTGGTAGTCACCTGAAATGGTTTTCACTTCACAGGTGTCCTTGAAGCTCATTGAGAGAATGCCAAGAGTGTGCAAAGCAGTAATCAGAGCAAAGGTTGGCTATTTTGAAGAAACTAGAATATAAAACATGTTTTCGGTTATTTCACCTTTTTTTGTTAAGTACATAACTCCACATGTGTTCATTCATAGTTTTGATGCCTTCAGTGACAATCTACAATGTAAATAGTCATGCAAATAAAGAAAACACATTAAATGAGGAGAAGGTGTGTCCAAACTTTTGGCCTGTTCTATATATATATGATATATGATATGGATATAGATATAAATATAGCGTTAGCTATATGTATAGTTTTGCCAAAACAAAGCAAGCAGGCTTTCAAAATGTTCACAAAGAAACAAAGAAAATACTTTTGTACAATATTAATGGATGGATGGATTTAAAAACACTTTTTCATTCAGCTAAACGCTCCATAGTCCGGAAATTACAGAAGTCCATTTGCCAAGATTTTATTCCAATAGTGACCAAACAAAGAATTCCACACCTCGGTGACATCGTCTTTGTGCTTTTTTTTATTGAGTGCACTAAAGAAAGTTTTAAGTGCCAGTATTTTGATAAGCGTGTCTTAAATAAAGGTAAAAGTAATTTTAAATAATCATTTTTATCAAATGCCATTCCTATGTACAGTTATCTCTAATTTTTCATTGTTAATTGTTTTCAGAAATGACCGCAGTATCTTACAGGGTCCTGTCCATTTGCTGTCCAGCTTGGGGCTGCGGCCCTTCTTCCGAATCGGGTTGTAGACCCAGACCAACTCGCCTGGCGCGAAGTCCCTTCCTCGGGTCGTCACATCATAGTAGCGATTTTGTTTGACGCCAGCTTCCTGCAGCTGCTCCCGAGCGAAACTGTGGGCTGAGTCCAGCCGGTCCTGTAATTTCCTGGCGTACTCTGGCCCTGCAGCGAAGGCCGGGGCATCCGGTGGGCGGCCAAAGGCCAGCTCTGCTGGTGTGCGCATCTCTCTCCCTAGCATGAGAAGCGCCGGTGTACACCCCGTGGATTCTTGGACAGCAGAGCGACACGCCATCAGCACCAGTGGTAGGTGTTGGTCCCAGTCACGCTGGTGGCGGGAGGTGACAATGGCGAGCTGGTCTCCCAGGTTGCGATGGAACCGCTCCACTAACCAATCACTCTGAGGGTGCAATGGGGTAGTGCGGGTCTTGTGAATGCCCAGGCGCTCGCACAAGGCTGCGAACACCCGGGACTCAAAGTTTGTGCCTCGGTCGCTGTGCAGAGACGCCATGACGCCAAACCGACCTATCATGCCCTCCACCAGGGTAAGAGTCTTTTGTGGTCACTTCGTTCAGCCGTCTGTAATCCACACAGAATCGCCAATCCCCAGCCTTCTTCTTCGCGACCATGACCACAGGTGCCGCCCTGGGGCTCTCAGACGGCTCAATAAAGTCGGCCCGCAGCAGGTCATCTACGGCCTTATCGCATACCTGCTGTCGAGCGAAGGGGATGCGGCGTGCATGGCACTTGATGGGCCGCGCCAAGCCAGTGTCTATGACATGCTCTGCCAAGTGGGTTCTTCCCACTTCACTCTCGTTCATTGCAAAGCTGCCCTGGAATTCCACCAGCAGCTGTTTCAGCTGCTCCTGTTGCTGTTTCTCCAAGTCCCTGTACTCCTCTCTCCACACCCCTCCCCCTATGACCGGGGGTGCTGGCTGCGGGTGGGGGACCGTGGGTAGGGATGCCCAGGGCTGGCATCCCCGGGTAATACACAGCTCTGTCTCCCCCCTCATTGGCTGAGGGGAGACAGGGCGAGGGCAGGGGTAGTAACTAGGTGAGGTGTGAGGCAACAAGAATGTAGAGGCATGCGGTGAAACGGGCAGGGGCCCGGGAACTAGGGTACCCATGACAATTGTAGGGACCCCCGGGAAGTTAAGTGTACCCCTCCCCATGTCTAGCAGGCACCCAGTGACTTGGAGGAAGTCCAGCCCTAAGATGCAGCAGTCTTGCACGTCTGCCACCCAAACTAGATGGCGAACTCGCTCTCCCCCCACGCACAACCACAGGAACCCCTTCCCCACCATAGGAGCTAGCTGGCCCGTGACTGTGCGTAGCTGTACTGCTGTGGGCTCAAGTGGTGTACTGCTGGGAAAGACGTCCGGTCTTACCAGCGTTACCGATGACCCTGTGTCCACCAGACCCACGGTAGGCACCCCCTGGACAGAGACAGCAACATGGCAGGAGCCCCCCCCCCGTGTCCAGCCCACCGCCATAGGTGGCACACTGCTGTCATCTACTTCTGGGGGGATGGAGCCCCTCCCCCTTGGCTGTGCCGCTGGGCTCCTCCGGGTGGCCGAAAGCGAGAAGAAGGAGTAGAAGGCGAGTCGTCGTCTGCTTCTGGGGGGGAAGGAGCCCCTCCCCCCTGGCTGTGCTGCTGGGCTCCTCCGGGTGCCCAATAGCGAGAAGAAGATGTAGAAAGCGAGTCGTCGTCTGCTTCTGGGGGGGATGGAGCCCCTCCCCCCTGGCTGTGCTGATGTGCTCCTTCCCCTGCTTGACGAGCCTGGGCTGGCGAGTCAGGGTCCGCGGTGGACGTAGGGGCCCGCATACCCCTGACTATGCGGGCCCGGCGCCGTTTCCCGGCTCACGACGAGTGGCAGGGCACTCCCTGAGAAAGTGTCCAGGTTGGCCACATCCCCAGCAGACCTGCATGGGGCGCGGGCCACGTTGACTTTGCAGAGTCACCGACCTCAGCAGTTCGGTAATTTCTGTCGCCCAAGCCGGAGCCCCGTCACTAGACGAGTGTGACGATGCCGCCCTCACTGGATGGGGTATCATTTCCAGTTCCCCGGCTGCAGCTGCACTCCCCAGCATCTCCCTCTCCACGGCAGCTTCCAGTGCCTCCTGCAGGGACCTCGGGTGCTGAAGCTGCACTTGCACGCGCAGGTCAGGAGGAGTAATGGCTCCAACAAACAGGTCAGTTGCGAGCTCATTCCGTGCATCAGCAGGCAGGTGACCATATGCAGGGTGCACCTGGCCCTCAATGTCATTAGCGAGCCCCCGGAGTGGCTCGCCAGGCTTCCTGCACCTCCCTCTCAGTTCAGTTTTTAAAAGCGCTGGCTGAGACCATCTCCCAAACCTCCTCTTGAGCGCCCCTACCAGGGCTGCGTAGCACCGCTGCTGTTCAGGATCCAGCAGCAGGAGGCACGAAAGAGCCTCTCCCTCCAGACACAAAGCCAATTGCAATGCTTTGTCCCTTTCTTCCCACCTTCTAACGTGCGCCAACAGTTCAAATTGAGCGTGGAACGTCTCCCAATCTGATCCACCAGCAAATTTTGGCGTCTTCACTGAGGCCGCAGACGGTGGGGGGGACGCGCCGTGCGGGGAAGCTGTGGGCGGCGGCGGCAGCGGCGACATCTTTACGTCCTCACGGGCCGACGAGCCGCTCGTGTGCGAGCAGGAGCGCGGCTGTTCGACGGTCACCCTCTCCAAAACAGCGTCATCCCGCTCAACTTTAAACTTATGCTCACCGGAGCTAAACATGCTAAACGGCTTGCGGTCCTAGCTAACTCACAGACTGAAGCTAACTTGCTAATGCGCGATACGCAGCGTGTGCTTACCGTGACAAAGTCTCTTCCGAAAATCGTCGGTTTTACTTCTGACACCAGTGTAATAATCTCAGGAATGTAGGCTCAGAGACTTCTTCAGTTATCTTGCATTTATTGTACAAGATGCATTTAAGGCACACAACAGCTCCAACATGCGTCTATCTCCTTTCCCGGCAAAACTCGAACCAACACTGCCTGTCAACAACGTCACTTCCCTAACTTCCCCGGAAGTCCCGCCCCCCAGCCAAAGCCATTGGCTAACACCCCGTAGCCAGCCGCTACAATAGGGACATTTAAAAAAATATCTAAAACTGGCATATTGCACACCAAAAAAAAAAAGTCAAGTCTTAAGGCTGTGGTAAGAAAATATATTGAACATTTTTTTTATTATAATGATAATACATTATTTTAAAACATAATAAAACGATTTACAACCTTCTCAATAAACGTTTCAACATTACAAGAGCCCTTTAGTCATCTTTATACTGTTATGTTCTGGCATCATGAAGTGTTTGTGATTCAAAGATGTGGGGGACAATAGGCAGTGTGCAGGTAAACATATTTTGATCCACTGACACAGCAAAAATACAAACAGAGTGCACAGCGTAGTAGACAAAAACAGGAAACATAACTGTCACCAGTCAGCTGTTGAGATGGCCGCCGTGAGCAACATGAGTTGAGACCGTCTCTACACAAGTCCCAGTATATAATGTTAAAAATGGCATAAACGCTCCAGTGACATAATAATTTAAGTCGTTTTCGTTATATATATCCACCTCTCTGCAATTGGTGAGATATATACTCCTCACGAGGGTGATTTGGCGGAAGATAAGGTGCCTCAAACGCCGAGTGACTCATTGTTCACCTGCAAACATGCCACAACGCGGATCAAAGGAGTCTAAACGCGGCCGTGATCAATTGTCTTCCAGTGATTTGGATGAAAAAGCAACGTTTACTCCGGACGATCGAAAATGTTGCGAGCTACGGTTGAAAAACTTGGAAAATTGGACATTCTGGATGAACTAAAAACTGACGTTTCAGAGCTGAAAAAATCAGTCGAGCACAATCACGCTGAAATGGTGGAGATAAAAAAGGAACAGACAACGCTAAAAGTTGAGTTAACAAGCCTGAAACTCGAAACTACAAGACTGACAACGGAGAACGAGAAATTAAAGGCAGACTTGTTGGAACTCCGCTGCAGGAGCATGCGGGACAACCTGCTAATCATGGGAATTAGCGAAGATGGAGGAGAAACCTACGGCATTGCGGAGAACCTCGTCAGAGCCTTTCTGCAGAAGCAACTCGGCATCCCGGAGGAAGAAGTTAAGAGGATCCAGATGGAGCGAGCACACAGGATTGGCAGACGCAAGGAGGATGCTAAACCGAGACCTATGCTTGTAAAGTTTACTAACTCCAAATGCAAAGACGAAATGCTTGCTCTCTCCAGAAGACATGAAAGGTACTAAATTCTTCATGACCAGCCAATATCCAATCGAGGTGGTGGAGAAACGACGTAAGTTGATTCCAATTATGAAGTCCTTTAGGCAGAAAGGACAACAAGCTCGTCTTGTTGTGGATAAACTGTACGTTAACGGTGAGCTGTACAGAAGCATGTGAGGAACAATAACAATGTCGCGCAGTGATTGCGTCATCGCGACATTGCCATGGTAACGACTTGACGGATATGTTTTGACATTTTGTTTGTGGAGCTTTTTAGTGTATTCTGGAACTGGACAATGTAGTTAGATGTTGGGAAATGGTCAGCGAATAATATATTTTGGGGGTAATGTGTTTGTTTGTCTTGCGTGGTGTGGTGTGAATGGTGTGTCTGTGGCTTTATTAGAGGGGATCTTGGTTTCCTTGGAAATAGCAAGTGATGCTGCAGTTTTTAGTTATAAGATTTTCATGTTTATGAAACTTATGGTATTAAGAGAATCAATAAAATATACAATGAATTTACTCAGATTATATAATTTATAGGAACGATAATGAAGTTGGAATAATTAGTTATAATTGCAATGGTCTTGCAGACAACAGAAAAAGAAAACTTATATTTATGTGGCTGAATGAAAAAAAACAAGATCTTTTTTGTCTTCAAGAAACGCATTCAACACATTTGGATGAAGAAAAATGGAGACAAGAATGGGATGGTCCTATTTTCTTTTCACATGGTTACAGAAATTCAAAAGGTGTTCTGATTTTGATTTAAAAAAGTTTTAATTATCAATTTAACTCTATGGAAAAAGACTCACAAGGACGTTGGCTAATATTAAATAAGGTCAAAATATGTGTGTTTTGAATCTGTATGGGCCAAATGTTGATGAACCTTCCTTTTTTGAAGAAATAAGTGACATGTTGCAAGAACAACAAGGGGAAATTATTATTGTGGGGGACTTTAACGTTGCTTTAGATAAAGTTTTGGACCGAAAAGGGAATTCTTCAATGGATTATCATCCTCAATCTTTACAAAGGATTCAAAATGTTATGGATGCATTTGATTTAATTGATATCTGGAGATTCAAAAACCCTAGGTTAGTGCGGTATACATGGAGAAGACAAAACCAGGCAAGTCGTATTGACTACTTTTTGATATCATTTTCATTGCTAAACAAAGTGACTGCAATATCAATCGAGGATAAATTGCATTGTGATCATAATTGTATAGGAATAAATATTGCAATTGAAGATAATACACGTGGGCCCGGATATTGGAAGTTTAATCAAATGCATCTACAGGATGATGAATTTATTGAAAAAACAAAGCAATTTATTACTGACTTTTTTAAAAATAATGTAGGATCTTCAAATCCCCAAATAGTCTGGGAAGCCTTCAAATGTTGTTTTAGGGGATATGCCATTGCATACTCTTCATGGAAAAAAAAAAAAAAGTTAAAGCGGCAGAACAGGAATTAAAGAAAGAAATTGAGGATTTACAAAAAAACATTGACAGTAATGATAATCTAACTAGTGAGCAACTGAATACCTTTACAGCCAAACAAGAGGAGTTAGCAGATTTAGTTGAAAAACAATTATTGAAAAGTTATGACTGCAACAGAGCAATCTGGATGAAAAAAGGTGAAAAGTGTTCAAAATTATTTTTAAATATCCAAACAAAAAATCGTTCTAAAAAGAACATTTCCAAGCTTATTAAAACAAATGGAAAGGTATTGGATACACACACCACATTGTTGAAAGAAAATGGAAAATTACTTTTAAAACATTTTTTCTAATCCAGTAATCCCTCCTGAAACTACAATTTTTTTTCCAGAAAATTATGAAAGAAAATTGAATTCGGAAGAAAGCCATTCATGTGAAGGCCTCATTAGAGAGGAAGAACTTGTGGAAGCTGTTAAATCTTTTCATCCAGTGAAAACCCCAGGATTAGATGGAATACCTATTGAGGTTTATCAAGTATTTTATGACGATCTTAAGAAACCATTACTTTCTAGTTTTAATTACTCATATAAAACAGGTTTTTTGTCCAACACTCAAACAGAAGGCCTTATTTCTTTACTATTGAAACAGGAAATAAATGGTCAGTATAAAGACCCAGTTCATCTAAAAAATTGGAGACCAATAACACTTCAGTGTTATGATGCTAAAATCCTGGCAAAATGTTTGGCTACACGACTTAAGTCTGTTTTGTCAAATATTATTCACCAAGATCAATCAGGCTTCCTACAAGGACGAAACATAGGAAACAATATTAGACAGTTATTAGAAATTATAGAAAATTATGATATGGAAAATAAAAGAGGATTCATTTTTGTAGCTGATCTGGAGAAGGCTTTTCACAAAATTAGCTTGGATTTTATTTGTAAAAGCTTAGTTTTTTTCAATATAATATAATAAAACTAACTGTAGAATTATCAATAATGGATACATCTCTGGGACAATACCTCTATTAAGAGGTCTAAAACAAGGGTGCCCTTTGTCTCCATACTTATTTATTATTGCTATGGAAATATTGGCGATTAAAGTTAGATTGAATACAAATATTGAAGGGCTCAGTAATAATAATATTGAAAGTAAAATAACAATGTATGCAGACGATACAAGCTTCTTTATAAGCCCCAATCCTCATTGTTTGCGAAACCTTCTTGATCTTTTGCACATATTTTCACAGCAATCTGGGCTTAAGCTAAATTATGATAAATGTAAAATATTAAGGATCGGAAATCTAAAGGGAACGTCCTTTCGAATGGAATGCAAAGTGCCTGTTTTGTGGACAGATGGACCAGTTAACATACTTGGTGTTGTTGTCCCAGAGAATCTGGAAGATCTAGGCTCAGTAAATTATGATAATCGACTAAGAAAGCTGGATAAAATTATGCAATTATGGAAAGGGAAATCCTTAACCTTGTATGGTAAAATATCTATTGTCAACTCGTTAATTATTCCTCAATTTATTTATTTGTTTTTGTCATTACAAGCTCCATCACAAAACTTTTTTAAGATTTATGAGCGGAGGGTCTTCGATTTTGTCTGGGACGGCAAACCAGAAAGGATTAAAAGAAAGGTTTTGTACAATGAATATGAATATGGGGGCCTGAAACTTCTCAACCTTGAAGCTATGTGTCTGTCTTTAAAAGCATCAATTGTTCCAAAGATGTGTTTAAACACTGAGTGGTACACAAGTGTCCTGTTGGACAAAAAACATGTACTGTATCAAAATAAATTGTATCCTTTTTTACAAGTGATCCCCTCCCATTTTTGTTATGTAGAGAGTCTGCTGGGAAACATGGCGGGGTTCATAAAGGAAACAATCCACTCATGGTGGTGTTTTCAATTTTATGTACCAAAAAAAAGACATGATATTTTGCAGCAGATAATATGGATGAACTCTAATATTGTAATAGATGGAAAGCCTTTCTTTTGGAAAAATATGCTTGAAAGAGGAATCATTTTTGTCAATGACATTATCAATGAGAATGGTAAAATTATGAAATATGATGAATTTACAACTATGTATGGTGATGCTTGTTCAAGCTTTTCATTTAATCAACTAACTGGAGTCATTGGGAAAATATGGAAACAAATTAATTATGGAACTACTAAATTATTAGTTTGTAAACCCTTAATAAGAAATTATAGTTGGCAAAAAGGAACTAAAATAAATAGAAAAATATATAAGTTTTATTTAATAAAGAAATCTTTGAAGGCTGCCCCATACAACACATATGGAAAATGGGAGGACTTTTTTGACTGCCCGTTGCCGTGGGATGCAATATTCAAATTAATCTACAAAACCACTATCGATGTGCAAAATCGTTATTTTCAAATTAAAATTATTTATAACTTCCTACCCACAGGAAAAATGTTAAAAATATGGAATATGACAGAGTCAGATGATTGCCGATTTTGTTGTCAGGAGTCTGAATCCACCCTGCATTTGTTTTGGTATTGTCATATTGTGTCTTCGTTTTGGGTGGAAGTTGAAAAAATGTGTTTAAAGATTGGTTTGTTTATGAAGCTTGATGTGGTTTCTGTTATTTTAGGAGAGTTCATTGACAGTCATGATTTAGTCAATTTAATTATAGTACTCGGTAAAAGGTTTATCTTTAAGGCCAAAAAGAGATATTCACTTAGTATGTCTTTCTTTAAAACATGTATACAGTATTTTTTAACTTTAGAAAATTATATGGTTGAAAACGATAATGATGCCAAAAAACATAAAAAAAGATGGGAAGTCCTCAAAGGTTTATTTTGAAAATGTAATTTTGTTTATATATGATATGCAATCTGTTGTTGCATTCCCTATTTTAAGTGTACATGAATGAAGGTGTGTGTTGCTGAGTTCGACTTGGATGTGATCTGGACTGTACATGGGTGCTTAATTTGAAAATGTATTTTTGTATGTGGATTGTATGCAACCTGTTGTGTTCCCTGGTTTTTGGTGTACATGGGTGAAAGTGTGTGTTGCTGAGCCCGATCTGGACGTTATCTGAACTGGACCTGGTTTTAAGAACCCTTTTGAACAATCTGATTTCATTGACAACCCGGTCTGGTGAAGTTAAGGTCCTTTGTTTGTTTTGTTTGAAAGTAAAGCAATATAAAAACAATTACATAAAAGATAGTAATTCATGAAAATGTTAGTGGACCAGCACCACACACAATCATGTGTGCTCTAAAGACTGTATCCCTTGCAGACTGTATTATTCTATATTGTAGGAACCAGAAGATTTTTTTTAATAACAGAAAGAGACAGCCCCTTTTGTGTAAATGAGTGTGGATGAGTGTGAATGGGGGAGGGAGGGTTTTCTTGGGTTGATGCACTAATGGTAAGTGTATCTTGTGTCTTTTTTTATGTTGTTTAAAAAAAAATAAATAAAAATAATAATAATAAAAAAATAAATAAAAAAATAAAAAAACTGTCACCAGTGGCGAACAAGCTACATGCAATAACAAAGCCAAACTGAACAGTTGTGTAAGGCAAACAAGAATCCTGCATCTACTGGACCGCTAGACGGGTCTAAAAAAGGTAAAAGTAATGTAATTGTTAATTATATTCAAATGTCATTCCTATGTACAATAATCCCTAATTTATCACTGTTAATTGGTTTCAGAAATGACCGCAAAGTAGGATTGACCGCCAGTGTGTCCCAATAATACTTGCCAACCCTCCCGTTTTTAGCGGGAGAATCCCGATATTCAGCGCCTCTCCCGACAACCTCCCGACAGAGATTTTCTCCCGACAAACTCCCGGTATTCAGCCGGAGCTGGAGGCCAGGCCCCCCCCAAAAAAAGTCTGCCCCAGCTGCGATTGGACATGACCAGCCTCCGGGTACAAGTACTGGAGTACCAATTGCTTGCCAGGGAAGATCTTCCCCAGGAAGCAAGGATTGACCGGTTTTGGGCCATGCTAGGGAGAGATGGAAGATTCCACACTCTCGTGCATTTGATGAAAGCACTTTTGTGCGTGCCACACAGCAATGCATCATCAAAGAGGGTGTTCAGCATGGTTAGAAAAATAGTGACAGAGAATAGAAAGAGGATGGCCAATTCAACCCTTAACAAAGCATTGTACTTTCAAGTACAACAATGAGTAGATGAGTGTTGTGTGTGTGTGTATATGTGTAAATAAATGAACACTAAAATTATAGTATTTATTTTATTTATATATTTAATACAATAAATATATATATATATATATATATATATATATATATATATATATATAGATATATATATATATATATATATATATATATATATATATATATATATATATATCTATATATATATATATATATATATATATATATATATATATATATATAAACCTAGAATTCACTGAAAGTCAAGCATTTATATATATATATATATGAAATACTTGAGTTGGTGAATTCTAGCTGTAAATATACTCTCCTCTTAACCACGCCCCTAACCACGCCCCCGCACCAACCACCCCCACACCTCAACCCCGCCCACCTCAACCTCCTCATGCTCTCTCAGGGAGAGCATTTCCCAAATTCCAAGCTGCTGTTTTGAGGCATGTTAAAAAAAATAATGCACTTTGTGACTTCAATAATAAATATGGCAGTGCCATGTTGGCATTTTTTTCCATAACTTGAGTTGATTTATTTTGGAAAACCTTCTTACATTGTTTAATGCATCCAGCGGGGCATCACAACAAAATTAGGCATAATAATGTGTTAATTCCACGACTGTATATATCGGTATTGGTTGATATCGGAATCGGTAATTAAGAGTTGGACAATATTGGATTATCGGACATCCCTACCATGGACCCGCTAGCTGTGGAAGCTAGCTCTCCAATCAACTAAACATACTCAATAAGTCCACAGTGACGTTTTGGTGAGTTTACTGAGGAATTTGTGAAACTGAAACGATACAAAAATAATACCATTTACCGTTAATAATACTGTACTAACACAAACACTGTGTTAGCATATTAGCTAATGTTAATGACGCTAGCCTGATTACATTATGATGGCATGTACAAATATGCATGAAAACACTACTATCAAACATGTGACGGTTTAGTAAGTATGAATTGTTTTGGTTATATTGTACAACTTGCAAACGTTGCTTGGAGTGATGAATAAAGAGACCACATGAGTAGAAACGCTGTTGGCGACTAGTAAACCAAACGACACTTTCACTTCCGGTTCAAGGCAGGAAACAGAAGGAAATACTGTTGACCAGTAGTTCTCAAAGTTTTTTGACCAAGTACCACGTCAGAAAACCCCTGGTTACCATCATAATGACCGACATTAAAATACAGTAGCGTTGTAGGCATAAGTATTCATTAAAAACAAGACATAGGTTTTATTTAACAAGTATATTTAATATTTCTGGCCACTGTAACATTACACACAGTTTGAACAGTAACACTGTGTTGGAATATTGGAAAATAAGACATTAATCCTTTGAGTGAATCTTTGGCGTACCATTGGACGAAGCCAGTGTTTGAGAATCACAGTGCTAAAGACTTGCAACCCGCTGCACCCACAGTGAGTGAACTAGTTCTAAAGATGGCGTCAAAGCACAAACAAACAGTGAAACACCTTTTCGATCTCAGTACTACCATATACGTTTGTTGTACACAAAACATTAAGGTTGTTAGCCAAGAAAAATCCATAGATTAGCTGCACCTTTTGTATAAACTGCAGGATTCATAGTTTGAGAAAAAATGTAGCGGCTTATAGTCCAGCAAATACGGTATTTCTTTTGCGAAAATATGCATGAAAACACTACTATCAAACATGTGACGGTTTAGTAAGTGTAAATTGTTTTGGTTATATTGTACAAAATATGCACAAAAACACTACTATCACACGTGACGGTTTAGTAAGTATGAATTGTTTTGGTTATATTGTACAAAATTTGCATGAAAACACTACTATCAAATGTGACGGTATTTCTTTTGCGAAAATATACATGAAGACACTACTATCAAACGTGACGGTTTAGTAAGTATGAATTGTTTTGGTTATATTGTACAACATATGCATGAAAACACTACTGTCAAACGTGACGGTTTTTCTTTTGCGAAAATATGCATGAAAACACTACTATCAAACATGTAACAGTTTAGTAAGTATGAATTGTTTTGGTTATATTGAACAAAATATGGATTAAAATGCCACTATCAAACATGTGACAGTATTTATTTTGTGAAAATATGCATGAAAACACTACTATCAAACGTGATGGTTTAGTAAGTATGACTTTTTTTGGTTATATTGTACAACATATGCATGAAAACACTACTGTCAAACATGTGACGGTATTTTTTTTGCAAAAATATACATGAAAACACTACTATCAAACAGGTAACGGTTTAGTAAGTATGAATTGTTTTGGTTATATTGTATAACATATGCATGAAAGCACTACTATCAAACATGTGACGGTATTTATTTTGCGACAATATGCATGAAAACACTACTATCAAACATGTGACGGTATTTATTTTGCGACAATATGCATGAAAACACTACTATCAAACGTGACGGTTTATTAAGTATGAATTGTTTTGGTTATATTGTATAAAATATGCATGAAAACACTACTATCAAACATGTGACGGTCTTTATTTTGCAAAAATATGCATGAAAACACTACTATCAAACATGTGACGATTTAGTAAGTATGAATTGTTTTGGATATATTGTACAACATATGCATGAAAACACTACTGTCAAACATGTGACGGTATTTCTTTTGCGAAAATATGCATGAAAACACTACTATCAAACATGTGACGGTTTAGTAAGTATGAATTTTTTTGGATATATTGTACACAATATGCATGAAAACACTACTATCAAACATGTGACGGTATTTATTTTGCGAAAATATGCATGAAAACACTACTATCAAACATGTGACGGTATTTATTTTGTGAAAATATGCATGAAAACACTACTATCAAACATATTACGGTTTAGTAAGTATGAATTGTTTTGCTTGTATGGTACAAAATATGCATGAAAACACTACTATCAAAAATGTGACAGTATTTTTTTTGTGAAAATATACATGAAAACACTACTATCAAACATGTGACGGTTTAGTTAGTATGAATTGGTTTGGTCATATTGTACAAAATATGCATGAAAACACTACTATCAAACATGTGACGGTATTTATTTTGGGAAAATAAGCATGAAAACACTACTATCAAACGTGTGACAGTTTAGTACGTATTCAATTTTTTGTTCATATTGTACAAAATATGCATGAAAACACTACTATCAAACGTGACGGTATTTATTTTGCGAAAATATGCATGAAAACACTATTATTAAACTTGTGACGGTTTCGTAAGTATGAATTGTTTTGGTTATATTGTACACAATATGCATGAAAACACTACTATCAAACATGTGACAGTCTTTATTTTGCAAAAATATGCATGAAAACACTACTATCAAACATGTAACGATTTAGTAAGTATGAATTGTTTTTGATATATTGTACAACATATGCATGAAAACACTACTGTCAAACATGTGACGGTATTTCTTTTGTGAAAATATGCATGAAAACACTACTATCAAACATGTGACGGTTTAGTAAGTATGAATTTTTTTGGATATATTGTACACAATATGCATGAAAACACTACTATCAAACATGTGACGGTATTTCTTTTGCGAAAATATGCATGAAAACACTACTATCAAACATGTGACGGTATTTATTTTGTGAAAATATGCATGAAAACACTACTATCAAACATGTTACGGTTTAGTAAGTATGAATTGTTTTGCTTGTATGGTACAAAATATGCATGAAAACACTACTATCAAACATGTGACAGTATTTTTTTTGTGAAAATATACATGAAAACACTACTATCAAACATGTGACGGTTTAGTTAGTATGAATTGGTTTGGTCATATTGTACAAAATATGCATGAAAACACTACTATCAAACATGTGACGGTATTTATTTTGGGAAAATAAGCATGAAAACACTACTATCAAACGTGTGACAGTTTAGTACGTATTAAATTTTTTGTTCATATTGTACAAAATATGCATGAAAACACTACTATCAAACGTGACGGTATTTATTTAGCGAACATATGCATGAAAACACTATTATCAAACATGTGACGGTTTCGTAAGTATGAATTGTTTTTGTTATATTGTACACAATATGCATGAAAACACTACTATCAAATATGTGACGGTATTTATTTTGCGAAAATATGTATGAAAACACTACTATCAAACATGTGACGGTTTAGTAAGTTTGAATTGTTTTGGCACCCCCCGCGACCCCGAAAGGGATAAGCGGTAGAAAATGGATGGATGGATCAGTTATATTGTACAAAATATGCATGAAAACACTACTATCAAACATGTGACAATATTTATTTTGCCAAAATATGCATGAAAACACTATTATCAAACATGTGACGGTTTAGTAAGTTTTAATTGTTTTGGCACCCCCCGCGACCCCGAAAGGGATAAGCGGTAGAAAATGGATGGATGGATCAGTTATATTGTACAAAATATGCATGAAAACACTACTATCAAACATGTGACAATATTTATTTTGCCAAAATATGCATGAAAACACTACTATCAAACATGTGACGGTATTTATTTTGCGAAAATAAGCATGAAAACACTACTATCGAACGTGTGAAAAAAATTAGTACGTATTAATTTTTTTGTTTATATTGTACAAAATATGCATGAAAACACTACTATCAAACATGTAACGGTTTAGTAAGTATGAATTGTTTTGGTCATATTGTTCAAAATATGCTTGGAAACACTACTATCAAACATGTGACAGTATTTCTTTTTGAAAATATACATGAAAACACTACTATCAAACATGTGACGGTTTAGTACCGTAAGTTTGAATTGGTTTGGTCATATTGTACAAAATATGCATGAAAACACTACTATCAAACATGTGATGGTATTTATTGTGCGAAAATAAGCATGAAAACACTACTATCAAACGTGTGACAGTTTAGTACGTATTAATTATTTTATTCATATTGTACAAAATATGCATGAAAACACTACTATCAAACGTGACAGTATTTATTTTGTGAAAATATGCATGAAAACACTATTATTAAACTTGTGACGGTTTCGTAAGTATGAATTGTTTTGGTTATATTGTACACAATATGCATGAAAACACTACTATCAAACATGTGACGGTATTTATTTTGCGAAAATATGCATGAAAACACTATTATCAAACATGTGACAGTTTAGTAAGTTTTAATTCTTTTGGCACCCCCCGCGACCTCGAAAGGGATAAGCTTTAGAAAATGGATGGATGGATGGGTTATATTGTAGAAAATATGCATGAAAACACTACTATCAAACATGTGAAGATATTTATTTTACCATAATATGCATGAGAACACTACTATTAAACATTTGACGTTGTAGTAAGTATGAATTGTTTTGTTTATATTTTACAAAATATGCATGAAAACACTACTATCACACATGTGACGGTTTAGTAAGTATGAATTGTTTTGTTTATATTGTTCCAAATATGCATGAAAACACTACTATCAAACGTGTGACGATATTTATTTTGCCAAAATATGCATGAAAACACTATTATCAAACATGTGACGGTTTCGTAAGTATGAATTGTTTTGGTTATATTGTACACAATATGCATGAAAACACTACTATCAAATATGTGACGGTATTTATTTTGCGAAAATATGTATGAAAACACTACTATCAAACATGTGACGGTTTAGTAAGTTTTAATTGTTTTGGCACCCCCCGCAACCCCGAAAGGGATAAGCGGTAGAAAATGGATGGATGGATCAGTTATATTGTACAAAATATGCATGAAAACACTACTATCAAACATCTGACAATATTTCTTTTGCCAAAATATGCATGAAAACACTACTATCAAACATGTGACGGTATTTATTTTGCGAAAATAAGCATAAAAACACTACTATCGAACGTGTGAAAAAAAATAGTACGTATTATTTTTTTGTTTATATTGTACAAAATATGCATGAAAACACTACTATCAAACATGTAACGATTTAGTAAGTATGAATTGTTTTGGTCATATTGTACAAAATATGCTTGGAAACACTACTATCAAACATGTGACAGTATTTCTTTTGTGAAAATATACATGAAAACACTACTATCAAACATGTGACGGTTTAGTACCGTAAGTATGAATTGGTTTGGTCATATTGTACAAAATATGCATGAAAACACTACTATCAAACATGTGACGGTATTTATTGTGCAAAAATAAGCATGAAAACACTACTATCAAACGTGTGACAGTTTAGTACGTATTAATTATTTTTTTCATATTGTACAAAATATGCATGAAAACACTACTATCAAACGTGACAGTATTTATTTTGTGAAAATATGCATGAAAACACTATTATTAAACTTGTGACGGTTTCGTAAGTATGAATTGTTTTGGTTATATTGTACACAATATGCATGAAAACACTACTATCAAACATGTGACAGTCTTTATTTTGCAAAAATATGCATGAAAACACTACTATCAAACATGTAGCGATTTAGTAAGTATGAATTGTTTTTGATATATTGTACAACATATGCATGAAAACACTACTGTCAAACATGTGACGGTATTTCTTTTGTGAAAATATGCATGAAAACACTACTATCAAACGTGACGGTTTAGTAAGTATGAATTTTTTTGGATATATTGTACACAATATGCATGAAAACACTACTATCAAACATGTGACGGTATTTCTTTTGCGAAAATATGCATGAAAACACTACTATCAAACATGTGACGGTATTTATTTTGTGAAAATATGCATGAAAACACTACTATCAAACATGTTACGGTTTAGTAAGTATGAATTGTTTTGCTTGTATGGTACAAAATATGCATGAAAACACTACTATCAAACATGTGACAGTATTTTTTTTGTGAAAATATACATGAAAACACTACTATCAAACATGTGACGGTTTAGTTAGTATGAATTGGTTTGGTCATATTGTACACAATATGCATGAAAACACTACTATCAAACATGTGACGGTATTTATTTTGGGAAAATAAGCATGAAAACACTACCATCAAACGTGTGACAGTTTAGTACGTATTACATTTTTTGTTCATATTGTACAAAATATGCATGAAAACACTACTATCAAACGTGACGGTATTTATTTTGCGAAAATATGCATGAAAACACTATTATTAAACTTGTGACGGTTTCGTAAGTATGAATTGTTTTGGTTATATTGTACACAATATGCATGAAAACACTACTATCAAACATGTGACAGTCTTTATTTTGCAAAAATATGCATGAAAACACTACTATCAAACATGTAACGATTTAGTAAGTATGAATTGTTTTGGATATATTGTACAACATATGCATGAAAACACTACTGTCAAACATGTGACGGTATTTCTTTTGCGAAAATATGCATGAAAACACTACTATCAAACATGTGACGGTTTAGTAAGTATGAATTTTTTTGGATATATTGTACACAATATGCATGAAAACACTACTATCAAACATGTGACGGTATTTCTTTTGCGAAAATATACATGAAAACACTATTATCAAACATGTTACGGTTTAGTAAGTATGAATTGTTTTGCTTGTATTGTACAAAATATGCATGAAAACACTACTATCAAACATGTGACAGTATTTTTTTTGTGAAAATATACATGAAAACACTACTATCAAACATGTGACGGTTTAGTAAGTATGAATTTGTTTGGTCATATTGTACAAAATATGCATGAAAAAACTACTATCAAACATGTGACGGTATTTATTTTGGGAAAATAAGCATGAAAACACTACTATCAAACGTGTGACAGTTTAGTACGTATTCAATTTTTTGTTCATATTGTACAAAATATGCATGAAAACACTGCTATCAAACGTGACGGTATTTATTTTGCGAAAATATGCATGAAAACATTATTATTAAACTTGTGACGGTTTCGTAAGTATGAATTGTTTTGGTTATATTGTACACAATATGCATGAAAACACTACTATCAAACATGTGACAGTCTTTATTTTGCAAAAATATGCATGAAAACACTACTATCAAACATGTAACGATTTAGTAAGTATGAATTGTTTTGGATATATTGTACACAATATGCATGAAAACACTACTATCAAACATGTGACGGTATTTCTTTTGCGAAAATATACATGAAAACACTATTATCAAACATGTTACGGTTTAGTAAGTATGAATTGTTTTGCTTGTATTGTACAAAATATGCATGAAAACACTACTATCAAACATGTGACAATATTTCTTTTGCCAAAATATGCATGAAAACACTACTATCAAACATGTGACGGTATTTATTTTGCGAAAATAAGCATAAAAACACTACTATCGAACGGTGTGAAAAAAATTTGTACGTATTAATTTTTTTTGTTTATATTGTACAAAATATGCATGAAAACACTACTATCAAACATGTAACGGTTTAGTAAGTATGAATTGTTTTGGTCATATTGTACAAAATATGCTTGGAAACACTACTATCAAACATGTGACAGTATTTCTTTTGTGAAAATATACATGAAAACACTACTATCAAACATGTGACGGTTTAGTACCGTAAGTATGAATTGGTTTGGTCATATTGTACAAAATATGCATGGAAACACTACTATCAAACATGTGACGGTATTTATTGTGCGAAAATAAGCATGAAAACACTACTATCAAACATGTGATGGTATTTATTGTGCGAAAATAAGCATGAAAACACTATTATCAAACGTGTGACAGTTTAGTACGTATTAATTATTTTTTTCATATTGTACAAAATATGCATGAAAACACTACTATCAAACGTGACAGTATTTATTTTGTGAAAATATGCATGAAAACACTATTATTAAACTTGTGACGGTTTCGTATGTATGAATTGTTTTGGTTATATTGTACACAATATGCATGAAAACACTACTATCAAACATGTGACTGTATTTATTTTGCGAAAATATGCATGAAAACACTATTATCAAACATGTGACAGTTTAGTAAGTTTTAATTCTTTTGGCACCCCCCGCGACCTCGAAAGGGATAAGCTTTAGAAAATGGATGGATGGATGGGTTATATTGTACAAAATATGCATGAAAACACTACTATCAAACATGTGAAGATATTTATTTTACCATAATATGCATGAAAACACTACTATTAAACATTTGACGTTGTAGTAAGTATGAATTGTTTTGTTTATATTTTACAAAATATGCATGAAAACACTACTATCACACATGTGACGGTTTAGTAAGTATGAATTGTTTTGTTTATATTGTTCCAAATATGCATGAAAACACTACTATCAAACGTGTGACGATATTTCTTTTGCCAAAATATGCATGAAAACACTACTATCTAACATGTAATGGTTTTGTAAGTATGAATTGTTTTGATTGTATTGTACAAATTGCAAACATTGCTTGGAGTACAACAAAATCGTATGCGAAAAATTTTCTTTTTCGCATACGATTCTGTCATCTGGACCATTTTTAACAGATTACTAAAGCAAACCACAGTATACACTCTACATAAAGGCATCATTTTTAACAACTTTCCTTTCCGCTGACTTACATGTCTAACTGCACAGTTCTCACAAACTAGCACGGCACACAGCAGCTCGACTGTGTGTGTGTGTGTGTGTGTGTGTGTGTGTGTGTGTGTGTGAGAGAGAAGAGAAACTAAAGTGAGTGTGTGAGTTTGCTGCATACAAACCACAACTTTGCTCCGTGCTGTAATTTAGCCTTCCACTGAAACCACAGCTACTTCTGCTGCTGCCTCACACTGCAGCAGAGCTAGGCTTCTCTGGCGAGTTCTGACTGGCAGTCGTAGACAGAGGTTACACTAACCCCGCGACTGTTTGTTTGTCTTGCAGCTGAACCGACCATTAAGAGCGGGCTCTCTGTCAAAAGCACAAAAACAGATGGTTGTCATGTTCGAAGGGGCTGTAATTGTAGCCCTTGTGTGATGTTTTTATTTTCCCTCTGACCTCACTGGATAAACTCAAGAAGCCACTTAACATTGGGCTGCTCCTGCCAGACTCCAGAGAGTGAATTATACAACATTCACTCCATGAAAACCAGTTTTTTTTTTTTTTTTTCATGAAAGGTATCATTTCTTGGTACTCTTGACTTCACCTCTCATTCTTGGCCTTTTGAATGTAAATGTACCTGCTGCTTTATAATTAAGTCTCTATGCACAGCTGTTAAATTATATATAGTGGCACCTAGGAATGGGTGATGTGGCCTAAAATATATAACGCGATTTACAGTATATTGCATCCGCCTTTATATTACTTGGCATATAAATCAGTGGTCCCCAACCACCAGTCCGGGGACCGGTACCGGTCCGTGACACATTTGATACCAGGCCGCATTGAAACATTAATTAATTTATAAACTACCGCATTTTCTCCAACTTAACTTTCGCCTGTCCCACTAAACACACCAATAAGCTTGTTAAAGGCCTACTGAAACCCACTACTACCGACCACGCAGTCTGATAGTTTATATATCAATGATGAAATCTTAACATTGCAACACATGCCAATACGGCCGGGTTAACTTATAAAGTGCAATTTTAAATTTCCCGGGAAATATCCGGCTGAAAACGTCTCGGTATGATGACGTTTGCGCGTGACGTCACGGATTGATCGGAAGTATTGGGACACCATTGTGTCCCAATACAAACAGCGTCTGTTTTCATCGAAAAATTCCACAGTATTCTGGACATCTGTGTTGGTGAATCTTTTGCAATTTGTTTAATGAACAATGGAGACAACAAAGAAGAAAGCTGTAGGTGGGATCCGTGTATTAGCGGCTGGCTACAGCAACACAACCAGGAGGACTTTGAGTTGGATAGCAGACGCGCTATCCGACGCTAGCCGCCGACCGCATCGATGATCGGGTGAAGTCCTTCGTCGCGCCGTCAATCGCTGGAACGCAAGTGAGCACGGGTCATGATGGGCAGATGAGGGCTGGCGTAGGTGGAGAGTTAATGTTTTTAGCATAGCTCTGTCGAGGTCCCGTAGCTAAGTTAGCTTCAATGGCGTCATTAGCAACAGCATTGCTAGGCTTCGCCAGGCTGGAAATCATTAACCGTGTGGTTACAGGTCCAGGGTTTGGTTCGGTGTCTCCTGATAGTAGAAGTAATAGTAGTATTGTTGATCTTCTGTCTATCCTTCCAGTCAGAGGCATGTTTCTTCTGTTTCTATCCGCAGTTAAGCACGATGCTATCACGTTAGCTCCAAAGCTAAAGTGCTTCACCGATGTATTGTTGTGGGGATAAAAGTCACTGTGAATGTCCATTTCACGTTCTCGACTCTCATTTTCAAGAGGATATAGTATCCGAGGTGGTTTGAAATACAAATCCGTGATCCACAATAGAAAAAGGAGAAAGTGTGGAATCCAATGAGCCCGTGTACCTAAGTTACGGTCAGAGCGAAAAAAGATACACCCTGCACTGCACTCTAATCCTTCACTCTCACTTTCCTCATCCACGAATCTTTCATGCTCGCTCAAATTAATGGGGTAATCGTCGCTTTCTCGGTCCGAATCGCTCTCGCTGCTGGTGTAAACAATGTGCAGATGTGAGGAACTCTTCAACCTGTGACGTCACGCTACTTCCGGTACAGGCAAGGCTTTTTTATCAGCGACCAAAAGTTGCGAACTTTATCGTCGATGTTCTCTACTAAATCCTTTCAGCAAAAATATGGCAATATCGCGAAATGATCAAGTATGACACATAGAATGGACCTGCTATCCCCGTTTAAATAAGAAAATTTCATTTCAGTAGGCCTTTAATAGATGTATATTATAACTCCTTTGTTATAGTACATGGGACAATGCATATTAATGGGCATATAAAATGTTAATGTGACAGATTGTAGCCAAAGGCAAATTTTTCATGCTAATTTTTTTTTCTGTTTTCATCTGCCACACATAGAAAGCCATTCCGTAAAAATAATGCATACATTAAACTGGTCCCTGGTGGAAAAAATGTTGGGGAACCCTGATATAAATGATAACCGTGTCACGTGTGGGTTGCAACTTACTGCGGGGTCGTTCCTCCCAGATGCAGACGGACAACTTCGGACGGCAGCGTGAGGTAGGAGATGGTTTCTTTTCCATGAATCAGTCAAGAAAACAAGAATAAACAGAAAAGCGGGCCGATAGCATGGGAAGCTATGGCGAAGCTTAGCGCAGGAACAAGAATCCAGAATGACAGGAATAACCAAACGTAACTTGTTGCGTGGAGCAAACAATGAAGCCAGACCGAATGTGACGAGCAACGCGAATAAATAGCTCTCTGATTAGTGGTCGGCAGCAAGGTGAGCGTGCCGACCACTAACCAGAGGCAGGTGAACCCAATGAATCCCCATTGAAACCAAAACAAACCCAGAGGTGCACAAAACAGGAACTAAGGGAGTCCAAAACTAACAGAACATAACTAAACAAAACATGATCCGGACACGGATCATGACAAACAGAACCATATCAAAAGGGGTTATTCAGTATCGATCCAAAACAAGGCAGTCACAGTGGCAGTATCGATCATACCAATGCTTACACTAATACTTCTAAAATGTTTTCCTACTATTGGCTCAGATTTAATTCCTTTGGGTTTTTTTCCCCCTTAAAGCCGTTCTGTGACCAACAACGTATTACTTGAGTTTGTAAACAATAACGAAAACAACTACATATTTTTTGGTAGTAAAAAATATTGCTGTAACCACGGTAGTATTGGCTCATATACTGATATTACTTGGTATTGTTGCTGTCAATGTTTGTATCGATCCACCCACCTTTGTTTATTATTTGAGAGCTCTATCTTAACAGTTAGCATAGCCTCCTAGAGCGCCTTCCAGATAATAACTTGTTGCCTGAAACTCACCCCTGTGTTCTACCTGCTAGTCCTGGCGGGTATGGCCCCAGTCAGTCTGCCAGGGGATGCAGCTAACCTCTTCAGCTGCCATTCTGCACAAAGTCACAACAACACCGGCTCCACTGTGCAGGCTGAAGTCTCGCCATCCTTACAATAAGGCAGCACAAGAGAAGCTACAGTCCATCCCTGAGGACCTGTCCAGAGATGCCTGGTTGGCACCAATACAATACAATACAATACATCCAGGACCCTGGAGGCAGGGTAAAAGAAGAAGACTTGCCACGCCATCGATGGACCCTGCTGAACAACCTCTGCAATGGATTTGGATGCTACAAGTCATCTATGAAGACTTGGGGCCTTTAGACAGTGTGGCGAGCCTGAGCAGACTGCCGAGCACATCATCATCGGCTGACCCCTATACGGCCCGCCCTCAGAAAACCGGCTTTTCCCACTAGGAACCAACGATGAGGGCTTGGCTTCATGACACTGAGTTGGTCATCTAATAGTATACGAAAGAAGAATTCAAACACGCCATTCCCACCTTATGGGGATGGCGTGGCACAGTTGGGAGAGTGGCCGTGTCAGCAACCTGAGGGTTCCTGGTTCAATCCCCACCTTCTACCAACCTCGTCACGTCTGTTGTGTCCTTGAGCAAGACTCTTCACCCTAAGTGTGTGAATGTGTGTGTGAATGGGTGAATGTGGAAATAGTGTCAAAGCGCTTTGGGTACCTTGAAGGTAGAAAGGCGCTATACAAGTATAACCCATTTACCATTTACTCAGAAAACACTTGGCTCTCCAAGTACTACCATAAAGACCAATATTAAAATACAGTACGGTATACCGGTATTGGTATAGTACCGTGATACTAATGAATCATATTCGGTACTATACCGCCTCTCCTCTAAAAAGTACCGTCACCACTAATGACGCCGATCATGAATGTAAACAAACGCCACTGGTGGATCTACACCTAACATCTACTGTAATGATACCAAGTACAGGGTCGTATCTAGTCGATACTACTATGATTACATCGATATTTTTTAGCATCACAACATATTTTTTTCGTTTTTGTTAAATGTATGCTATGTTTATAAACTCAGGAAATACGTCCCTGGACACATGAAGACCTTGAATATGACCAATTTATGATCCTGTAACTACTTGGTATCGGATAGATACCTAAATTCGTGGTATCATCCTAAACTAATTTAAAGCATTCAAACAACAGAAGAATAAGTGGTTATTAAATTTTAACAGAAGTGTAGAACGAACATGTTGAAACAGGAAGTAAGCAGATATTAACAGTAAATGAACAAGTAGATTAATAATTCATTTTGTACCACTTGTCCTTAATAATGTTGACAAAATAATAGAATGATAAATGACACAATATGTTACTGCATACATCAGCAGCTAAATTAAAGAACTACAGAAACTAATAAAAGACAAGATGTATGTTCACTATTTTATTTAAGGACAAACTTGCAATAAGAAACATATGTTTAATGTACCCTAAGATTTTTTGTTCAAATAAAGCCTATAGTGCAATTTTTTGTAGTCACCTTTATTTAGAAAAGTATCAAAAATACCGAAAAGTCTGGGACGAAAATATTTGTACAACACTGGTTTGAACATTGAAAAATTAAACAAAGTACTTTAATCAAGTGATTCTTTGGCGTACCACTAAATTGAGCCCAGACCATAGTTTGAGAATTACCGATATACCGTCTGTATCGCACAACCCTAGTGGTACCTCATTTTTGTTAGTAATCCATTCGAAAGAGTTCGAAGATCGAATGTATGAAAACCGTAATGCAAATCAAATGAAACTGTTTTGGTGGGGGGCCGGTTAGTATCCCCAAAAACTTGTGAGCTGCGGCACCCGTAACTCAAAGTAATATTTTAATGAAACAGCCGTGCTACGAAACTGAAAAACACTAAACATTTAACATTGAAATGCAACCTCATAGAAGTGCTGTCCAAGTTGCATGAAATGTTGACGTTTTAGACTTCACCCGAGGTTGTCATCAGTTCTGCTAGGAACACACGTCTTGCTCTCAGTCCCATCCTTGCTCTCCATCCTTGTCTGACTCACTTCCATTTGGAAATGCACAATTATAGTCATAAAAAGCAAACAGCCATGTTTTTCAGCCATCAGCGCGGACAGTCGGAGAGAAAATGAGGGCAGAACAACATCGGAATTAGAAGACAGACCGAGCAATTTTTGCAAAAATGAGACACGACAAAAGGAAATTGCCTTGGGAAGTATTTATTGTGTGACAGACGTAATTGACAATGTAGCCGGGGCCAAAATGTCATCGTGTCTGGTGCATCGGAGGAACAAAGTAAGAACCAGCAGTGACAGGCTAGTTATTACAACAAGACATCCTGACATAGGCAAGGTTGCTAGAATTTACCATCTAGCATGATGACAGGTTATTTTGTAACTGTTGTAAATAGATGAATCACATACTGTAAATCAGAGGTACATTCTCCAAAAGCATGCTGTTGATACAACAAAAAAACATGAGTAAACACAAACCTCTTTGCCTACTCATTTCTAGAGATGGGTGGTAACATGGGCGCTACATTTACTCTGTTACATTTACTTAAGTAACTTAGTGGATGGATTTTACTTGTCAAATGAGTTTTGGACACTCGGGTGAAGAGAGGGGCGGAGCTTTCTACCGATCACCACCTGGTGGTGAGTTGGCTGCGATGGTGGGGGAGGATGCCGGACAGACCTGGCAGGCCCAAACGCATTGTGAGGGTTTGCTGGGAACGTCTGGCAGAGTCTCCTGTCAGAGAGAGTTTCAATTCCCACCTCCGGAAGAACTTTGAACATGTCACGAGGGAGGTGCTGAACATTGAGTCTGAATGGACCATGTTCCGCACCTCTATTGTCGAGGCGGCTGATTGGAGCTGTGGCCGCAAGGTAGTTGGTGCCTGTCGTGGCGGTAATCCTATAACCCGTTGGTAGACACCGGCGGTGAGGGATGCCGTCAAGCTGAAGAAGGAGTCCTATCGGGTTCTTTTGGCTCATAGGACTCCTGAGGCAGCGGACAGGTACCGACAGGCCAAGCGGTGTGCGGCTTCGGCGGTCGCAGAGGCAAAAACTCAGACATGGGAGAAGTTCAGGGAAGCCATGGAAAACGACTTCCGGACGGCTTCGAAGCGATTCTGGACCACCACCCGCCGCCTCAGGAAGGGGAAGCAGTGCACTATCAACACCATGTATGGTGAGGATGGTGTTCTGCTGACCTCGACTGCGGATGTTGTGGATCGGTGGAGGGAATACTTCGAAGACCTCCTCAATCCCACCAACACGTCTTCCTATGAGGAAGCAGTGCCTGGGGAATCTGTGGTGGGCTCTCCTATTTCTGGGGCTGAGGTTGCTGAGGTAGTTAAAAAGCTCCTCGGTGGCAAGGCCCCGGGGGTGGATGAGATCCGCCCGGAGTTCCTTAAGGCTCTGGATGCTGTGGGGCTGTCTTGGTTGACAAGACTCTGCAGCATCGCGTGGACATCGGGAGCGGTACCTCTGGATTGGCAGACCGGGGTGGTGGTTCCTCTCTTTAAGAAGGGGAACCGGAGGGTGTGTTCTAACTATCGTGGGATCACACTCCTCAGCCTTCCCGGTAAGGTCTATTCAGGTGTGCTGGAGAGGAGGCTACGCCGGATAGTCGAAACCTCGGATTCAGGAGGAACAGTGTGGTTTTCGTCCTGGTCGTGGAACTGTGGACCAGCTCTATACTCTCGGCAGGGTCCTTGAGGGTGCATGGGAGTTTGCCCAACCAGTCTACATGTGTTTTGTGGACTTGGAGAAGGCATTCGACCGTGTCCCTCGGGAAGTCCTGTGGGGAGTGCTCAGACAGTATGGGGTATCGGACTGTCTGATTGTGGCTGTCCGCTCCCTGTATGATCAGTGCCAGAGTTTGGTCCGCATTGCCGGCAGTAAGTCGGAAACATTTCCAGTGAGAGTTGGACTCCGCCAAGGCTGCCCTTTGTCACCGATTCTGTTCATAACTTTTATGGACAGAATTTCTAGGCGCAGTCAAGGCGTTGAGGGGATCTGGTTTGGTGGCTGCAGGATTAGGTCTCTGCTTTTTGCAGATGATGTGGTCCTGATGGCTTCATCTGGCCAGGATCTTCAGCTCTCGCTGGATCGGTTCGCAGCTGAGTGTGAAGCGACTGGGATGAAAATCAGCACCTCCAAGTCCGAATCCATGGTTCTCGCCCGGAAAAGGGTGGAGTGCCATCTCCGGGTTGCGGAGGAGACCCTGCCCCAAGTGGAGGAGTTCAAGTACCTCGGAGTCTTGTTCATGAGTGAGGGAAGAGTGGATCGTGAGATTGACTGGCGGATCGGTGCGGCGTCTTCAGTAATGCGGACGCTGTATCGATCCGTTGTGGTGAAGAAGGAGCTGAGCCGGAAGGCAAAGCTCTCAATTTACAGGTCGATCTACGTTCCCATCCTCACCTATGGTCATGAGCTTTGGGTTATGACTGAAAGGAGAAGATCACGGGTACAAGCGGCCGAAATGAGTTTCCTCCGCCGGGTGGCGGGGCTCTCCCTTAGAGATAGGGTGAGAAGCTCTGCCATCCGGGGGGAGCTCAAAGTAAAGTCGCTGCTCCTCAGATGAGGTGGTTCGGGCATCTGGTCAGGATGCCACCCGAACGCCTCCCTAGGGAGGTGTTTAGGGCACGTCCGACCGGTAGGAGGCCACGGGGAAGACCCAGGACACGTTGGGAAGACAATGTCTCCCGGCTGGCCTGGGAACGCATCGGGATCCCCCGAGAGGAGCTGGACGAAGTGGCTGGGGAGAGGGAAGTCTGGGTTTCCCTGCTTAAGCTGCTGCCTCCGCGACCCGACCCCGGATAAGCGGAAGAAGATGGATGGATGGATGGAATGAGTTTTAATGCAACATACGTTTTACTTTTACTTGAGTATTACATACGTTTTACTTTTACTTGAGTATTTTAGTGAAGAAGAAACAATACTTTTACTTTGTTACGTTAAGTTTCTTTCCAATCACATTTATTTAGATCACCATCACATTTATTTATAGTACATTGACTACTACTGTAAGTACTTTTGGCTTGTTAGAGAGACTTCTTCCATAGGGCAAATCAGAATTAGAATCAGAATCATTTTGTTTGCCACTAGCCACGTGTGTATGGACAACATTTATTTAATCTGATCATCTTTCAGATTAGAATGTTATTGTGTACATGGACCCTGATAAAAATGATCTGATTATAACGTGCACTTTCATGCATAACACCTTAAATCGGAATACTATAATTTGACATGCGCAGAACCTGACATAAACGGAAAAGTGTGGTATTGTTTGTGCTATAGACAAGTTTGCTCAATGCAGTAGACTTCCACTGTAAACAAACATGGCTTGTTTGATGATATCATAGTATGTATTTATCATTTTTTCCTTCTGTTCACTACTTTTGTTTTACCTCTTTTTGAAATGGAGCTGTTCTGTGCTTTTTATGTCGTAATTATGTACGGCGTAGCGCGTGAATTAGCTGTGAAGTCGTGAATAAAACAGCTCGTTAAGACGACAACTGGATCCCTTCTTTTATTGTTACATCGACACCTGACACTCCAGACCATACTTTTGTTATTGCTAGTCTCGTTTAAAGCAACAAACTCAGCAGTATATAACGCTATTTCTGTACATATTGAATGGGGGGAGACGGCAGCAACTTTCGGCATAAACCACCCGTCTCGATCGGAATTACATTTTGATCCAAACGTGTGTGATCGGGTCAGAATCTTCCGAATGGTGTGTTTACATGAAGTATTTTTATTCCGGTTAGGTTTTTAATCCGTTTAAATGTTTCCATGTGCACAGAACTATTGTCATGGAGGGTTCACAAAGTAGGATTTTTTTCAGTGCAATGGTGCTACATGAAACAAGAGAATAAAAGAGGGATAACATTACAGTAAGATATTTGGTTTCTGTGTATACATATCATATACACATAAATCGTATAGAGCGCACCCACCAAATATTAGAAGAAATTATTTGTTTTACATATATTGGCCGCACCGGACTATAAACCGCAGGAATATACCGGTACAAAATATTTTTTAAATGTTTATTTACATACCTTAATTGTTTTTGAACGGTGTCTGTAACACGGCAGTAAAATGGCTGATCAAACAAAACAGAAGTCGTCAACATGGACCCACTAGCTGTAGAAGATAGCTCTTCAATCAACTAAACAGACTCAATAACTCTACTGTGACATTTTGGGGAAATTCAAAAAGAATGCTATTGTAAGTTAATATTACTAACAGAAACACTTGTAAACAATGCTAGCTTGATTACAACACATTACAAAAGCATGTACAAATATGCATGAAAACACTCCTACAAACATCACACATGTGACGGTTTAGTTAGTATGAGTTGTTTTATTTATATTGTAAAACTTATAAACTTTTTAAGTGATGAATGAAGAATGCACGGTTTTACTTGCGGTTCAAGGCACGAAAAAGGAAGTACATTTTCAACCAGAAGCACCTGCAGTGAGTGAACTCGTCCAAAAGATGGCGCCGTAGCACACACAAAAAAACACATTATTAGTGTGTCTGTTGGTTTAATATGAAAACTATTTGTTGAATACAAAACATAATGGCCGTATGCGAAGAAGAATTTGTGTTTATGAGCCTGAAAAAAACTGGCAGGAGATTTTGGTCCAAATGGATCTTAGTCTCCTGCCTGTAAAGAGAGGGTCAAATAGTTTGTGTTCAAGGGTCGGCTGCGATCCGGCCTGCGCGCCCTTAAGTCCTGGAGGCATACAGGTCTTGGAGAGTCGGGAGGTTGCAGCCGATAACCTTCCTTGCAATCCAACGTAATTAGCAACGGTGATATTTGACCCCGTTTAACCAATCATGTCAGACAAGGCAGCACAACTCTTAAGTGTTTAAAATGTTAACAAAACAAAAACAAACATTCATAACATTCCCTGTCATTTGTGTCAGTAGAAATGTTCACATTTTAGCCTACAATAATTCCACTTCCATCGAGAGAAAACATGTTGGGATTAGTTGTAATATTTTTTTTTTTTTAAGTTTTAGCTGCTATGCTAACTTTAGCACTGGTACAGCGTCATAAGTGACAGTAACATGTGCATCTACCATGAATTGATTAACGTGGACCCCGACTTAAACAAGTTGAAAAACTTATTCGGGTGTTACCATTTAGTGGTCAATTGTAAGGAATATGTACTGTACTGTGCAATCTACAAATAAAAGTTTCAATCAATCAATCAATCAATCTTTAAAGAAGCTTCCATTTTGGACAGCACTGCTCCAGTGAGTGTCTGTGTTTTTGTTTATAACATGTTCTAATGAAATATGTTTTATCTGCTCTTATGCCATACTTGCCAACCCTCCTGGTTTTACCGGGAGACTCCCGGAATTCAGCGCCTCTCCCGATAACCTCCCGGAAGAAATTTTCTCCCGATAAACTCCCGGAATTCAGCCGGACCTGGAGGCCACGCCCCCTCCAGCTCCATGCGGACCTGAGTGGGGACAGCCTGTTTTCACGTCCGCTTTCCCACGATATAAACAGCGTGCCTGCCCAATCACGTTATAACTGTAGAATGATCGAGGGCGAGTTCTTGGTTTCTTATGTGGGTTTATTGTTAGGCAGTTTCATTAACGTCCTCCCAGCGCGGTAACAACACACAACAACAGCAGTCACGTTTTTGTCTACCGTAAAGCAGTTTGTCTGCCGTAAACAGCAATGTTGTGACACTCTTAAACAGGACAATACTGCCATCTACTGGATAGCCTCCGGAACACTGAAATTCAAGTATTTATTTGATTTATATGTATAATAAAAAAAAAATATATATATATATATATATATATATATATATATATATATATATATATATATATATATATATATATATATATATATATATATATATATATATAGCCAGAATTAAATGAAAGTCAAGTATTTTATACATATATATATATATATATATATATATATATATATATATATATATATATATATATATATATATATATATATATATATATATATATATACATATATATACATATATATATATATATATATATATATATATATATATATATATATATATATATATATATATATGAAATACTCGAGTTGGTGAATTCTAGCTGTAAATATACTCCTCCCCTCTTAACCACGCCCCCACCCCCGCCCCACCCCTGACCACGCCCCACCCCACCCCCCACCCCCCACCTCCCGGAATCGGAGGTCTCAAAGTTGGCAAGTATGTCATATGCATCATCTTGAACTTTAAAGGTAGGCGATTTTGTAAAATAATATACAGTGGGACCTCGATTTATATGAACCCTTCATTGTACAAACCTTTCGATTTACGAGCCACAGACCGAATAAAAATATGCTTTGGCATACCTGCCAACCTTGAGACCTCCAATATCGGGGGGGGGGCGTGTTTGGGGCGGGGGGCGTGGTTGGGGCGTGGCCAAGGGCGTGGTTAAGAGGAGAGTATATTTACAGCTATAATTCACCAAATCAAGTATTTCACATATATATATATATATATAATATATATATATATATATATATATATGTATGAAATACTTGACTTTCAGTGAATTCTAGCTATATATATATTGTATTTTTATTTTATTATACATATAAATAAAAGACATACTTGAATTTCAGTATTCTGCAGGCTATCCGGTAGGTGGCAGTATTGTCCTGTTTAAGAGTGTCACAACATTGCTGTTTATGGCAGACAAACTGCTTTACAGTAGACTAAACGTGACTGCTGTTGTTGTGTGTTGTTACCGCGCTGGGAGGACGTTAATGAAACTGCCTAACAATAAACCCACATAAGAAACCAATAACTCTCTCTGCTTGTTGTGCACTCTACTCTCTAAAAGCCGTAGATGTTATGACGTCATTGGGCAGGCAAGCTGCTGGGAAAGCGGACATGAGAACGGCTGTCCCCACTCAGGTCCGCATTGAGCTGGAGGGGGCGTGGCCTCCAGCTCCGGCTGAATACCGGGAGTTTGTCGGGAGAAGGGAGGTTGTCGGGAGAGGCGATTCTCCCGCTAAAAACGGGAGGGTTGGCAAGTACGGCTTTGGTGTACGAACCTTGTCTCAATGAACGCACGATCAGCACATCCAATGTGGGTGGGCTGATCGATCTCGGGTGCTCATTAAGTCAGCATGTGCCAATTTGGGTGGGTTTTTTTTTCCGTGTTTTTAACCTTTTTTCAACATTTTTTTAGTTTTGGTAGCTCAATATGAGTCCAAAGAAAGCAATGGACACGTGATGTGTGGTTTGAAACAGAAAGTATCCACAGCGTTGTCGACACTGCCTTCCCTCTACCCTTCCACTGCAAGAAAATAATGTAAAGTGGATTTTATTTTTAGTGTGTGAATGTGAGTGTGAATGTTGTGTGTCTGTGTTGGCCCTGCAATGAGGTGGCGACTTGTCCAGAGTATACACCGCCTACCGCCCGGATGCAGCTGAGATAGGCTCCAGCACTCCCCGCAACCCCCAAAAAGGGAAAAATGGTAGAAAATGGATGGATGGATGGATGGATTCCTAATAGTTTCAGCAACCTGTTTTTTTGCCAAAAAAGTTAGGGAGTTTTCTGATTTCAAGCTGAGTGCACCACTGGCCTAGTGACAGTGTATGTGCGTATCGGCAGGGCGGCTGCATAGGAGGACAGTTCAGCTTGTTGTTGTTTTGACTTTGTTATTAAATAGAAAGTTGCTCCATCACCCTTTGTTATGGTTGTTTGATATAAAGCATAGTGCCTTATATTGTTTTTAAAGTGTACAAACTTGAACAAAAATATGGACTTTTGTCAAGACTGCAAGCCAACATTCATGTTCGCATTGGTTCTTATGGAAACATTTGCTTCAATATACACACTTTTTTATTCACAAACCCTGTTCATACTGTATATATATTATTTATTTATATAATAGTTTATAAATCAAGTTTCCACTGTAATTCCCACACTGTGTGGGTTTTATTTCTACTGTTTTACTTGTAATGTTTTTGTGGTACTTGGGCAGCTAGAGCGTCACTTTGCTGCCCAAACAAACTCAGTGTTACTCTCAAAGAGGTGCGTAAACACGGAATAGGTGAAGTTTCCTTCATGAAAGGTTTTCTCAGTGTCGTGTGAACCCTCGGCTTTCAGCAAGTCAGAAGACGAGAGGAGAGGACAGAAACGGCCACCTTTGCCCTTTTGCGGCAGAAAAATAAATGCCGGTCCTTCATGGCGTCCCACAATAACCACATCTGACCAAGCTTTCCTCAAACCTCCACCCTCTGCTTCGCCGCATTAGATCACACTGACTGAGCACTCAGGCCCAGCCAAACCCACTAAGGCGAAATGGCTGTCTGAATGAGACCACAAGCCGTCTTGGCTGACTGCTCCAGCCTCCTTGGTAGACCTTGACTAAAGCTTCATTACAGACTTCAGAGCCAAGCCATGGACCACACTGCGTGCACGCATGTGTGCTTCGTCATTTTTGTACATGTGCATATTTGTTTATGTCTGTGACTTTGTGCGTTTGTAGTCGCACGTGTAAGTCTTAATTCCGCTGTGTACATATGTGCCCTCAGATAACATGTTAACGAGTATGTGTGTGTGTGTGTGTGTGTGTGTGTGTGTATGTGTGTGTTTTGGTTTGGTTTGCGCACACTCCCCACATTAGAAGAAAAATGAAGAGGGAAAAAAGTCCCTCGACTTGTAAATCCCCACAACTGAGAGACACCAGACTCCTTCAGAAGGACCCTGGATTTTGAAAATAGAAGTTATCTTTACAAAACCGCGAGCAAGGGACAGATTAATGCCTTTCATGGACCAGAAAAAGATTCCTTAGGGTTGAGTGAGCCGTCTTTGTAGGTAGTTAGGTTAACATCACCAGACTAGACTGTAATTCTATCAGAAAAATCCCCATTTTAGCACATTTCTCCCATGCCTTGCTCAGTGTATTTTCGTTCATTTAGTTAGTTAAAGGGCCCACAGCGTCCAGAGTAGTGTTTTTCAACCACTGTGCCGCGACACACTAGTGTGCTGTGAGATATAAGTCTGGTGTGCCATGGGAGTTTATCTAATTTATTTATTTATTTATTTAATTCATCTGTCTAAACACAGACTCTGGCAAAACTTCAGTATTAATGCTATTGGACCTCAGTGCTGCATTTGACACTGTCGACCACTCAATACTTTTGGACAGGTTGGAAAACTGGGTGGGGATCTCAGGCACAGTTTTAAGCTGGTTCAAGTCATAGGAACTATTTTGTTTCCATTGGTGACTTTGTATCAGAACCAACCAACGTAACGTGTGGAGTCCCCCAAGGTTCAATCTTGGGGCCGACTTTATTTAACATCTATATGCTCCCACTAGGACAAATCATGCAAAATAATAACATTGACCATCATTGCTACGCCGATGACACCCAAATCTATGCAGCGCTATCACCAAATGACTATCGCCCCATAGATCTTCTGTGCCAGTGCATTGAGCAAGTCAAACACTGGATGTGCCAACATTTCCTACAACTAAATGAAGATAAAACTGAGATAATTGTTTTTGGTGCTAAAAAAGAAAGGTTTAAAGTCGTCCAACACCTTCAATCACTGTCCCTGAAAACCTCAGATAAAGCCAGAAATCTTGGGGTTATTTTAGATTCTGATTTACATTTCGACAGTCACATCAAATCAGTAACAAAATTGGCCTACTATCATCTCAAAAATGTAAAAAGACTTAGAGGGCTCATGTCAGCTCAAGACTTTGAAAAACTTGTACATGCCTTTATTACCAGTAAGCTAGACTATCGTAATGGTCTCCTTGCAGGTCTTCCCAAAAAAACTGTCAGGCAGCTACAGCTTGTTCAGAACGCTGCTGCTAGAGTTCTAACAAAGACCAAAAAATGTGAGCACATTACACCAATTCTTAAATCCTTACATTGGCTCCCTGTACATCAGTGAATTGATTTCAAAATCCTCCTGCTCACATATAAATCACTACATGGTCTAGGGCCCAAGTATATCACTGATATGCTCCCACTATATAAGCCCTCTAGATCACTAAGATCTTCTGAGACCAATCTGTTAGCGGTTCCCAGAGTAAACTCAAATCAAGGGAGCGCATCATTCAGTCACTATGCAACAAATAGCTGGAATAAACTTCCTGAAGATGTCAGACTTTCCCCAACTCTGACTACTTTTAAAACTAGACTGAATACTTTTTTGTTCACCTTAGCTTTCAGCTAAATCTTTTAATCTTTTAACTTTTAACGTCCGCACTGTTTTTATTTGTATTGTCTGCATTTTGATTTTGCTTTTATTTTCTTTCATTTCACTTTGTTGTCTGTGAAGCACTTTGAGTCTGGCTTGTGTATGAAAAGCGCTATACAAATAAAGTTGCCTTGCCTTGCCTAATTTCACCTATTTGGGTTAAAAATATTTTTTGCAAACCAGTAATTATAGTCTGCATATTATGTGTTGTTGTTGAGTGTCGGTGCTGTCTAGAGCTCGGCAGAGTAACCGTGTTATACTTTTCCATATCAGTAGATGGCAGCCGGTAGCTAATTGCTTTGTAGATGTCGGGAACAGCTGGAGGCAGCATGCAGGTAAAAAGGTAGCTAATGCTTTAACCAAAAATAAACAAAAGGTAAGTGCCCCTAAGAAAAGGCATTGAAGCTTAGGGATGGCTATGCAGAACAAAACTAAAACTGAACTGGCTACAAAGTAAACAAAAACAGAATGCTGGACGACAGCAAAGACTTACTGTGGAGCAAAGACGGCGTCCACAATGTACATCCGAACATGACATGACAATCAACAATGTCCCCACAAAGAAGGATAAAAAATAACTGAAATATTCTTGATTGCTAAAACAAAGTAGATGCGGGAAATATCGCTCAAAGGAAGACATGAAACTGCTACAGGAAAATACCAAAAAAAGAGAAAAAGCCACCAAAATAGGAGCGCAAGACAAGAACTAAAACACTACACACAGGAAACCAGCAAAAAACTCAAAATAAGTCACGGCGTGATGTGACAAGTTGTGACAGTACACCTACTTTGAGACAAGAGCTATATTGATGCATGCTTGGTTATGGTTTAAAGTCATATCCAACAACGACTTTTTACTGTCAACTGAGTTGAGTTTTTTAATGATATCTGCTGGTGGTGTGCCTCCGGATTTTTTTTACGCAAAAAATGTGCCTTGGCTCAAAAAAGGTTGAAAAACACTGGTCCAGAGAACCAAAATTTCACTTTCAAATTATCTTTATGTATTTTTTGCTCCTGAAAATGAATTTGGCAGTCATTTCCCATAATATCCATTAGTTTTTGAGTAATGTGTAAATGACTAACTCAGGGGTGTCAAACTCATTTTAGCTATGGAGAAAAATCTATTTCCAAGTGGGCCGGAATGGTAAAATCACGGCATGTTAACTTACAAATAAAGACAACTCCAGGTTGTGTTCTTTGTTTTACTTTGGCCAAAAATAGAACAAGCACATTCTGAAAACAAATAATCCTCTGGACAAAACACTTGAAGTTTTTTAAAAATTCTGAGGAAATTGGTGCAGCTTCAAAAACAATGAGCTTAGACTTTGTGTCAGTGTATCAAAGCCAACTTTAAGTCAGTCTTTCTGGGATTGAACAAAAAAACTACAACATGTAAACTCTTGTAGGTATCAAATACCTCCTTTGTCATGTCCGCGTATCAATCCAGTGCTAATGCAACAAACCGTAAGAAACGGAGGTAAAAACTATTCAGAAGGGCTAAGTTCAACTTTCTCGTGTTTGACAGAGATATTTTGAGGGTGCCAAATGACGATGTGTTTGAAGCGGAAGACATTAGGTTTTAAGGTTTTAAGTTTCATTTGGGTCAAGGAGGAGGAGCCACAGTCACCCTTTACTGTGTACCTCTTGCTTGGCCCCGGTATAAACCGTTGGCTTGCCTAACAGAATTGCTATTGTGACATACAGTGGACACATTTAGAACAGCAGTTTCTTTCGTTAAAAAAAAAAAAAAGCAGCTAATTTTAATACTTGGCAAACTCATTACGCGGGCCGGATAAAACCGTACGTTTGACACTCCTGGACTAACTGTACCTGGAATGCCCCCTTTCTATTGCCAGACTCGATATGCCGATGTGACGTCATCTACAGAACTGGAGCCGTTTCCCAGCATAAACAGACAAAACAATTGTTTTGATCACTTAATTGCATGTTTTTGTCGCCCCGGTCCATGATTACTACAAAACTGGCATAGTTAACATTATGAGCAAAAAATAAATAGGAGAATCACCATTTTCCACAGACATCATAGCCTATGTTTCCTCATGCTCTTTTAGCATTTCCTCAAGCATCTTGGGGAAAACACCAGTAGAAGAGGATTCAAAATAGAATACTCCTTGCTGAACTTGTTTCCCTCTCATTTTTTCTGTTCTTTCTAACTTTGTCTTCCTTCACTCGAAGGGGTCCTGATTTTCGAGATCGCATTTGGCTTGAGTCTTTTCCTTTTGCCGTCCAAACTGCTTTCAAGTCAGAATCTTTAGAATGATTGCTGATAATTACACTCCGTTCGTCCCATTTTGCACAAATTAATTTGAGTGAAGGTTTATAATTTTCTCATATTGCCAACATTTGGAAATGTATGCATGCTGACCCCTTTATTAGTTGTATTGCTATAATCTGCAACAATGCATATGGCAGACATATCTAATAATTCCTTCAAATCCTCGTTCAAAAGATGGCGCCAGAGCACAAATAATAACACACCTTTTCAGTGTCTCTGTCTGTGTTTTGAATGCAAAACATCGTGGCGAAGGAAAATCCTTAAATTAGCCGCGCCGTATTTAAGCCAAAGGGTGCAAAGCGTAGGGGAAAAAGTAGCTGCTTATAATCCGGAAAATACATTACTGAATATTAATCCGCAGTTTTTGACTCAATTGTTCTCCCCTTTACAAATTCTTCAAAACACTAAAGTTCCGTGGGTGAATTATGTAAACCCACAACAGTTTTTAGCGCTTTGATAGCTAGTCTACTTTACACTACTTTATATTACAAATGGCAACAGCGGAAGATGAATGCCCCATAACAAGAAGATAGAGAACAAAAAGAAGCTTATCGACTATGTTGTCAGCACGGACTACAATGGCGGAAGCGCGCACATTTTCAGTACTTATGCAGATCCCAAATACAGATCAGCAGGTACCAGAAGGTAAGAAACATTGGTTTTGTATATTATTGCGAAACAAAACGTCAGATAATGTGTGCTAATAGGTGCTGTTTTGCGGTCCTCATACACGCACCATAATATTCCTGGTATGTTCAATGCGCCGACAATCCATCAAGTGGTGCGGTTTCATAGTTTACCGAAGTCATACTAAAATATTTTGACAGATTTTTGAGCGCCGTGTGTAATGTTTTACCTTTGTTTATTTTCAATGGAACATTTAAAGTTTTGGTGTCGTTTACTGGCGTAGCTCTTATGTGTGACTGCCATCTACTGGTCACACTTTTTACACCATGTACCAAATGAAATAGCTTCGAGGTCGGTAAGCACAACCAGATTTATGTGGTACATTAGGCGCACCGGGTTTTAAGGCGCACTGTCGATTTTAGAGAAAACGAAAGGATTTTAAGTGCGCCTTAGAGTCCGAAAAATACGGTACTACTGTATACTAAGAGGTGGGTAGAGTAGCCAGAAATTGTACTCAAGTAAGAGTACTGTTACTTTAGAGATGTATTACTCAAGTAAAAGTAAGGAGTAGTCACCCAAATATTTACTTGAGTAAAAGTAAAAAGTATGTTGTGAAAAAACTACTCAAGTACTAAGTAACTGATGAGTAACCTGTTCGTTTAATGATGACAGCAACAAATAATGCACAAAAACATAAAAATAGCAATGAGCAAATTCAGAGCCAGGAATATCTCTTAAGCAACTAAAACAATAATATATATTAAATAATAATACATTAAAAATAAAAAAAATTAAGGCAAATTGAGCCACAATAACTTAACAGCACCATAGGCTCAGTAGGCATTGATTGATTGATTGATTGATTGAAACTTGTATTAGTAGATTGCACAGTACAGTACATATTCCGTACAATTGACCACAAAATGGTAACACCCGAATAAGTTTTTCAACTTGTTTAAGTCGGGGTCCACGTGTGACGGTCATGTGACCGCCTGGCTCTGTTTGATTGGTGAAACGGAGTCCAACGTCACCAGTGACTGCATCTGATTGGTGAAACGGAGTCAAACGTCACCAGTGACTGCATCTGATTGGTGAATTGCAGGCATGCGTAGATCCTACTTTGAAGGTCTGTCTGACAAACCAAAACAAACAAAGCGTGCATTAACATCCATCCATCCATCTTCAACCGCTTATCCGGAATCGGGTCGCGGGGACAGCAGCTCCAGCAGAGACCCCCAGACTTCCCTCTCCATAGCAACATTAGCGACTTCCTTCTGGGGAATCCCGAAGCGTTCCCAGGCCAGAGAGGAGATGTAATCCCCCCATCTGGTCCTTGGCCTGCCGCGGGGTCTCCTCCCAGTGGGACGTGCAACGAGGACCTACCTACGGAGACGCTTGTGAGGCATCCGCACGAGATGCTCGAACCACCTAAGCTGACTCCTTTCCAAGCGAAGGAACAGCGGCTCTACTCCGAGTCTCTCTCGGGTGACTGAACTTCTCACCCTATCTCTAAGGGAGATGCCAGCCACCCCTCTGAGGAAACTCATTTTGGCCGCTTGTATCCGCAATCTTATTCTTTCGGTCATTACCCACACTTCATGACCATAGGTGAGAGTAGGAATGTAGATAGCTCGGTAGACCGAGAGCTTTGCCTTCTGGCTTAGCTCTCGTTTGGTCACAACAGTGCGGCAGAGAGACTGCAATACTGCCCCAGCTGCTCCGATTCTCCGGCTGATTTCCTTTTCCATCTTTCCCTCACTCGTGAACAAGACCCCGAGATACTTAAACTCCTCCACCTGAGACAGAGTCTCGTCCCCTACCTGGACTGTACAAACCATCGGTTTCTTGCTGAGAACCATAGCCTCAGATTTGGAGATGCCGATCCTCATTCCAGCCGCTGAACACTCGGCTGCGAACCGATCCAGTGAGAGCTGAAGGTCACGAACCGAAGGTGCCATCAGGACCACATCATCTGCAAACAGCAATGACGCAACCTTTAGCCCACCGAGACGTATACCCTCTCCGCCATGGCCACGACTCCGCATGCATTAACAGATCGATAAAAATCAGTAGCGAGTAGCGAGCTGAATGTAGATAAATGGAGCGGAGTAAAAGTAGCGTTTCTTCTCTATAAATATACTCAAGTAAAAGTAAAAGTATGTTGCATTAAACTACTCTAAGAAGTACAATTTATCCCAAAATTTACTGAAGTAGATGATAGTAAATGTAGCGCGTTACTACCCACCTCTGTGTATACTACATAAAAGTCCCTCCAGTCTTCTGTGGGTGACGTCAGCATGCTCATACCCACACTTTGGAGTGAAAAATAAGCGTTCTAAAAAGCACTTTTTAGAAAACAAGCTCATATTAACTACTGTGTCTATTTATGGAGACATTTTACCTGTAGACACAAGTTTTAAGTCCAGAACTATGAAGAGTGCCAATGTTGTTAGTATTAGAGGGGGCTTTTAAGCTTTAAGGCTTGCCCCTTGTTTACCTCCAACGTATCATCTCGCCAATTGTTCATCCATACCGATTCTTCCACCCATTGTTAACGGCGAGTAAAGCAATAATGTGCTGATGGATGCTCGTCTTTGAGGCCTCCTACCACCATGTGAAGTCATCCATCTCCATAAACACACAGAAGACACACACCTACGCTGAGTGGACACACAAAAGACAGTCCTGAGAATTGTTTCTAGGCCTCTGCACATGCTGCTGCAACTCAAATTGTTTCATCCACCCACATGTTTTGCTGGAATGGTGGCTGCTCCATTTTTTTCTTTGGCCAAACCCAGAAGTAATTTGTTCTTGTGAAGCTCATCTAAAAGCAGTCTAAAAGAGGACGGCTTTGCTCCGCGGTAGAAGAAAAAACACCCTTTCCTAGCTCCTTGCCAAGGCTTTAAATCACCAGATTATTGGGTTTATGATGGTAACCCATGTGAAAATAATTGCTAATGTAGCAAGAGTAACCAGTGGAAAGCATTGGTAATGGGGCAATAAATTCTGATTGGAATACATGGAAATCATCCAGGCCATACCCCGACTGTTATTTTATGGCGACTCATAAAAAGAGTCCAAGCAGCACAACAATCGCCGTGGCCACAGTCATTAAAATCAATAATGTTGTCACAAACATTGTTACTGCTGTTTGCCCGTTATTCAACAACAGATATTGTAGCGATTTAATCCATTCTGTTAATAGAAATAAGGTTTATGAATAATGTGAATTGCATGTTGTATACATGATCTGTGCACTGTTTTGTATACTGGACTGAATATATTCATTCCTAAGGAATAATTGCCTATTGGTTATCGGACCAAATCATGTAGTTCAAGTACAAACATGCGTTGTGACTGTATGTCCCAATCCGATTTTTGTTGGTCTCGATTTCGAGTCCCGATCCAAAATATAGGCTCAAGACTCAAAACTTATGTTCAATTGAATAGACTGCAAAGACCAGATATTTAATGTTCCAACAAAGAAACATACACATTTTTTTGCAAATAATCATTAACTTAGAATATAATGGCAGTAACACATTGCAAAAAAGTTGACACAGGGGCATTTTTACCACTGTGTTACATGGCCTTTCCTTTTAACAACACTCAGTAAACGTTTGGGAACTGAGGAGACCAATTTTTGAATTTTTTCAGGTGAACTTCTTACCCATTCTTGCTTGATGTACAGCTTAAGTTGTTCAACAGTCCGGGGTCTCCGTTGTTGTATTTTAGGCTTCATAATGCGCCACACATTTTCAATGGGAGACAGGTCTGGACTACAGGCAGGCCAGTTTAGTACCCGCACTCTTTTACTATGAAGCTACACTGTTGTAGCACGTGGCTTGGCACTGTCTTGCTGAAATAAGCAGGGGCGTCCATGATATCGTTGCTTGGATGGCAACATATGTTGCTCCAAAACCTGTATGTACCTTTCAGCATTAATGGTGCTATGACAGTCGCAAGCTGTCGGGTGAGTTCCAAGGACCATCAAAGAATGACATCCTGGTGAGCAGGTGTAGACTTCTTTATTTTTGCAAATAAGAAAAAGTCTGTTGCGGATTGCTTTCCAGCCTTGCCGTTCGTCTGCTCGCTTCGCTCCTCCGTTCCAGTTTTTCAGAGTCACGGTGTCGTTGTCTTCCTTGCGCTCTCTTCCTCTCTCTGGCTCCTTCTCTCATCTCCATCTCTCTCCCTGACGTTCACGTCTGTCGCCCTCTTATACGGTGCGAGAGGATAATTACATCCTCTACAACTGCGCGTACCACGCACCTTATCGTGATTGCGGCGTCTCTCCCGGCGCGCCCGGCCTCGCTGCTCGCTCACCGTCCCCGCCTCTTCGCCGCCATCTTGGGGTAGGCTCCAGTTTGCCCTGCCTTGCCGTCGGACTGCCGGCCCCGCCTCTCCACACGTGCCTTCACAGATGTGTAAGTTACCCATGTCTTGGGCACTAACACACCAACATACCATCGCAGATGCTGGCTTTTGAATTTTGTACCTATAACAATCTGGATAGTTATTTTCCTCTTTGTTCCAGAGGACACTACGTCCACAGTTTCCAAAAACAATTTGAAATGTGGACTTGTCAGACCACACAAAACTTTTACACTTTGCATCAGTCCATCTTAGATCAGCTCGGGCCCAGCAAAGCCGGCGGCGTTTCTGGGTGTTGTTAATAAATGGCTTTGGCTTTGCATATTAAAGTTTTAAGTTGCACTTACAGACATAGCGACAAACTGTAGTTACTGTCAGTGGTTTTGTGAAGTGTGCCTGAGCCCATGTGGTGATATCCTTTACACACTGAAGTCGCTTTTTGATGCAGTACCGCCTGAAGGATTGAAGGTCATGGGCTTAGCCGCTTACGTGCAGTGATTTCTCCAGATTCTCTGAACCTTTTGATGATATTACAAACAATAGATGGTAAAATGCCTAAATTCCTTGCAATAGCTCATTGAGAAATGTTGTTATTAAACTGTTCGACAATTTGCTCATGCATTTGTTCACAAAGTGGTGACTCTCGCCCCATCCTTGTTTGTGAATGAAAGCTGCTTTTATACCCAATCATGGCACCAACCGGTTCCCGATTAGCCTGTTCACCTGTGGGATGTTCCAAATAAGTGTTTGATGAGCATTCCTCAACTTTCTCAGTCTTTTTTGCCACTTGTGCCAGCTTTTTTGAAACATGTTCTAGGCATCAAATTCCAAATGAGCTAATATTTGCAAAAAATAAAGTTTTCCAGTTCGAACGTTAAATATCTTGTCTTTGCTGTCAATTCAATTAAATATAGGTTGAAAAGGATTAGCAAATCATGTTATTCTGTTGTATTTTATTTACGATTTACACAACGTGCCAATTTTCACTTGTTTTGGGTTTTGTAGAACTAAAAGGGTTTTATAGCCAGTAACTAAAGTAAACATATTAACACATTTAAAAAACCTTATCAAATGTAAAATGTGATAGTATTGTTTTGAATTGGATGATTTAATAGGATTTGTCAGGAACTCGCATGACGGCTGTAGGTGAGACTCCGGGATGCAGAGACAGGACACGACGTACATATACAATGGTAATACAATCGTCAAAAGCAAGGACCTCAGTTGTGGGATGAGCAAACTACTAAAAGTTGTTGTAGTCAAGAAACATGCGGGTGAAACATGTAGGCTGTAGGTGAGACTCCAGCGTGCAGAGATAGGATACGACGCACATATAAAACAGTAATAAAATTGTCAAAAGCATGGAGCTCCCTTGTGGGAAAAACTTGTAAGCAGGAAACATGCAACACATACATAAAGCAATTGGAATGGAAGAACACCAAACACAGGGAAAATAATCACAAAGTCCAAAACTCTCATGTTGGATCATGACAGGATTAAGTACAACAAACAGTTTTTACATACACTGGTATCTCGGGTTTTAATAATAATAATAATAATAATAATAATAATAATTATGGATTAGATTTATATAGCGCTTTTCTAGACACTTGAAGCGCTTCACTATAATTTTATCAAAACCACAACCGCCCGCCACCCGCCACCCACCCGTTGTTATATATCTAATATAGACGATGCAAGGCATTAGTGAGGTTAGAAAGCTTTTGCCTGTTAAAGAAAGGAGACTGATCCAATGCAGCAGAGACATTCAATGCGTGCCACGCATTAATATCTCTTGGCCACGCATTAGAGGCTAAGATATATTAATGCGTAATAATATTATTTATCATTATTATAATATTATTGTCATTTCCATTAACAAAGTGTTGACTATTATTGTTTTTTTTTTCCCCTGGTCTTTAGTATTCCCTTTTTTAGTTTGTCGCGTACCACGTTTGCTGCCGGCGTTGCCATCTTTTTATTTTTTTCTTCTTCTGCTGTTGTGTTGTGTTGTGGTGTGCTGTGTCACGCCAAATTTCTTCCCCCAACAAAAACCTCCCCCCCCCCATTTACTTCCGTGGTTATGTTTCCTCTTACGTCATTGACAGCGATCGATAGCACTTCGGCTTTGACTGCCAATCGCTGGAAGGATACTTCGTCTTTGACAGCTGCTGGAATCTGAAGAAATCGATTATTGTTTTTTTTTGTACAGGCGCGAAACAGGAAGGTCGCGCGCCGGTTGGGTAACAACATTTAACTATGTCTATATATTTCCGAATTGGTTCAACCGCCACCCGCCCGAATCTATTTAAAATCAATTTTTTTCGTCATGCATTATTATCCGCGGACTCCGCGGTTGTGTCCGCAAACTGCGCATCTCTAGTAACTATATATATTGGGTTTCCCTATGTTAAAGTACTTTGAGTCACTAGAGAAAAGTGCTATATAAATATAATTCACTTCACTTCACTTGATCTTCAATTGGTCCCATAAGAAATGATAATAATAATTGATAAATATGTTCCAGACAAGCAGAAAAATAACACAAAACACATTGTATAAGACATAAAATAACCAGTTGTTTTACATGCAAAAAACAATGTGAAATACATACAATGACTGTCATAACGGCGTGGACTTTGGGGTGTTTGTTTTCCCGAGATGCAAGTAAGTTGGAGTGGACAAGGCGTGAAGGTGAGTACATATTTCAACACTATAAACTACAAAAAAAGGTGCAAACAATAGGCGCGCACAAGGCGGAGCACAAACTTGGCTATGAAACAAAAGAACGTCAACACATGAACTGAACTATTGTCATAAACAAAAACTTACTTGGAAAGCATGGAGCATGAACTATGGCAGGGGTGTCCAAACTTTTTCCACTGAGGGCCGCACACTGAAAAATCAAAGCAAGCGGGGGCCATTTTGATATTTTTTATTTTAAAAACCAATACAATATGTGTATAAAAAATATACATTTAGGCCTCCACTCAGGCTTGATACCGGGGACTCCAAAGGGTTTAGGTTCAAAAAAATAAAACAAATGTAATTATTTAGTATTATTATTATTATTATTATTCAAAGTTTAAATATCTAGATCAACATTAGGTATATCTGTCAATATAACGTTTTTTTTTTTTTTTAGATTTAAGTTGTATGCCCTTTTTGTCAAAGAAAACCCAGTTTTTTATGGAAAAAACACAAAATATAAGATATTTTCCCCCAATAAAATTTTAAAGTGGAACATTTCGGATTATATAATAATTTGAGCTCATAACATAACTCATAACAACATTGATTTTAATTTATTATTATTTTTTGAGCAATGACACTTAAAAAAAAAAGTCCCACTAAAATTATTGGGGATCCAAAAGGGTCCTGCTCAGTAAAGTGTTAAAAAATAAATTGTTATTTTTTTTTAAAACTGTTAACACAATAGTCTCGAGATCAACTTCAGATCTATCCGTCAATTATAACTTGTATTGTTGTTTATTATGTTCCTTGTTTGTTCATTTTAGGCCCTTCTTTAAAAAAAAACAACAACATAGTTTTGTATATGGCAAACACAGAATATGCAACATTTTCCCCCAAAAATATCTCAAAGTGGAATATTTAATGTGACTTAATTGGAGCCTTGAATAGGTCAATAATTCATAATAACATTGTTTTTGATTCATTATTATGTTTTAAAGAAATAAACAGCCTGCATGACAGCTTAGTGTTATTAGAGTCAACATAGCAACATTTTATTGTCACCTATTTACTCTTTTATACTACTTTTTATGTTTGTTTGTTTTTTTTATCGTATTTTTAGAATGTGCCGTGGGGCCGTTAAAAAATTACCTGCGGGCCGCAAATGGCCCCCGGGCCGCAAATGGCTTTGCTGAACTATGGTATCAACAGAAAGCAAAGGATAGCACGGGTGTCAGAAGTAATGTCGCCAGACAGACTGCCTGGCAACTGCAAGTCTAAATACTGGTGACATGATCAGTGAAAACAGGTGCGTGACCCAAAATGTGAAACAGGTGAAACCAATGGTTGCTATGGTGACAAAACAAGGGAGTGAAAAAGCAGGAACTGAGTGTCCAAAAACCAAACAGCACATGGCCAAACAAAAACATGATCACACAGACATGACAATGACAAATTAAATTGATGACTTTTACCTTAATTGTAGACTCTTGTTGGCGAAGACGGAGGAGTCGAAGAGGGGTTGAGGTGTTTCTCACCTTCTTTGTCAAAGTGCTTTCCCTTGGCGACCTCTTGGTGGGTTCGTTTTGCAGAGACTTGTAGTGTAACTTTGTTAGAAATACAAAGTCAATGAGTGATGATGTCATTGCTGGGTGACAATGACCGAATTCGGGTGGGGAGCTGAGAGCAGGCTATCTGGTACGTTTTGTAAAAAAAAATATTAAAAAAATAAATAAAATAAAATAAAATAAAATTGGACCCACTGAGTGTTTTAATAAATGTAATAGTAATTAATTATTTGTTTGGGCACTTGATTCCCCGGAGTGATACATGGGCAAATGGACTAGTTTGTTGGCGCAATGTTTGGATGTACAGTACGAGTGCGGCATACAAAAACTGATGGTTTTGGGTTCCATATTTTTGATAAATCGTTGCGTATGCTGGTTGTATTGTATAAGAGGATGAAGGGAATTAATACAACTATAAAATCAAGCGAGTTGATGCTTTTTGTGGCAAGGAAGAAGACAGCTCACTTTCCTTACTTTGTCGTTAACACACAACACACACAGTTTGGCCAAAGAAACCAGCAGTATCCAGTACGTGTCTCAAAATGAAAACGTTCACATACAATCGTGGCATCGAAATGCACACCCTTTCATTTTAAAATGTTCCTTTTTTGTCTGAAGTGGATGAGAATGTCCACAGCAGACTCTTGACAGAGCCAGAGGGAGCACATATGCTCCTCGTGCGGCTTCTCAAAGCACTGCGGTAAGTGTTGAAGACAGCATCGGATTCAGTCAGCAGGAAGCCAAAATGTTTATGGGTGGTCTTGTCGACGCTGCAATTTTGTGTTTTAATGTCACATGTTTAGATGTGGTGCTCAATTTGCTCTCTCGCTGCACACGGACACACAAGTGCATCTGCATAAATATAGCACGCCGTACGAGACAGCCATCCGCAGACAGCAGATGTCAAGATCGTTTAGGCCTCTTGGAGCTTGCATGACTGTTATTTAGGTTGAAATTAACGGTGACAAATGCGCTTGGGACTTTTTAAGTCCATCCATCCATCCATCCATCCATTTTTCGCGGGGGGTGCTGGAGCCTATCTCAGCTGCATTTTAAGTCTGAGGAGGAAATTAGCCATTAGAAATAAAACTCAAGGATACAAATATAAATAATCAGGTTTTTCAATACAGAATATTTGGTGCAGTACATCCGGAAATAATTCACAGTGGTTAGGGTTAGGTTTGGGGTTGGGGTTGGGGTTAGGGTTGGTTAGGGTTAGGGTTTAGGGTTAAGGGTTAGGGTTAGAGTTAACCCTAACCCTAACCCTAACCCTGTCATCAAAATACTACACACTATATATACCCCATAATGACAATGTGAAATGTTGTTTTTTTTTTCTTTAATTTTATTAAAGCAAGACCAAACCTACAAACATTTTTTGGACTATAAGCCACTACTTTTTTCCTAAGCTTTGAACCCTGCAGCTTGTAAAACGGTGCAGCTAATCCATGGATTTTTCTTCGCTAACGGCCATAATGTTTTGTGTTCAACTACTGGTTAAATACCGACAGAGACGCTAAAAAGGTGTCTTACTGTTTATGCTATGGCACCATTTTGGATGAGTTCGCTCACTGCAGGTGTTGCGGCTTGAAAATGTATTTCCCGTTTCGTGCTTTAAACTGGAAGTACATCCTGTTTTGTTCGTCTACAGCGCTTATGCTCGAAAGGATTCTTCATTTATCACTCCAAGCAAGGTTTGTAAGTTTTACAATATAACTAAAACAATTCATGCTTACTAAACTGTCCCATGTGTGATGTCTGTAGGAGTGTTTTCATGCATATTTCAACGTGCTATCGTAATGTAATCAAGCTAGCGTCGTTAGCATTAACCTATATACTAACTAGAAGTGGGGGAAATAATCTACTTTTTAGATGCATCGCAATTTGGACATGGACGGTTATAAAAATCGATTTGTAAACGTTGATAATCGATTCATGTATTGTAAATAAAATAATGCAAACAGTTCTAAAATTTGGCTGACTGTGGTGAGCCACCTCACCGAGAGATCCAACCAGCTCCTTTATTACAGGGCACTTAATGCGTGTTAGAGTTTTGCATACATTTTCATGAATGTAATAAATGTGATGGGAATGTATTATTACAAATGCATTGTTTTTAAAAATGTTGCAAGTGATAAACACCTTTTTCGTGAAACGAAAAGAAATGTAAAACTGCATCAATATACAAGAAATAAAGATGCATCAATAATCAATTTATAATCGAATCATAGCTCCTTAATCGTAATTGAATCGTGAGGTGGCCGAAGATTCCCACCTCTAATACTAACACATTTACAAGTGTCCATTTTAGTATTATTAACTTACAATGGCATTCTTTTTGTATTGTTATAGTTTCGTAAATCCACCAAAATGTCACTCTTGAGTTATTGAGTCTGTTTAGCTATTTGGAGCTTCCCCAACTTGTGGGTACATGACAATGACTTCCGTTGTGCGTCAGTCTACCCCAGGGCAGCTGTGGCTACGAAAGTAGCTTACCACCACCAGGTGTGAATGAATGATGGGTTTTTAACATGTAAAGCGACTTTGGGTACTTAGAAAAGCGCTATATAAATCCCAGGTATTATTATTATTATTATTAATCAGCCGTTTTACTGCCATGTTATAGGCAACGTTTGGGAAAAAATCAAAGTATGTAAATAAACTAGAGATGTCCGATAATAACGGTCCGCTGATATTATCGGCCGATAAATGCGTTAAAATGTAATATCGGAAATGATCGGTATCGTTTTTTTTATTATCAGTATCGTTTTTTTTTTTTTTTTTTTCCAGCCAGGTCGATATATATATCGACCTGGCTGTTATCTACCGCCCCCCTGGGCCCTATTCGGACTTTATCAGTGAATTCTCAGAGTTCGTTGCTGATCTAGTGACGCACGCCGACAATATAATCATAATGGGGGACTTTAATATCCATATGAATACCCCATCGGACCCTCAGTGCGTGGCGCTCCAAACCATAATTGATAGCTGTGGTCTTACACAAATAATACATGAACCCACGCATCGCAACGGTAATACAATAGATCTAGTGCTTGTCAGGGGTGTCACCACCTCCAAAGTTATGATACTTCCATATACTAAAGTAATGTCCGATCATTACCTTATAAAATTTGAAGTTTTGACTCTTTGTCAACAAGCTAATAATAATAATAACTGCTATAGCGGCCGCAACATTAATGCTGCCACAACGATGACTCTTGCTGACCTACTGCCTTCGGTAATAGCACCATTCCCAAATTATGTCGGCTCTATTGATAAACTCACTAACAACTTTGACGATGCCTTGCGCGAAATTATTGATAGTATAGCACCGCTAAAGCAAAAAAGGGCCCCTAAAAGGCGCACCCCATGGTTTACAGAAGAAATTAGAGCTCAGAAATTATCATGTAGAAAACTGGAACGCAAATGGCGCGCGACTAAACTTGAGGTTTTCCATCAAGCATGGAGTGATAGTTTAATAACTTATAAACGCATGCTTACCTTAGCTAAAACTAAATACTACTCAAATCTCATCCGCCTCAACAAAAACGATCCTAAATTTCTGTTTAGTACAGTAGCATCGCTAACCCAACAAGGGACTCCTCCCAGTAGCTCCACCCACTCGGCAGATGATTTTATGAATTTCTTTAATAAGAAAATTGAACTCATTAGAAAGGAGATTAAAGACAACGCATCCCAGCTACAACTGGGCTCTATTAACACAAATACGACTGTATATACGACGGACACTGCCCTCCAAAATAGTCTCTCTATTTTTGATGAAATAACATTAGAGGAATTATTACAGCGTGTAAGTGGGATAAAACAAACAACATGTTTACTTGACCCACTTCCTGGGAAACTTATCAAGGAACTGTTTGTATTATTAGGTCCATCAGTGTTAAATATTATAAACTTATCACTTTCCTCTGGCACTGTTCCCCTAGCATTCAAAAAAGCGGTTATTCATCCTCTGCTCAAAAGACCTAACCTCGATCCTGACCTCATGGTAAACTACCGACCGGTCTCCCACCTTCCGTTTATTTCCAAAATTCTCGAAAAAACTGTTGCACAGCAGCTAAATGAACACTTAGTGACTAACAATCTCTGTGAACCTTTTCAATCCGGTTTCAGGGCAAATCACTCTACGGAGACAGCCCTCGCAAAAATGACTAATGATCTATTGCTAACGATGGATTCTGATGCGTCATCTATGTTGCTGCTTCTTGATCTTAGCGCCGCTTTCGATACCGTCGATCATAATATTTTATTAGAGCGTATCAAAACACGTATTGGTATGTCAGACTTAGCCTTGTCTTGGTTTAACTCTTATCTTACTGACAGGATGCAGTGCGTCTCCCATAACAATGTGACCTCGGACTATGTCAAGGTAACGTGCGGAGTTCCCCAGGGTTCGGTTCTTGGCCCTGCACTCTTTAGTATTTACATGCTGCCGCTGGGTGACATCATACGCAAGTACGGTGTTAGCTTTCACTGTTATGCTGATGACACTCAACTCTACATGCCCCTAAAGCTGACCAACACGCCGGACTGTAGTCAGCTGGAGGCGTGTCTTAATGAAATTAAACAATGGATGTCCGCTAACTTTTTGCAACTCAACGCTAAGAAAACGGAAATGCTGATTATCGGTCCTGCTAGACACCAACATCTATTTAATAATACCACCTTAACATTTGACAACCAAACAATTAAACAAGGAGACTCGGTAAAGAATCTGGGTATTATCTTCGACCCAACTCTCTCGTTTGAGTCACACATTAAGAGTGTTACTAAAACGGCCTTCTTTCATCTCCGTAATATCGCTAAAATTCGTTCCATCTTGTCCACTAGCGACGCTGAGATCATTATTCATGCGTTCGTTACGTCTCGTCTCGATTACTGTAACGTATTATTTTCGGGCCTCCCTATGTCTAGCATTAAAAGATTACAGTTGGTACAAAATGCGGCTGCAAGGCTTTTGACAAAAACAAGAAAGTTTGATCATATTACGCCTATACTGGCTCAGTTGCACTGGCTTCCTGTGCACTTAAGATGCGACTTTAAGGTTTTACTACTTACGTATAAAATATTACACGGTTTAGCTCCAGCCTATCTCGCCGATTGTATTGTACCATATGTCCCGACAAGAAATCTGCGTTCAAAGAACTCCGGCTTATTAGTGATTCCCAGAGCCAAAAAAAAGTCTGCGGGCTATAGAGCGTTTTCTATTCGGGCTCCAGTACTCTGGAATGCCCTCCCGGTAACAGTTAGAGATGCTACCTCAGTAGAAGCATTTAAGTCCCATCTTAAAACTCATTTGTATAATCTAGCCTTTAAATAGACCCCCCCTTTTTTAGACCAGTTGATCTGCCGTTTCTTTTCTTCTCTCCTCTTCTCCCCTGTCCCTTGCGAGGGGGAGTTGCATAGGTCCGGTGGCCATGGATGAAGTGCTGGCTGTCCAGAGCCGGGACCCCGGGTGGACCACTAGCCTGTGCATCGGTTGGGGACATCTCTGCGCTGCTGACCCGTCTCCGCTCGGGATGGTTTCCTGTTGGCCCCGCTGTGGACTGGACTCCCGCTGATGTGTTGGATCCACTGTGGACTGGACTTTCACAATGTTATGTCAGACCCACTCGACATCCGTTGCTTTCGGTCTCCCCTAGAGGGGGGGGGTTACCCACATATGCGGTCCTCTCCAAGGTTTCTCATAGTCATTCACCGACGTCCCACTGGGGTGAGTTTTTCCTTGCCCGTATGTGGGCTCTGTACCGAGGATGTCGTTGTGGCTTGTACAGCCCTTTGAGACACTTGTGATTTAGGGCTATATAAATAAACATTGATTGATTGATTGATCGTTTTTTTTTTTTTTTTTTTTTTTTTTTGTTTAGGTTTTTTTATTAAATCCACATAAAAAACACAAGATACACTTACAATTAGTGCACCAACCCAAAAAACCTCCCTCCCCCATTTACACTCATTCACACTCATTCACACAAAAGGGTTGTTTCTTTCTGTTATTAATATTCTGGTTCCTACATTATATATCAATATATATCAATACAGTCTGCAAGGGATACAGTCCGTAAGCACACATGATTGTGTGTGCTGCTGCTCCACTAATAATACTAACCTTTAACAGTTAATTTTACAAATTTTCATTAATTACTAGTTTCTATGTAACTGTTTTTATATTGTTTTACTTTCTTTTTTATTCAAGAAAATGTTTTTAATTTATTTATCTTATTTTATTTGATTCATTTTTTTAAAAAGTACCTTATCTTCACCATACCTGGTTGTCCAAATTAGGCATAATAATGTGTTAATTCCACGACTGTATATATCGGTATCGGTTGATATCGGTATCGGTAATTAAAGAGTTGGACAATATCGGCATATCGGATATCGGCAAAAAGCCATTATCGGACATCCCTAAATTAAACATTTACAAAATCTTTCGTTCTGGTATATACTGTATATGTGGCTTATGGTGCGGTGCCGCTAATATATAGAAAATTCAAAAAGAATACACCAAAATTATCACGCATTTATTCAGTTCTAAAGCATTGTAATGGACTGATAGACAGATTCCCTCCCCAAAGGGGGCATAACAGAAAATATTTGAGAACCACTGAGTTACAGAGTTAGGGCTTAGCATAAAATGTTTGTTGGCGTTTTGTTTGACATTTGAACAGTCTTTTTTGTCTGCAGTGTGCTATATAACCATCACTAGATAACTCTGTGTCCGGTCAGACGGTTTTTAAGAACTACAAAAAAGGCTGTCGGACCAGAGAAGCAATGTCCCTCAGCCAAAGGAGGCGGGGCGTGAAGGTGTTCTTTTGCATCTAAAAGACAGCCCCTAAAACAGCTCGGTCAGAGAACGACACTTAGGCCCCTTATCCAGGGTAAATCCCATATAACCTCATCCTTGTCCACACACACACAAAATGGTCGTTTAAGACCCCTCCCCCCTCCGTCCGCCGGCGCAACGCGACCAAGTACGCATGCGGGGAAAATGCGCACGTCATAGTCACCTCCAGTGTTGCCTTGTGTGCAAGTTCTTAAATTACATTTAACTTATCTGAACAATATCCAGTCTTGTGGAATTAATTTCAATTAACTGGAATCCAGTGTGCTGTGGGGCCCTATTGTAGTGAATCACACCTGAGACCTAATAAATTTATCAAATCTTTGTTGGACATGTGCAAGTAAACAATGTGATAAAGAACATTTTACATCAATCAATCTAGGGATGTAGATATCTGGTCAGGACACTCCTCACTCTTGTGCCTTCACCTTCATTGTCCATTCGTTTTTGGTGACTTTATATACTCTGGACCTAGACGTTGAGTCCACGACATACATGGCGGACAATAACTGATACAGTCTGTCCAAAAGCAATCGCTGTTTTCCGTATTCTTCCCTCGACGGCCAGGTAATACAAAGCACATGCTACCTTTTTTTTTATCACAAACCCACGGGAGCCCGCATTCTTGTTGTTTCTCCTTCGACAAATGGACAAAGTTTTTCGGTAAGTAGAATCACAGCTGACATTCTAAAGTTCTCTTGCCGTCTGAGAAGTGTTTTATCCGAAATAGCTGCAATCTCTTTCTCTTAAAGGCCTACTGAAACCCACTACTACCGACCACGCAGTCTGATAGTTTATATATCAATGATGAAATCTTAACATTGCAACACATGCCAATACGGCCGGGTTAACTTATAAAGTGCAATTTTAAATTTCCCGCTAAACTTCCGGTTGAAAACGTCTATGTATGATGACGTATGCGCGTGACGTCAATCGTTCAAACGGAAGTATTCGTACTCCATTGAATCCAATACAAAAAGCTCTGTTTTCATCTCAAAATTCCACAGTATTCTGGACATCTGTGTTGGTGAATCTTTTGCAATTTGTTTAATGAACAATGAAGACTGCAAAGAAGAAAGCTGTAGGTGGGATCTGTGTATTAGCGGCTGGCTGCAGCAACACAAGCAGGAGGACTTTGACTTGGATAGCAGACGCACTATCCGACGCTAGCCGCCGACCGCACGGATGATCGGGTGAAGTCCTTCGTCCTTCCGTCGATCGCTGGAACGCAGGTGAGCACGGGTGTTGATGAGCAGATGAGGGCTGGCTGGCATAGGTGGAGAGCTAATGTTTTTAGCATAGCTCTGTGAGGTCCCGTTGCTAAGTTAGCTTCAATAGCGTCGTTAGCAACAGCATTGTTAAGCTTCGCCAGGCTGGAAAGCATTAACCGTGTAGTTACATGTCCAGGGTTTAATAGTATTGTTGATTTTCTGTCTATCCTTCCAGTCTGGGGCTTATTTCTTTTGTTTCTATATGCAGTTAAGCTCGATGCTATCACGTTAGCTCTGTAGCTAAAGTGTTTCGCCGATGTATTGTCGTGGAGATAAAAGTCACTGTGAATGTCCATTTCGCGTTCTCCACTCTCATTTTCAAGAGGATATAGTATCCGAGGTGGTTTGAAATACAAATCCGTGATCCACAATAGAAAAAGGAGAGAGTGTGGCATCCAATAAGCCAGCTTGTACCTAAGTTACGGTCGGAGCGAAAAAAGATGAGTCCTGCACTGCAATCTAGTCCTTCACTCTCACGTTCCTCGTCCACGAATCTTTCATCCTGGCTCAAATTAATGGGGTAATTGTCGCTTTCTCGGTCCGAATCGCTCTCGCTGCTGGTGTAAACAATGGGGAAATGTGAGAAGCCTTTCAACCTGTGACGTCACGCTACTTCCGGTACAGGCAAGGCTTTTTTTATCAGCGACCAAAAGTTGCGAACTTTATCGTCGATGTTCTCTACTAAATCCTTTCAGCAAAAATATGGCAATATCGCGAAATGATCAAGTATGACACATAGAATGGATCTGCTATCCCTGTTTAAATGAAAAAAAATCATTTCAGTAGGCCTTTAAGGTATCCATGTTTGATTTCCACAAGCGTCTGCACAGACAGAAGGAGAAACACGGGCATGTCTGGATGACTCACCTCCATATTTCCAGTGGTTAGCTCCGAGTTACGAAACCGCTTTATTATGAAGCTGGCTGTGGCGTGTTCTTTCTGACGTCACTTCCTGTGTGGAGCGCGGTCTTTCTGGCATCACTTCCTCTCCGAACTCAGTTTGTAAACGATCAATGAGTCCATACAAAGCTAAGAGCCAGAGATTCAAGAAATACACGGTGCACGTACCCGTGTAAAAAGAAATTCAAGGAGGGGAACCTTAAACTATGGTTTAGTGTGGCTGAAACGGGGCTTAGGCTAAATAAGTATTTGTTTAAGGAGTTATCCGCCTTAATGTAGACAGGGCCTATGAGAGGGGTAGAAATATAGGCTTTTGGAGCAAAATGTATGCCATTTTTTTACTGACGCACTATAGGCTTATTTACAGTAGACCACAGGCACGACTGTTAAATGTGGACTAGATTGACAATATGACCACTTTAAGGACATATTAAACATTTATTGGAATCATGCAATAACTACATTTATGACAATGTAAAGGACAAACATATTACACCTGAGGTTCTGCCTCACCTGACTCCACTCCTTGCTTCAAAGTATCAATATGCTTTCTCCGTCAGAGAAGATGTTACTTTAATATGTGCGCGGTAGAGAACACATTTTTAGAACTGCTGGTTACCACAGCACCTGTTGCTCTGGGAGTCGCCTGGCATAATATGTGTTACGTTCTGGTGTATGTCTGCACCCCTGGATGCAGACATCATAGGCAAGTGCATGGCAGAAGCCCTTTTTATTTGGGAAAACGCAGGTCCCACAAAAAAACAAAGAGTGCAAGAAGTGCAAACAGGTGTGAAGCTCAAGGCAAACAGCGAAATGATCCAGCTTTGTCCAGGGGACAAAAGAGGAATCCTGATTGGCAACCAGGGACAGGTGAAGCAGCCAACGCTCAGACCAGAGGAGTGGTGATGAATGGAGGCAAACCGGAAGTGAAACAATAAATAGGAGCGCCGGATAGGAAATAATACAACACAGAAGAAATTATTGATAACTGTTATGGTAACACTTTAGTATGGGGAACATTTTTTAAGTAACAAAGACTTAATTTAGAGTTATTTGGTTAGGGTTGAGGTTGGGGTTAGGGTTAGGGTTAGGGTTAGGGTTGGTTGTATAATAGGGCCATGCAGGATAAGGCATATATAATTACTTAATAATGACTAATTAAGAGCCAATATGTTACTAATTTGCATGTTAATAAGCAACTAATTAATGGTGAATATGTTCCCCATACTAAAGTGTTATTACTATTATCATGACAATATGTTTGCGTTAAAACTCCTTTTAACTCCTGAAAAATAGTGCTAGCCAAGAGTGTGTAGGCAGCATTTGGAGAATAAGCATGCGGTCAGAGACATAAACACACATACAATAAAACCTCCAGTATTCTATTGCACATCATGTATATTTACACCACCACAGTGTGTGTCTGAGCATGCACAGTTTCCACTCTAACGTCTTTATTTGAGTGTACTGTAGGTCACGGTCAAGCAATTGGGACATTTTAACCTATTTGCACGTTTTTTATCTTGGGCTGTCAAATTATTATTATTTTTTAAATCAAATGTATCACAATTTGGAATTTGGAATAATCACAGGCGAAGACTACCCGCGTGCAAAATAAATTAAAAACATTTTTATTGTCAGAAAGTCATCCAGGAACGTTTTTAAACGTTTAACTTTGTCACGGGTGGGTCGCATGTTTATGCGTGGGTTGTTCTCCCGGGATGCAGACGGAACACCGGACGAAGTGTGCAGGTAAAAAAAGGATTGATTGTCCATAGATGAACTAAAATCAAGAAACATAGAAATACTCATCGTAACGTGTTGCTGAAGCAAATAAGGAAGCAAGACTGAGTGTGGCAAAAAGTAGCCCTCTGATTAGTGCTCGGCATCAGAGGCAGGTGAAACCAGTCTGCACCCATGGCAACCAAAACACAAACCCAGGGGTGCTCAAGACAGGATTGATTGATTGATTGATTGAGACTTTTATTAGTAGAACTGAGGGAGTCCAAAACTTAACATGTCATGATCCGGGCAACGGATCAAGACAAACTTGAGTGCATTGTTAGAAACGCATCCACGTTCTCCGTGTGTCGCTGCCACAACACCAATAGAGGGGTTTGGATTTTTCTACATTTCCCACACTGCATTGCTGTTGGCCATATTAGAAAACTTTGTTTGTATCACGGCCATTGTCGCGGATCATTCAAGTAGGGATACTAATGATGCTGATGACTTGTGCGATTGTCAACAACCACAATGGAGGTGGGAGAGATATTATTAGCTTGTATCGCATTCCTAAGAGTATTTCTGGAAGAAACGGAAGCGGCTGAAAAGAACAGTTAACAGCGAAGGCGAGCATGAATTGCTGCAATCAACAGAGATGTGACGTACTATGATGACTTAGTGTTTGTTTAGATCATTTCATTTCAGGTCATGAATAAAATGTAGGTAAAAATGAATCTAAAATAAAATAACAGCCCCTCTTTGCATTAACTTGATGTGTTTGGTCGAAGAACTTTGATAGTAGTTGTATTGATAAAAAATAGTACTCACTTCTCTTATCCGTACTGTAGCCTTCACACATAAAAAAAAAAACTGAAGCGACATGAGAACAACATTCTCTCATTCCTGCCTTACAGTCCCAGTGTGCTGAGGTGCACTTTAATTGGCGGTGGCAGTGGAGGGCCGTGCGTTTCCCACCTAGGCCTTCAGTGATGTCAGACTTCAATGATTACCTCTCAAAATGCCATCATTTATGTCACCACATGACCATTGCTGGAAAAGTACTTTACAGAAACACATTTACGCACTACTGGGAATTGTACAAAACGGGTTATTTTCTGGGCAATTAAAAATCAATAAACCTGCATCAGCAATTAAAACATATCTTATGTTGTACTGTCAAAATTAAAATTGCTAAAAAACATATTAAATGTGAAAAAATAAAGAAATAAAATATCTGAACTCACATTTCATTGCCGGGACAGCTGAGCTAGCTTCCAGGGTTGTCCGACATCGTCTCACAATATGTAGTTTGTCTTTAAATATCCTTCTTGAAAATGGCCTTGCAAATATGTGTTGTCTTGTTTAATCATAAAAGATGCAGACGAGGCGTGTTGGCTGAGTTCTTAAAGTTTACTCCACAGCGTGCTCATCAAAAACATCCCACTGCTGGCATGTCTACATTCAACAACCTAAACGGGGCTACAGCGCATGCTCTTCACTACTGTGGCATGCTGGGTAATGGAGTTCTTATGTTACTTAGCTCATAACATCACAATATGTATCTGCCTTAGGCCAGCTAGAAGGCCTTACTGACAACAACCTGTGATCTGATTGGCTATCGCAACTGTCTGTCAAATGTTTGTGCCCGTTCACTTAAAGTGCACGGACGCCCGCATTGTTGATTCTGAAGGCCTCGGGCAGATTTGGTACAGCAAGGCAACATAAAATAGCTGAATTCTGATTGGATAAAAGCTCTATAAACTAAAAACAACAGCGCTGGAAGGAGCATAATATGACGTGAAGAGAATATGAATAATTTTAGATATTTAGGGAAAGCAAATTAAAAATTACTTTTATCTTTAATTATGATGATGATTTCTGGTTATGTTAGGCCAGCAGAGTGTTACGGCTCAGACTCCTGCCAACGCCTCTCATCTGTCTGTGCGCTCCAGTGAGCGCACCTCGGGACACGCCCACGAGCGCGCACATCCAGGAGCGCGCCGTGCGCGTCTCCACCCCGCGGCAGACGCCAGCTGCAAACGATCACCGGCTTTCAGCACACCTGCACGTAATGAAGGACCTGCCTTGATAAGCTCTCACAACCTGCCAGGCGGCGCCGGAGTATAGTCTTCTTTACCCTTGTAAGCATCCTGTATCTGGCTTCCATCCCGCGAACTCGCTCTTTCCCTGTGACTTCCATGTTTCCGTTGTTCTTATGTTCTTGTTGTCTTCCCGCAGCGCTTCCCGTGTTCCCCTGTGTCTGTGATCCCTTGTTGTTCCCCTGCCCCCCGGACTGCCTTTTGGATTCTCGACCTCCCGCTTGGACTTCCTTCTCTGACGCTTCTCTCTCGCCCCGGATCACCTGCCTGCCCAATGGACTGCCCGTTTGCTCTCGTCAACACTTGGTAACACATTTCCGTTAACTACACACATAGTCTTACACCACACACTCATTCCCTTTCGGATCTAGTTCACTCTCCATTTCCTTAGTTTATATTATTAGTATTGTTGTTATTATTATATATATTGAATATATATATATATATATATATATATATATATATACATAATAAATATTTGTCCATACTGCCATCTAGTGTCTGTCGCCGTCACATTTCCCCTGCATATCGTAACAGTATACTCCGGCCAATTGATTAGGGACCTGACGGCACAGTTAATTAGCCCCGCCCCCAGTGAATTTAGCCCCGCCCCCAGTGACAATCCCCCCCCCCCGTTTTGCCCCATTCACCATGGCTTTTTCTTTTTTTCGCTTCACACCTGAGGAGTTGTCGTGTCCTGCTGAAATGTCATGGAAAGGCATGTTTAGCAGCGATATCAGCTGGGAAGAATTTACCCGCCGCCTGGACACCCTTTTCCCACCCTTAGTGACTGTTCCTCAGCCAGCTAGAAGCGTCTGGCATCCGCTTTCGGAGGGGGGGGATAGTACTGGTGGCTGTGCTGATGGGGTGGCGCAGCCGCACCCAGACGGGCTACCCCCGGCCAGACTAATTCCACCTATTTTTTGTTTTTCCCAGCCACAGCCACAAGCCTCCTGGCTAGCCCTTGACCTAGCACCAGACCCATGGCTAGCCACTGAGCCAGCACCAGTCCCTCGGCTAACCCCTGAGCCAGCACCAGTCCCTCAGCTAGCCCCTGAGCCAGCACCAGTCCCTCGGCTAGCCCCTGAGCTAGCACCAGTCCCTCGGCTAGCCCCTGAGCTAGCACCAGTCCCTCGGCTAGCCCCCAAGCTAGCACCAGCCCCTCGACTAGCCTCCGAGCTAGCACCAGTCCCCATGATAGCCCCCGCATCTCCACCAGCTCCCAGGCTGACCCCCACATCTCCTCCAGCTCCCAGGCTGGCCCCGACCACTGCACTTCGGCCAGCAGCGTCGACCTCTGCACCTTGGCCGGCAGCGTCGACCTCTGCACCTCGGCCGGCAGCGCCGACCTCAGCACCTCGGCCGGTAGCGCCGACCTCTGCACCTCGGCCTGCAGCGCCGACCTCTGCACCTCGGCCTGCAGCGCTGGCTTCAGAACCTCGGCCAGCTCCTCAGCTGCCCTCCTCGTCTCCGGCTATGATGACGTCTGCCGCTTCCACGCCGCCGATGACGTCTGCCGCTTCCACGCCGCCGAAGACGTCTGCCGCTTCCACGCCGCCGAAGACGTCTGCCGCTGCCACGCCGCCGAAGATATCTGCCGCTTCCACGCCGCCGATGACGTCTCATCCTCGTTTCCGGCGGGACGCACCATGGCGCCATTCCCGTCCGCCAAGATGGTGGCCGTACCTTGGTCGCCCGCCTCCCTGGCCTCAGCGGCATTCTACTCGCCGCCGCCACCAGACTCGTCCCCGGTGGATTTGGGGACATTTGGGCTGGCGACCCACCACCAGTTCACCCCTGCGCACACCCTTGACTTTTGTTCCCGTGTTTTTGTTTGTGGTACGACCAGTAGGACATCTGGAAGCTGTCCATAAGGAGGGGGGTTACTGTTGCGGCTCAGACTCCTGCCAACGCCTCTCATCTGTCTGTGCGCTCCAGTGAGCGCACCTCGGGACACGCCCACGAGTGCGCACATCCAGGAGCGCGCCGTGCACGTCTCCGCCCCGCGGCAGACGCCAGCTGCAAACGATCACCGGCTTTCAGCACACCTGCACGTAATGAAGGACCTGCCTTGATAAGCTCTCACAACCTGCCAGGCGGCGCCGGAGTATAGTCTTCTTTACCCTTGTAAGCATCCTGTATCTGGCTTCCATCCCGCGAACTCGCTCTTTCCCTGTGACTTCCATGTTTCCGTTGTTCTTATGTTCTTGGTGTCTTCCCGCAGCGCTTCCCGTGTTCTCCTGTGTCTGTGATCCCTTGTTGTACCCCTGCCCCCCGGACTGCCTTTTGGATTCTCGACCTTCCGCTTGGACTTCCTTCTCTGACGCTTCTCTCTCGCCCCGGATCACCTGCCTGCCCCATGGACTGCCCGTTTGCTCTCGTCAACACTTGGTAACACACTTCAGTTAACTACACACATAGTCTTACACCACACACTCATTCCCTTTCGGATCTAGTTCACACTCCATTTCCTTAGTTTATATTATTAGTATTGTTGTTATTATTATATATATTGAATATATACATATATACATAATAAATATTTGTCCATACTGCCATCTAGTGTCTGTCGCCGTCACCTCTCCCCTGCATATCGTGACACAGAGAAGGCCTTGCTGGCCCTGACGACACACCACTGTTATCCAGGATGTCAAACTTGGGTTAAATAATTTCTGAGAGTGCACTACTCTCGTCTTGACAACACGATTGTCCACTGGGTTTAGAGAGATAAACATAAACTTCACCAATCCGCATACTTGCCAACCTTGAGATCTCCGATTTCGGGAGGTGGGGGTGGGGCAGGGGTGTGGTTGAGTGCGGGGGGCGTGGTTGGGGGCGTGGTTAAGAGGGGAGGAGTATATTTACAGCTAGAATTCACCAAGTCAAGTATTTCACATATATATATATATATATATATATATATATATATATATATATATATATATATATATATATATATATATATATATATATATACATCCTGAAAATATGCAAACAAAACTGTGTTTGGATAATTGATACTTCAAACTTGCATGCATAAATCTAAAGGAATATAACAAAACTTGGCTTCTGAGAACTTTAAAATGTAATGAATAAAATGCTAAAGTTGTTGATAAACAAGCAATTATTTTAATAATTAAATATGGTAATTGTAAATGAATTATTATGATCATTTAAAATTAATTATTTCAAATATGTTTATTTTAATGAATAATTCTATGGCTGGATGTAATAAGGAGTCAGAAAAAATACTAATAGAAATACAATTAATTTTGATGTTTTTAGCTAAATATAGTACACATTTATTTATTTATTTTAAAAAAAATTAATAAATATATTTATTTTTAGGTAAGATAAACATAATAATACAATGTATCTCTAGTCTGGATGATTTAGTTCTTGTCACCCTGTTGTCCTCCCATCTCTTCCCCAAGGATGACTCCATGAGCTGGGCAAACGCCTGGAGATGCCCTACGTCAACAACACGGTCGGCGGCCCGTTGGTGCGCAGTTCATACATCGCTGCCCTCTACTTCACCCTCAGCAGCCTGACCAGCGTCAGCTTTGCCAATGTGTGCGCCAACACGGACGCCAAGAAGATCTTCTCCATCTGCACCATGCTCATCGGAGGTATGCCGGACGCCTCGTATGGAATAATGTGATTGGGCAGGCACGCTGTTTATATCGTGGGAAAGCGGAAGTGAAAAAAGGCTGTCCTCACTCAGGTCCGCATGGAGCTGGAGGGGGCGTGGCCTCTAGCTCTGGCTGAAAATAGGGACATTTTCGGGTGAGGCGCTGAATTTCGGGAGTCTCCCAGAAAATTCGGGAGGGTTGGCAAGTATGCAAACCCGTCCACAAACAAAGCGGTTGAAAATTCACAATGTCCGGGTATGAAACATCAGGAACGATGTCGTGGTCTCTGCTCCACTCAGACTTGTCGATCTTGCATATATTTACAGCGATTTTCGCCTTATAACAACAAAGGGACATCTTATCTAATGACTCTGTGTCTCTCCATCGAACCACAGCTGGTGGAATGTCATTTTTTACTGAGTAGTTCGGAAATATCACGTGTAGCGCCATCGTGGACAATTACGTTAGACTTTTAATATGGTTGCTGGCAAGGCCGTGTGGGATACTTTGGCCAAAAATCCAAAGCCCGATAGAAGAGTCACGGGTAGGACCTGATATTCAGCTGGGAACGTATCAAACAATAAACAAAAAAAAGACATATGTCCTTTAGCCACAACACCATTAGGCTTATTTTAATATACCACACATTAATCCCTCACAATAAATATTTCGCCTGCACGAAACACTCAAACCCAAAATCCAATGCACAGTTCAACCCCCAAACTTTATAAAATAGCTGTGTCTCAATTCGGGGGCTGCATCCTTCCAAGGACCAAACTCATACGGTCGACAAAGTGTGGGTCCTGACGAGAGTCCTCCAGCAATGGCTGGAGTTATATGAATTGGGGCGTCTAGCCTACGGAACCCTTCCTGGTTACGTCAGTTGTCCCCGCCCTTACACTTACGTCACGTTTCTGCTGCTCGGTCGCGCAAAGTTGAATAATGGCAAACTTAAAAGAATGTCGAACCGCTGTTAATGTTCTCTTGGTCCTTTACCTTATTTCAGAGAAAGCGGCTAAGACCTACCTAAACAGCCGCCTTCTGATTTTCCTGCGGTTAGAGCCAACCGATCATGGGCGATGGTTGTCATGGAGATGTGTCACTTGTTAACAAGCATTTTCAAACTGTTACTCCTAATTATTAGTTAATGATGGATTCATTTTTATGCTTGTGAATGGTTGCTGAAATGAGACATGTACCTTTAAAAACAGGCAGACAATCCAAAAGAATTCTGGATTCAATCTATGTCCCGGAAAGAGTCCTCACGGTCCATCCATACAGCAAAACCCCACAATCCTATTCAGCAGTTACTTTGTTATTATGTGATTCACAATTGCCGTGCTTTTCTAATGTTGTCAAATTGCTTGTATTATAGCCAGTAATACTAAATATTGGGATAGTGATAATATTGTTATTGTCATATAATTATTTGCAATGAAGGCAGAGGAAATGAATCACAATAAATGCAGTTTTAGCACATGAGTTTATTAAATTATACAGTTCACAAAAATACTTTTTAAATGATCATCCAAACTAGTACACACATGTTTTGTGTCATTTCTTCTTTTAAATGACCTTGTCCAAGTCCATGCCCTCCTTGATTGTTCTGCACAGCAAAACAAAAAAAACAAAAAAAGTTCAACACAAGATCACAAACATTTAAAGAAATAAACATTTTCAAATAACATGCAAATGTTCAGTACATACAAAACTGCAATAACCAATATCGGTACATTGATGCACACATTTACAATACTTCACTATTCCGGCAACACACTAACACCAACTAAAAAGTCTAAAAAGTAAATTAAAAGACGTCAGGCTTTACTTCCAACGTTCAAAAAAGATTCCGGGCACAAAGCTGTCTGCAATGGCCGGATATATGAATCTCCCCTGGGGTAAAGAGAGGAGCAAAGACCACGGAGGTCGCTCAACATTACGATAGTCGAGGTCTATTTAAACACAAATGTATATCACTACTGTCACCCCAGCTTTACATGTCTGATTTTAGCTGTTTTAAATTAATATATAATACTACATTTTACTTACATTTCAAAGTCGCTCTTTCCACTCAGCATAGCGCTGCCATGTTGAAAATTATTTTCCGAGTTGCAAGCACAAAGGATCTCGGGATGTGAGAGGAAAAATTGATCTGTGTCACCTTTAGGGCAAAAAAAATCCAATATGGTGTGCAGTGTAAACAGGGCGAAGTGTGTTCATATATAATGCAATATTTTTTTAAGATTAATCACATGCGTTAACTCGTTAATTTTGACAGCCCTAGTTCAATTATTTCAAATATCTGTATTTTTATTTCAGATATTTTCCTGGTACATCTTTGAAAGGACACATATACTGTAGACATGCAAACATTAAGCAATTTAGAGTCTCTAGTTAACTTAACATGCACGTTTTTGGACTGTGGAAGGAAACTGGACTAAACCTACGCAAACAGAGGAAGAACTTGGAAATACTTCCTAAAAGGTCGCGCCATGATTCGAATTGAGAACCACCTGGATGTGAGGAAAAATTGCTCAACCAATGTGCCACTGTGTTGCCAAATTAGAGACTTCTACCCTCAAATTTGACCTTATAAAACTAAATAAGAATTTACTGTTAAACTTTGAGGGTAGAAGTCTCTAATTTGGCAACAAGGGGACACATTGGTGTAGCAGATTTGCCTCACATCCAGGTGGTTTTCGATTCTAATCACGGCTCGACCTTTTAGGAAGTATTTCCAATAATGTATATGTAGTAGTACCTCACCCTGGATTTTAACTGGATGCGTATCGGCTGCTTAGCGGCGCCGTGTCCAGCAATCCCCATTGTTGCGTGCAGAGAAATAGCCTATACTTTTACGAGATCTCGCGATTCCGCGCGATAAGACGAGTTGTAGTAAAACGGAACACAAACAGTTTATTCTGTCCTTCCAGAGTAGCAGAAACAAATAAAGTCGGTCCTGCCCTTTGAGATACGTAACGGCTGCTGAACGGCAACACCGCAGAACGCCTCCAGCTTTGCCGTCCATCAATACTCACAGGTGGGCGTCTGTGATGGAACTGACTTGACTTGACCAGTGGAAAAGACAATTTTTTTTCTTGTAGAACGGCAACTTAATTGTATTATTTGTAGTAAGAATCACCAAAACAGTAACCTCACCCCTGGCGAGTGATGTACACACACAGAAACACACATCACCTGTGAACCACTCCCCTCCTATCATCTGGTATTTGACACAGGCCCCCATATAGCTGTCCAGGATATGCCTGTACTATGATTATTTGATTTTGTATGTCATCGTCCATTTGTGCCAACGAGGTGAAATCACGTCTGAAAACCTTTGACAAGTTGACCTTTCGACGTTTTAATATGTAAAATACGATCCGCCTTGGACACAGAGGATTTTATTTTGAAAATAAACCAGATTATATATTTTGTGTTTGTGCATGACTTCCTGTCCCACACAAGCAGATTCTGGCTAAATTGAACAGCGGTGTTGTGGCAACCGGCAAAAATAGAAGCTCTGTATATATTTAGCACAGGGATGCGGTACGGCAATGGCATGGGAACGGCGCCTTGTCATTTTCATGTGTACAAGCAAACCACTACTTTTTGATAACAATGGCACCGTCGTGACGTCATGTGACCATTAAAAATTAAGATCACATGCAACAGCTGCTAACAACAACAACGCTGTGTTTGTGCTGTGGTTACTGCTATTAGCTCTATGACAACAAAACCATGTCAACATCTGTCAACTAGACGTGCAGCAGAGACACATACATACAGTAATTAACAATAATACACACATATTCTGTTTAATTCTGACCACCATGTCAAGCTGAATGTACAAACGTACTACCAGAAGAAGAAGGGCCTGATTATTGCATGAATCATATCTGATGCTAGCATTAGCATATAGCTTTGATTTTACTCTTCAAGGTTGAAAGCATGATCAAATGTACTTGCAAAAGTATGCATTGTTTAACTACGAATTTTGACTATCATTCACAATTCTTATGTAAGACAATATTTTTTGTTTTCTAACTAAAATATGGCCAGTATGAAGTGGCTAACAATGCAGCTAATGAAGGCTCCTCTATTCCGCCCATAAAAGACTCCAAAAAACTTACAAAAAAACCCAACTGCCAACAATACTCCATTTAGATCTTCTGACCTGAATATAAACCAAGTATTAGCAACATTGTTATTGCTTATGGCAGTCCATCGATGTCGATGATGACGTTGCTCTAAACGAAGTATTTGATTGGTTATTGTTCTGCCTTTCGCCTGTGCATAGCCAGGTGGCTGCTCAGGCCTATGCGTGATCCACAGACTTTGTCACAGGAGGGGTAGGGGAAGGCAGCAGTGATGGTCGCTGGTGCTGTGGCACGTTGGTGTCTTTGTGCACGCCGCTGTGCTCTCCGCTCTGTGAACTTCTCCTGAAGATGAGTGATTCCCTGGTGGCAGGTAGAGCTCCAGGTCTGGCGGTCAGCAGCCAGGGACTCCAGTGCTGGTGGTTTGATGTCACACTTTTTCAGGAGAGTTTTAATGTGGTCCTTGTACCGTTTTTCTGGCCCCCGGCAGACCTTTGACCGACTGAAAGCTGGCCATACAATATCTGACGGGGTAGACGGTGGGCTGGCATACGGATCACATGTCCGACCCATCTAAGGTGTTTTTAGCCAAGGAGTGCTGGGTGTGTTGGTCCGGTCATAAATTTCAGTGTAGGGCACCCTGTCTTCCCAGGTTAGACCTAGGATCCTTTGGAGGCAGCGGATGTGGAAGGCCTCGAGACTCTGGATGTGCCTCTGGTAGGGTGTCCAGGTTTCAGAACTATAGAGCAGGGAGAGAGGCAGACTGCCTTATACACGGCTGTCTTGGTGGAGATGGTTAGATTCCTGTTCAAGAAAACCCTGGACCGTAGCCTTCCAAAGGCAGCAGAGGCCAGGCCAATACGGGCCTGGACGTCATCGTCAATGGTGCAGGATGGCGACAGGGTGCTACCGAGGTAGGTAAAATGGGGGACGGTGGCTAATGGGTGCCCGTCAAGGGTGAAGATCGGCGTGTTTGGCTGGGGAGTGAACTCCTGCACGAGTATTTGTGTTTTCTTGGTGTTTATCTGAAGACCAATGGCACTGTAGATGGAGGCTACCACATTCAGTGCGCGCTGGAGAGACTGGTGAGTGTGCAAGTACAGCGCAGTCATCTGCATACTGTAGTTCCAGAATATGCTGGGTGGTGAGTTTAGTGGTGGCTTGGAGGCGACGGATGTTAAAAAGGTTACCATCTAGCCGGTATTGTATCTGAATCCCATCTGTGGGGTCCAGGTGTTTATGGGACAGGAGGGTGACAGTGGAAATGAACATGTTGAATATGGTTGGGGCAAGGACACACCCTTGCTTGACCCCCACATTCACACTGAAAAATGGGGATTGTTGGCCGCCGTTGCTCACACAGGCCTGCATGCCATCATGTAGCTGTCGCAGTAGGTTGCAAAACTTTGCTGGTACACCTAGTTTTCCAAGTACTTCCCACAGCAAGTCCCGGTTTACTGTATCAAAGGCCTTGGACAGGTCTTAGCGATGTTCTCTGCATTTTTCCTGTACCTGTCTGGCAACAAAGATCATGTCTGCGGTGCTCCGATCACGTCTAAAGCCGCATTGAGATTCGGGCAGGATGTTTTCGGTTACATGAGTTGCTACACGATGTAACATGATCCTTGCTAGCACCTTCCCAGCTGCGGATAGTAGGGAGATACCTCTGCTGTTGCCGCAGTCTGCTTTGTCGCCTTTGCGTTTATAGATCGTTATGATGTTAGCATCCTTCCAATCTTGCGGGATGACTTCAGACGACCAGATGGCAGTGATCAGCTGGTGCATTCTGCGGTGCAGGAGATATCCACCGTGCTTCAAGATTTCTCCCGGGATCTCGTCAAGGCCTGGGCTCTTGTTGTTTTTTAGACCCTTGATGGCCTTGAGTACTTCTGAGAAGCTGGGAGAGGAGTCCAGTGAGTCTACAGGGGGCAGGCATGGGAGGTCAGAGAGTATGTCTGTCTGTACAGGGTTTGTGGTGTTCAACAGTACCCTGAAGTGCTCAGCCCATCTGTCCAGGATCTGTTGTTTGCCCTTGTAGAGAGTGGTGCCGTCAGCTGATCTAACTGGGGTGATGTTCTTCCTCTGTGGGCCATATATGGACTTGATGGAGTCGTAGAAGGCATGAGAGTTGTTGGTGTTTGCTTGATGTTGTATTTCGCGGGCCTTCTGGGTCCACCAGTCGTTCTCCATGGCTCTGAGGGTGCGCTTGGTTTCACTTCTGAGACGGATGAACTGAGCCTTCAGGACGGTGGATTGAGGGTCTGATCGGTGAGCTGCAAGGGCCTTGTGTTTTTCCTGAAGCAGGTCATAGATTCCTGGCGCACTATTGTCAAACCAGTCTTGATGTCGCCTTCTGGTGTACCCTATAGACTCCACGGCCGCCTGGTGAAGGGCAGTGCGTAGGTTGCTCCAGGTAGGTCCAGTGTCCAGATCTGGTGGTACTTCAGGAATCTTGAACAGCTGATCTGCTACCATTTTCCTGAGCTGGTTGACGGAGTGCGTGGACTTCAGTTGAGCCTCTTGGAAGGTGGTGTTTTTCTCTGTTGAGGACGTATTTCTAAGTCAATCTTTGTTCTGATCAGGCGGTGGTCAGTCCAACAGTCAGCTCCACGCATGGCCCTAGTGATGCGCACTTCCTTCCTGTCCGTGTGGCGGGTGATGATGTAATCTAGGAGATGCCAGTGTTTAGAGCGAGGGTGTTGCCAGGATGTTTTGTACTTGTTCTTCAGTTGGAACAAGGTGTTTGTGATGACCAGTTGATGCTCAGAACATAGAGTGAGAAGACGGAGACCATTGTTGTTGAGCTTACCAACACCATGCCGACCCATCACTTCCCTCCACAGTACACTGTCCGAGCCCAGTCTTGTGTTAAAATCCCCTAGAAGGATGAGCTTGTCAGTGAGTGGTGTTTTGCTGATGGCGGAGTGCAGGGAGGCATAGAACTCTTCCTTACATTGAGGGTCGGCAATCAGTGTTGGGGCATAGGCGCTGATGAGGGTGCAGTAACGGTTATTGGTGAGGGGAATCCTCCAGGTCATCAACCTTTCGCTAATGCCAACTGGAGATTCGGGAAGCTTCTGAAGTAGGGAGGTCCGCACAGCGAAACCTACACCATGGAGGCGGCGGGAGCCTTCCGGAAGCCCTTTCCAGAAAAAAGTGTATCCTTCTCCCACCTCGGCTATGGAAGCGGGTCTCGCTAAGGGCCGCAATGTCGATGTTATACCTCTTCAGTTCGTGCGCCACCAACGCTGTTCTTCTGCGGGGACGAGATGAATCATCACGCACATCCAAAAGCGTACGGACGTTCCAAGTCGCTAGTGTGAGTGTCAGTCGGGTTTTATTCTTGTGTTTTCGACCGCATGGGGGGATGACCCGGCAGCTGCGGTAGGCTGCCCGGGAGTGGAGGAACAGACCATTTTTAGGCCACATTTTCTAGGCCCTTCCCATCTCAGGGTGAGCAGGGTGGGGCTGCTCAGTCACGTGGGGAGCTGCCGAAGAGACACGCTGTTCCGTCCCGTACCTCAGCGACCGTCTATCCCACGCCGCCTGCGTGCAGAGTTGGGCTAGATACTCCCAGTCACATCCGGACCTGTATCTGCCAACCTTCTCCATCGCCGCAGGACTTGGAGGGGAGGGGATGGGTGGGTGGGGGTGTTTGGAGCAGGCCTGCGCGAGGAGTAGATTAGAGTGAAGGAAGTGGTGCGCAGTCACTACCCTCACTACCTTGGCTCCCCCTACGTCTTCCAGTGGCATGAAGAGCTCATGACGAGCTTCTGCAGAAAGGTGTTGCAGAAGACTGCCAGCACACCGGTCTGTTGATGGCTACCTGATGCGGGTCTTCACAACAGATTTGTCGTTAGGGGTTTACTCCCGTAGCCAAACACACACGGTGCACCCAGTAGGCAGTGAGGCACCCTTAACCTTCATCCGCCTTCACTGCCGGGGGCGACGCGTCATCCTCCGCCAGCTCAGCCGTTGAGGTTTTTGGATCGCGCTTCGTCTGGAACCTCCCCCTCGACCTTACCGCCATGGTTGAACCTACCAGGAGCCGAGGCTCCCGACGGCATCGCTCTTTGGTTCATTGGAACACACAAGGCTCTCCACCACGACAAGGTGGCGACCCGCGGAGAATCTATTTAACCCATAGATGGGGCAGTGGTTAGCGGACGCCAGGGCGTGTCCACAAACTGGTGGGCCTGCATGCCTCGCCTCGGGGGCCCACTGCTGCTCCGAGATCCCCTACAGTTTTGCCTGTGTCCGCCAAGACGCAGTTTACCGTGTGTGGCCACGAGGAGGCACCACAGGAGTCTTGGTGGTGGAGAGGCTTTGTACCAGCAGGAGGAGGCTTACACACTCGGCTCCTCTTTTCACCCACCCAGGGGCTAGCTGGCGGCGATAGCTGTAAGCAGAGAGTAGCAAGCAGGGGCAGCACGAAGCATGCACTAACTACAAGCACTTCTGCCACAGATCTAATGCACTGACGCATCACACGCACCCTGTGCGCGAGCACACACACACTACTGTTATTATAAGCACTAGCACAGACAACATATTTTTAGCAGCTCCGTTGTCACGCTAGGGTCGCATTTTACTGCGCGGATCGTTCTCCCAAAATGCAGCAGTTACTCCGGAGGCAAGGTGCAGGTAAGGAAATTATTTATTTCTCATAAATCAATCAAAATACCAGAAGACAAGATACAAAACAAAAGAGACGCGTGCCGATCGCACGGAGAGCTGAGGGCAAAACTTAACACAAGAATCGTGAGCAAAGAAGTAAGAAATCATCAAACGTAACTGTTGCGTAAAGCAAACAAGAAAGCCAGAAAGTACGTGGCGAAAAACAGGAATAAGTAGCTCTCTGCCCGGGAGCAGGTGAGAGGCTCGAACACTAATCAGAGGCAGGTGAAATGAGGTTGCACCCATGGCAACTAAAACAAACCCAGGGGTGCACAAAACAAGAACTGAGGGAGTCAAAACTGGATAATGACACCCGTGATCACAGAGAGTTAACTAGCTTATGCAGCTACATAGACAAAGTCAAGTAAAATTATTACTTGGATCAACTAATTGCATGACTTTGTCGTTGTGTCGTGTCGTTATGATTACTTCAAAACTGATATGGTTAAAGGGGAACTGCACTTTTTAGGTAATTTTGCCTATCATTCACAATCATTATGTAGGACAAGAATACATATGTTATCACCCGGGCGTGGCACCGCTGCTGCCCACTGCTCCCCTCACCTCCCAGGGGGTGAACAAGGGGATGGGTCAAATGCAGAGGAAAAATTTCACCACACCTAGTGTGTGTGTGAACTTTAACTTTAACTTAACTATTCTGCCATCAAAGCCCTTAAAAACCTCCATTAAGTTTGTATATACATGATGTAAATACGTATGTAATGTAGTAATGGGTACATTTATAATGATATTTAATATTTGCATATTGTGCTCATTTTAAGCATACGCGGCGCATTAACTTTAAAAATGCATCACAACGTTCATTTTTTTTCAACAACATCACTGCTGGAGCCAAGAAACATAATAAAACATCACTTACTGCACAATGTATGCTGTCATTAGGATGCCAACTGCTAGAATCGTGTTATATTCCCGTTTACATGAAGAATGACTCATAATCCTCACGAAGAAAAAGTGGATGGAACTAAGTGTCTTTTTGGGTCATTCTCGCCATTCCCTGGTCTCAATAGTGTCCCAACATGTTGGATTACATTCTCATCCTTCTACTATCCAGGTGAGAAGCCTGATTACAATTTAAAATGAACAAAGCAAAAGGAAGCGAGGAAGCAGCTTACCACTCGATGATGTAAACATTGGCACACACGCTGGTGATCACAAAGTCACTACAAATAGTTTGTCTGCGTAGGCGCTTATAACGACAATGACACTGATATTTGAGAGGTACCGGTCTGGAGTGGGCGCTAGCTTTTCTAAGTCGTGAGCCGGGGTGGACCACTTCCCTATCAATCAATCAATCAATCAAGGTTTATTAATATAGCCCAGATCCCACATCAGGGCAAGAAAAAACTCAATCCATGAGAAACCTTGGAGGGGACCGCAGATGTGGGGACCCCTCCCCCCCGATCGGTGCCCCCCCGGCAACCGGTGCAATGGACATCGAGTGGATCTAGTTATTTGTGTGAGAGTCCAGTCCATAATGGGGCCAGCAAGGATTCATCTTGAATGGAGACAAGTCAGCCCTGCAGAGATGTCACCGACTGATGCGCAGATGAGTGGTCCCGACTTTGAACAGCTAGCGTCTCATCTGTGGACACCTTATAACCTCGCCACGCAGGAGAGGGGGGCAGAGCAGAAAAGAGACAGCAGATCCACTGGTCTAAAAGGGGGGGTCTATTTAAAGGCTAGAGTATACAAATGAGTTTGTAACGGTTGGGTCGCATTCTGTTGCGCGGATTGTTCTTCCAGGGTGCAGACGGTACGACAGGAAACGGCGTGCAGGTAAGAGTATGATTTATTCTCATGAATCAGGCCGTAACAAACAAACACAAGAAAACAAACAAAACAAGTGTGCATATAGCACTGGAAGCTAACGGGATAGCTATACAGGAAAAACTAAGGCAGTACTTAGTTGCACCAGACTGAGTGAGGCGAAAAGGCAGGACTAAGTAGCTCTCGGATTAGTGAACGGGAACAGGTGAATGTCCCGAACACTAATCAGAGGCAGGTGAACACAATGAATAACCATAGCAACCAAGGAGACCCAAAACAGGGGTGCTGAAACGGAACTTAAACAACAAATGAATCAAAAACGTAAATAAACTATGATCCGGGCAACGGTTAATAACAGAGTTTTAAGATATGACCTATGACCAAAAAGAAGACCTCCTACCACCCTATGTCTGCCCCCAATGCGCTGTACGCTCACATCATCATGAAAAATGCAACAACTGTACCCAATTGGCCTCCAATGCAGCCGGTCACCCACGAGGGGGGTCCCCACATCTGTGGCCCCTTCCCAAAGTTTCTTCTCTTTCCCATTTTGTGCTTTTTGCGTTTTTCCTTGAGGGTTCAGATCAGGGGATGGCATTGTGGTTTGTACAGCCCTTTGAGGCATTTGTAATCAAGGGCCATATAAATTAACTTTGATTGATTGATTGATTGATTGATTGATTGATTGATTGATTGATTGATTGATTGATTGATTGATTGATTGATTGATTGATTGATTGTCATCCCCTTGGATGACAATCCAAGGGGTTGGATCTGGTTATTGGTTATCTGGTTATTGATCTGACAGTGTGGATGAGTTTCTTTAAAAAAACAAAAACACAACTCAAACGTTGCACAACACTAGTAACGCAGCAGACATAAAACACTGTAGTATACTTTTTATTTTATTTACGTTTTCAGTCATTAAGTCGTTTCCATTTATAGATTATGTTAATCTGATTTACTTTAGCCGGTAGTCGGGATTAGTCTGTTTGCATTGTGCTTATTCTTCTATTGAGAACAAACAGGAAAGGACTCGTAGAATGTAATGCCTCCGGGTTGCCATGACAACCCACCTTAACCCAATAACCCGTGGAAAAAAATGCATGTGTGCAGCTGCGATGCTCACAGCAACACTGCATTGGCCGTGGTTTGAGGCCAGAACCAAATCTTGTTTACAGCACACAGGCTGCGCTCACGCACACACAAACACACACACACACACACACACACACACACACACGTACACTAATTGTATGGAAACAATCTATGTGCTTCGCCACAACAGAACTGTCAAGCAGCTCAGCCGCTGCATCCTGTGTAGATGTGAGCCACTTGAGTAGACAGTAACCCACAACTGCTTGCGGTGTTCAGAGTTCTTGCATCAGACATCCGGAATTAAACAATCTCTTTAAAACAGCAGGGGGAAAAAAAAAACGATACTTAATTTAACACCTTCATGAAAAGTGTAATAAAATGTTGAGAAGGTGCAAAGTGTAGACGTTAAGCAGTTCTGCTAGGACTGTGTTGAAAGAGTAAATGGTTTTAGTGCACACGGCGGGAGAGCTCTGGGTTTAGTAAGACTTCTACTTGTGGGTTTGGTGTTTGTGGCTTTAGTATGAGATGTAACGGTTGAGTTTCCTTGTCGGCATACATATTTAGGCTGTGTAAGCCACCGCTCGGGTTGTGAGACTGGGACACGAAAAAACAACGGGGCTTAAAATAGTCAGGTTGTCTGCAGTGCAGCCTGTGACAAAATGCATTGATAGAAAGAAGACACAAGTTACAGTTTTTAAGGGTTCTTATAGACTTTTGTTTTGTCTGGTTTGGTTTAGCTTATTACAAACATGAGGGCGGGTTAAAGGATCACCAAAATATCCCTAAACCCCCCTAATTGTTTTTAAGAAGTGTTTTTTTCCAAGATAAACAAGTAAGGCCTTACGTGACAGCCTCCCAGCCACCCTCGATCCGGCTTACTTGGTTCTGATTGTTCAGGGGTGGAGGGTCGGCCATGTTGAATTGTGTAATGTAACCACCAAACAGAGAGTGGTGTGGCAGAGGAAGCACACTAAAAGTGAAAAAAAAAACAGGGAGGAAGTAGTGCTGACACAGACACTAAAACAAAACAAACAACAAAATAATATATTAATTCTGACCTGTAATGGCACTTCATGATCGTTGCAGTGAATGTACTGTAAATGTTTCATAGCAAATTTTTTCCGACCATAGGGTGCACCGGAGTTTTTCATTTATTTGTTTTAATTTTTTTTACCATCATTTACCCAGGAGAGTCACATTGAGATTGAGAATCTCTTTTTCAAAATGCATTGATAGAATACAAACCCCGTTTCCATATGAGTTGGGAAATTGTGTTAGATGTAAATATAAACGGAATACAATGATTTGCAAATCATTTTCAACCCATATTTAGTTGAATATGCTACAAAGACAACATATTTGATGTTCAAACTTATAAACTTTTTTTTTTTTGCAAATAATAATTAACTTTAGAATTTGATGCCAGCAACACGTGACAAAGAAGTTGGGAAAGGTGGCAATAAATACTGATAAAGTTGAGGAATGCTCATCAAACACTTATTTGGAACATCCCACAGGTGAACAGGCAAATTGGGAACAGGTGGGTGCCATGATTGGGTATAAAAGTAGATTCCATGAAATGCTCAGTCATTCATAAACAAGGATGGGGCGAGGGTCACCACTTTGTCAACAAATGCGTGAGCAAATTGTTGAACAGTTTAAGAAAAACCTTTCTCAACCAGCTATTGCAAGGAATTTAGGGATTTCACCATTTACGGTCTGTAATATCATCAAAGGGTTCAGAGAATCTGGAGAAATCACTGTACATAAGCAGCTAAGCCTGTGACCTTCGATTCCTCAGGCTGTACTGCATCAACAAGCAACATCAGTGTGTAAAGGATATCACCACATGGGCTCAGGAACACTTCAGAAACCCACTGTCAGTAACTGCAGTTGGTCCCTACATCTGTAAGTGCAAGTTAAAACTCTCCTATGCAAGGCGAAAACCGTTTATCAACAACACCCAGAAACGCCGTCGGCTTCGCTGGGGCTGAGCTCATCTGAGATGGACTGATACAAAGTGGAAAAGTGTTCTGTGGTCTGACGAGTCCACATTTCAAATTGTTTTTGGAAACTGTGGACGTCGTGTCCTCCGGACCAAAGAGGAAAAGAACCATCCGGATTGTTATAGGCGCAAAGTTGAAAAGCCAGCATCTGTGATGGTATGGGGGTGTATTAGTGCCCAAGACATGGGTAACTTACAAATCTGTGAAGGCGCCATTAATGCTGAAAGGTACATACAGGTTTTGGAGCAACATATGTCGCCATCCAAGCAACGTTACCATGGACGCCCCTGCTTATTTCAGCAAGACAATGCCAAGCCACGTGTTGCATCAATGTGGCTTCATAGTTAAAGAGTGCGGGTACTAGACTGGCCTGCCTGTTGTCCAGACCTGTCTCCCATTGAAAATGTGTGGCGCATTATGAAGCCTAAAATACCAACACGGGGACCCCCGGACTGTTTAACAACTTAAGCTGTACATCAAGCAAGAATGGGAGAGAATTCCACCTAGGAAGCTTAAAAAATGTGTCTCCTCAGTTCCCAAACCTTTACTGAGTGTTGTTAAAAGGAAAGGCCATGTAACACAGTGGTGAACATGCCCTTTCCCAACTACTTTGGCACGTGTTGCAGCCATTCAATTCTAAGTTAATTATTATTTGCCAAAAAAAATTAAGTTTATGAGTTTGAACATTAAATATCTTGTCTTTGTAGTGCATTCAATTGAATATGGGTTGAAAATGATTTGCAAATCATTGTATTCTGTTTATATTTACATCTAACACAATTTCCCAACTCATATGGAAACGGGGTTTGTAGATAGGTCACCACATTCTACAGAGGCACTATAGAGAGCCTACTGACCAACTGCATGAATTGATTAACGTGGACCCTGACTTAAACAAGTTGAAAAACGTATTCGGGTTTTACCATTTAGCGGTCAATTGTACGGAATATGTACTGTACTGTGCAATCTACTAATAATAGTTTCAATCAATCAATGCATCTCTGTCTGGACTGGAGCCTGCAGTGCCTCAGACTGGAAGTCTCTGCAGAGAGTGGTAAGGACGGCGGAAAAGATCCTCAAGACTCCTCTTCCTCCTATCAGGGAAATCGCAAAAAGCCGCTGCCTGACCAGGGCTGAGAATATCTCTAGAGACTCCTCCCACCCCACCAAGGACTGTTTTCACTGCTGGACTCTAGAACAGTGGTTCTTAACCTGGGTTCGATCGAACCCTAGGGGTTCGGTGAGTCAGCCTCAGGGGTTCGGCAGAGCCTCCGGCACGGAGGTCAAGACACACCCGACTCATCGTGTAAATAAAACCTTCTCCCTATCGGCGTATTATGGATTCCCCCAAACAATTTTTCCATCTGATTTGCAGGTGTCTAATTTGTTGGGTTTGTTCTTTGAACAAGGTGATTTTCATGCACGGTTCATTTTGTGCACCAGTAAAAAAACATAACTTTGTCTTGAATTTGAAAATTTGTTTCTTTTATTTTTCACAAAAGAAGGGTTCGGTGAATGCGCATATGAAACTGGTGGGGTTCAGTACCTCCAACAAGGTTAAGAACCACTGCTCTAGAAAGAGGTTCCGCAGCCTCCGTAGCCGAATCTTCTTTTTTTTTTTTTTTTTTTTTTTTTTTTTAAATAATGTCCTGCCCAGCTTCTCGGGCAAATCATATAGCAGATCGGCTGTTCAGATTTACTTTACAAAAGAGAAGTGTAGGATACTTCTCTTGTTGCCTTACTTGTATTTTGACTTTATTAAATGTATTTATATTATCATTTGGTGCAGCCGGGCCGGAGCAGGAGGGGATAGAAAGAGAGAAAAAGGAAGACAGAGGGGGGAATTGTGGGGACAAAAGGGGGATTAGACAGAGAGACAAAAACAACAACAACAACAACAACAACAACAACAACAACAGAGCAACATCAGCAAATACGACATGTACAAATATGATGGTAAAAGTAATAGCAAATAAGCAGTTAGCGAAAATAAAAAAAAAATACAGAAATGACAATGAGCATTATTACACTAAAAATGGAGCAATATGAATACCAATAGAACTAGTGCTATTGATAATAAACAATACTAATACTTTACCTTTATTATCAACAATACAATTGTTCAAATGCAACAATATATATACGTAATGATAACTTGAGATACGAAAGAATGCAGAAAATTGGAGGGGAAGAAAGAGAAGCAACCTACATTAACCTTGTAGATTGTTATAGTAACAATAGGTTAAGCTTTGTCAGTGTGCCATGTGTTATACCCAGTTTACCCTAGAGCAACAACGTTAATATATGTTTGATGAAACGTGATTATGTGCATGAGTGTATGTGTGCATATGTACTTGTATATGTACAGTATGTGTATATGTGTGCTTGTACAGTGAATGTATATGTACAGTATGTGTATATGTGTGTACAGCGAATGTATATGTACATTATGTGTATACAGTATGTGTGTTTGAACAGTGAATGTATATGTACAGTATGTGTATATGTGTGTTTGTACAGTGAATGTATATGTACAGTATATGTATGTGTGTGTTTGTACAGTGAATGTATATGTGTAGTATGTGTTGAATTTGAAAATTTGTATTTTTTATTTTTCACTAAAGAAGGGTTCGGTGAATGCGCATATGAAACTGGTGGGGTTCAGTACCTCCAACAAGGTTAAGAACCACTGCTCTAGAAAGAGGTTCCGCAGCCTCCATAGCCGAATCTTCAGGTTCTGTAACAGTTTCTTCTCTCAGACCAAAAGACTCTTGAACGCATCATAATAATCCCCTCATTTCCCCCAAAAAACAGATGAACTCGCTGAAATATAAAGACAATATAACATCCATCCATAAACGTGGATGCATATGCAAAAGTGCAATATATTTATCTGTACACTAATCTATTTATTTATATCTGCACCTTATTGCTCTTTCATCCTGCACTACAACGAATGCAACAAAATTCCGTTCTTATCTGTACTGTAAAGTTCAAATTTGAATGACAATAAAAGGAAGTGTAAATCTAAGTCTTCAAGGGAGTCCTGCACATGTATACACCACGGTAGATGCCACTGGGAGCAAGGTGGGGGTGTGTCTTGCCCAAGACACAATTGCTCTGATTAGAATAGCGGAAGCTGGACTTGAACCAGGGACCCTCAAGTTGCTGGCACGGCCGCTCTACCATCCGATCTCCACCGCTCCATTATAAGGCGCACTGCCAAAGAGCGGTGCTATCCAGGTCTATTTTCATTCCAAGGGTGTATCGGATTATAAGGCACATTGAAGGGGCCATATTATAATTTTTTTTTCGACATTTAAAACACTTCCTTGTGGTCTACATAACATGTAATGGTGGTTCTTTGCTCAACAAGATTATGTTTTAAAGACCATCTTTAAAACGCTTTCTGACTGGCTCTTTAGGATGCGGGTTTTATTTACAGTAAGTGCCTTCACTTAGACAGCGTCTTCTAGCCGTCAGCCTTGTTGTACTGGTAGTTTTTAGCACTTCTGTGGCAAATCTACATACAGATATAAATTAGAACTGTACGCTACTTTATATTAGAAATAGCAACAGCGGATGATGAAAGCCCCACAACAAGAGAATAGAGAAAAATAAGGAGCTTCATCATCATAATAATACCCTTATGTTCAGTTCAGTTCAGTTCCGTTCAGTTTCAGTTTATTTCGAACATGCATACGATACAATGTTGTTCATCACATATTTCCAGTTGTTTCATTACAGCACGTCCGAAAAGGAGTAGGAAGAAGCTGAGTTGATTTAATCCTACCCTGTTTCATACCATAATAATTGTATCTTATTTCCTTGTTCTCTGTAACATAACAGTGAAAAAATAAATAATAAACAAATAATATGCCGTAGTAAGTAAACAAATATTAAATACATAAATAATGTGTTTCAATAAAAAAAGTTACAAAATAAAAATTAAAAAAAAGAGTTCAAGATGTTCCTCACAATTCTTGTTCTGTGTACATTGTGAACACTTGTAGTTTGAACAGTCTCTTAAACTGAATCATATTGGTGCTTTGTTTGTATTCTTTGGTTAATCCATTCCATAATTTAATACCACATACTGATATACTAAAAGTTTTAAGTGTTGTACAAGCATACACATGTCTTACATTAGATTTTCCTCTAAGGTTATATTTAGGTTATATCCTCTTTTGTTGGAAATAATTGTTGTACATTCTTGGGTAGCAGGTTATAGTTTGCTTTATACATCATTTTAACTGTTTGCAAATGCACCAAATCGTTGAATTTCAATATTTGTGATTCAATAATTGAAGGATTTGTACGTTCTCTATATCCAACATTATGTATTATTCTAATGTATCTTTTTTGTAACATCATTAGTGAATGAAGCGCACAATTGAAGCACAGTACGTCTGACTACGGTAGCCGTAATCCTCCACGTTCCATTAAGTGATGCGGCTTCGTAGCCTACCAAAGTAGTACTAATACACGTTGACAGATTTTTGAGCACGATGTGTAATGTTCTATATTCTCAATCAAACATCAAATATTTGCTGGTGCTTTCTTACGGGTACTTCCAAGCGTCATTTATTGAACAGGGGGCGTCAACCTGCAGTCTACACGTATCACTTATGTGTTACTGCCATCTGCTGGTAACACTTATCATTACACCATGTTCCAAATAAAATTGCCTCGAGGGCAGTAAGCACAACCAGAATTCATCCGTGCATTATGCGCACCGGGTTAGAAGGTGCATTGTCGATTTTTGAGCAAATCAAAGGATTTAAATTGTCAATAAAAAAATACGGTACATATTTATTTAACTACGTGGCCCAGAATAAGACTTGATTGGTCCAAACAGCAGATGACACATGATACAAAGCCTGTAGTAAGGAGGCGATGTGTGCAAATGAAAATGTAAAGCTTCTCTAAGCACCATCTTAATGAAATCCCATATTAAGGTGAGCAAGGAGTCAATGTGCACTGGAGGGAAGGAGGGTGAAGCCGAGCCAACAGGGAGTTCTGCCTCAGTCTCATCCCTTTTCTACGCTATTATTACCTTGCTTATCGCTTCCCACACAATTTCCTCCCAGTTTTCTCCCTGATCTTCCCTTTTCGTAATGAAAAAAAAACCCACCCCTGACTCATTCCATCCACACTTTCTTCATCATTTCATACTCCAGCATTCTATCATCTCCCTCCTCCCCCAATGTTCCTTCGGTTGTTTCCTTCCGTCTGGAGATGCCACATCTGGCAGCTCCAGACGAGGCCTGCCCGCCTAAAAGAGAGAAGGAGAGATAATCGGGCTAATCCCTTCGTCATCCCGGAGGCTATCACGCTACTCTATAACCCCTTAATCCCCCTAATTCCCTCACACTCAGCAGTCGACTTCACTGTCAGACACATCGGGATCCTTATCGACTGTAGGCTGTGTGTGTGTGTGTGTGTGTGAGTGATTGTGTGTGCATGTGTGTGTGTTTTCTTGTATCTATGCCCTTCTTGAGACATCAACAAGGAAAAGTATTGTCCATATGAGCACCGGTGAAGAAGTTAGGACCAAAATCATGATCCCAATATGAAAAAGCATTGCATTTAATAGAGAATGTCTCATTTGCACCCCTGCTGGTGAAATCTATCAAAATTAGGGTGGTCCCAAAAAAGGAGGGATTTTTCAAATTGACTGTGTGTCGGTTTTAAAAGCGCTCCCCCTCTGGTCAACATATGAAATAACAAGTGTGTGTAAAAATTTGAAGGGCTCCACCTCTGGCCAACATATGTAATAACAAGTGTTTGTAAGAAATTGAAATGTTCCCCTTTTGGCCACATTTCATTTTAGAAAAATAAAATAAATATCTATATGGAGTGTCGATTTTTTTTTTTATAAAATTGGGAACAATTTCTCATATTCTTTCTGTTTCTGTAATATTGCAATATTTTCTCGTAAAATAATTACATTTTTCATGTAAAATTATTACTTTTTAATGCAAAATGGTGACATTTGTCATATACAATTCTGACTTTTATCACAATATCGCCATTTTTTTGGTTTTTCTTGTAAAATAGTGAAATTGTTTGAGTAAAATTATGACTATTTTCATAATTTTGCCAAGTAAAATTCTGATTATTATTATGATGTTGCCAAAATTGTAACGTTTTCTTATAACATTTTGACTTTTGTCGAGTAAAATTACGACTCTTTCCATAAAATTGTCACAATGTTAAGCTTTTCTTGTAAAATTGCGAATGTTATTGAGTAAAATTTCAACTTTTATCATAATGTTGCACAAATGTTCAGTTTTTCTAATAACATTTTGATTTGCGTTGAGTAAAATTACAACTTTTATTATAACACTGCCAAAATTCTAAGTTTTTCTTGTGAAATTCCAACTTATTTTTCACAACAAACTTTTTTATATTTGCATAGTATGTATATATTATTAATGTTGTAAATACAAATATTTATATATCTGGAAAGGGTGGTCCTAAAGAGGTAGGCATTTTTCGGAGGTCTCAAGAAGGTAACAAATACAAGAATTTGTGTGTGTGTGTGTGTGAGTGTGTGTGTGTGTGTGTGTGTGGGTGTGTGTGCATGTGTGCGTGTGTGTGTGTGTGTGCGTGTGCGTGTGCATGTGTGTCTCAATGGCTTCCCTTTAATCAGTCTGTGGCTTTGCAGCAGTTTGACCTGTGCAAAGCTAAAGAGGCTTTTAAGCAAATGGATAAACAAACGATCTGCAGACATAGCAAGCAAAACATTCACAAAAAAAATATTCTCCCTTTCACTTTTCATTTGAGTGCCTAATAACAATGTTATTCCACCTCCCCCCTCAACCTCCTCTTTCTCACGGTTTGTTTGTGTGACTGGATGAAAATGATTGGGCGCGCAAATGTCTGCAAGTACAACGAAATCCATAAACGGATTTTAGCGTCAGATTTTCTCGAGATGTAAAGAGAGATTAAAGAGAAAAAAAAGAGAGATTACATAAAACATTAGGGTAGCTGCTTTGAACATTTGTTCGCATCATCATGCATATTGACTGATATTGACAGGAGGAGGTGTGAACAGTTACTTATGCGTTACTTATTTTATATGACCATGTTTTTCAGTCACAATCTAACGCGTTACTATTTCCAAACCAGTAATCTGATTAAAGTTATTTCACTGATGCGAAAAAAAGCTACAAAATTTAAGATAAAAATACTACATTTTAAGAATAATAAAAACTAGTGAAATTATATGTCCATGCAATAAGTTGATTTTCCTTGATAAGACATCCTACAAAACCCAAAACCAGTGAAGTTGGCATGTTGTGTAAATCGTAAATAAAAACAGAATACGATGATTTGCAAATCCCTTTCAACCTGTATTCAATTGAATGCCCTGCAAAGATAGATAGATAGATAGTACTTTATTGATTCCTTCAGGAGAGTTCCCTCAGGAAAATTAAAAGACAAAGACAAGATATTTAATGTGCAAGTCCATTTTATTCAGTTGTAGTCCGACATTGTAGCCAATAAGCTCCTTCTTTTTCCCTATTCTCTTGTTGTGGGGCAGAATAGCTTGTACATGCACATGCATCCTTCTCTGTTGCCATTTCTAATACAAAGCAGCGTACTGTATAATCGTAATTTATAACAATCAGTAGACTCCATATTGAAGCTCTAAAAACTACAACATGGCTGAACGGGTGGAGACAAAATGCCCACATAATGGCGCATTCTGAGGAGATGGTCAGAAAGCAGCTTAAAGATGGTCCGTAAAACATAATCTATGCAACATTTTGACCAAATAACCACCATGACATGTTATGTAGACCACAAGTAAGTGTTTTAAATGTAGAAAACGCTCATATTACGACCCCCTGAAGGTTTGTGCCGGCGACTAAATGTAACTATTAAAATAACTAATATTCTAACTTAGTTACTTTTAAAATAAAAGATTCAGTAAAGTACCTAAGTAAATTTTTTATCTGTAATCAATTATTTTTTTCAAAGTAACTGTGGCAACAGTGGGCGTGAAAGTACAAAAATACAGTGGAAACCGCTTATGTCGGTCTATGTTGACCGATTTTCCATGTCCAACATGTTTGATCTTTTTGCTAAAATGTGTTCGCTTAAAGGGGAACTGCACTTTTTGGCGGGAATGTTGCCCTTCCATCCATCCATTTCTACCGCTTATTCCCTTCGGGGTCGCGGGGGGCGCTGGAGCCTATCTCAGCTACAATCGGGCGGAAGGCGGGGTACACCCTGGACAAGTCGCCACCTCATCGCAGGGCCAACACAGATAGACAGACAACATTCACACTCACATTCACACACTAGGGCCAATTTTATCATTCACAATTTACAATGTTTTTTGTGCGTTCTAAAGAGTAAAAATGCCAGCAAGGGGTGGCTAACAATGTGGGATTGATCTATTTTTCCTATAAAACACTCTAAAAAACATCCAAAAACCTGAAAATGTTTTATATACTGTATTTTCAGGACCGTAGAGCGCACCGGGATACAAGCCGCACCCACTAAATTTTATAAGAAAAAAATATGTTCCATATATTAGTCACACCGAACTATAAACTGAAATTAGTTGTGAAATTAGTTATTTAACACAGAAAGATAAACAAATATTCAGTCAAAGGCTGGACTCCAGGGAGCGGGTCCAGACTGAGGCTAAGGAGAAAAAAAACCTCATAGCCATAGCACACATAAACATGTTTGATATAATCAACAAAACTTGCAACAGAGGGAAGGGGGTGGTAGCTACGGAGGCCGGCTGCTGCTGTATAAGCGCTGGTCAGCCATCCATCGCCCCTAAGGGACTCAAGCGTTGAGCGCGTTGGATGGGGGGTGGGGTATGTGTGTGTGGCGTATATTTATTGTTGATGCATGTGTGTGTGTAAGCCTGCAGCGTGTCTCTGTTCCGCGGCCTTGTGTGATTGCAGCCGCCAGTCAGTCAAAAGTCAACAACAACAGGTGTGTATCGAATTAGAGACAAGAAGGGAGTTTGTTGTGTCTTCACCGCACTGTCCTTCGGGAGAGTCTCGAAGCCAGGGAAACAATCCAAGTTAGGATGTTTTGTATGCGAGTGAAAATAAAATTAGCTTTTCACTCTAAATGGTCTATTACTGGTCCTTAAATTCATCCTGCAGGGCAGACAGTCCGATGTTGTCCAAATCACAAAGTGTCCATAGTTCTGCCCACATCCTCCAATCATTTATGGCAGCTTTGGGGTACTTTGTTCTGGTGTCATAATTCCGAATAGGTGGATATCTTCACGTGGGTTATACTTGTATAGCGCTTTTCTACCTTCAAGGTACTCAAAGCGCTTTGACAGTATTTCCACATTCACCCATTCACACACACATTCACACACTGATGGTGGGAGCTACCATGCAAGGCGCTAACCAGCAGCCATCAGGAGCAAGGGTGAAGTGTCTTGCCCAAGGACACAACGGATGTGACTAGGATGGTAGAAGGTGGGGATTGAACCCCAGTAACCAGCAACCTTCCGATTGCTGGCACGGCCACTCTACCAACTTCGCCACGCCGTCCCTGTACTCCACGTCTAGTTGATGAATTCATCATAAACATCACTCCTAATTTAAAAAATACTGGGAGCAAACGAACATCTTGCCATATGTCTTCGGGTCAAAGTTTTTGTAACTTCAAAGTTGAACAACTTTTCAGTTCATTGCCACAACCTTCTACTATGGAGGTGCGAGGCATGATTAATGATCTAGAAACCCCGTTTCCATATGAGTTGCAAATGATTTGCAAATAGTTTTCAACCCATATTCCGTTGAATATGCTACAAAGACAACATATTTGATGTTCAAACTGATAAACATTTTCTTTTTTTTGCAAATAATCATTAACTTTAGAATTTGATGCCAGCAACATGTGACAAAGAAGTTGGAAAAGGTGGCAATAAATACTGATAAAGTTGAGGAATGCTCATCAAACACTTATTTGGAACATCCCACAGGTGAACAGGCAAATTGGGAACATGTGGGTGCCATGATTGGGTATAAAAGTAGATTCCATGAAATACTCAGTCATTCACAAACAAGGACTTTGTCAGCAAATGCGTGAGCAAATTGTTGAACAGTTTAAGAAAAACCTTTCTCAACCAGCTAAATCAAGGAATGTAGGGATTTCACCATCGACGGTCCTAAATATCATCAAAGGGTTCAGATAATCTGGAGAAATCACTGCACATAAGCAGCTAAACCCGTGACCTTCGATCCGTCAGGCTGTACTGCATCAACAAGCGACATCAATGTGTAAAGGATATCACCACATGGGCTCAGGAACACTTCAGAAACCCACTGTCAGTAACTACAGTTGGTCGCTACATCTGTAAGTGCAAGTTAAAACTCTCCTATGCAAGGCGAAAACCGTTTATCAACAACACCCAGAAACGCCGTTGGCTTCGCTGGGCCTGAGCTCATCTAAGATGGACTGATACAAAGTGGAAAAGTGTTTTGTGGTCTGACGAGTCCACATTTCAAATTGTTTTTGGAAACTGTGGACGTCGTGTCCTCTGGACCAAAGAGGAAAAGAACCATCCGGATTGTTATAGGCGCAAAGTTGAAAAGCCAGCATCTGTGATGGTATGGGGGTGTATTAGTGCCCAAGACATGGGTAACTTACACATCTGTGAAGGCACCGTTAATGCTGAAAGGTACATACAGCTTTTGGAGCAACATATGTTGCCATCCAAGCAACGTTACCATGGACGCCCCTGCTTATTTCAGCAAGACAATGCCAAGCCGCGTGTTACATCAACGTGGCTTCATAGTAAAAGAGTGCGGGTACTACACTGGCCTGCCTGTAGTCCAGACCTGTCTCCCATTGAAAATGCGTGGCGCATTATGAAGCCTAAAATACTACAATGGAGACCCCCGGACTGTTGAACAACTTAAGCTGTACATCAAGCAAGAATGGGAAATAATTCCACCTGAGAAGCTTAAAAAATGTGTCTCCTTAGTTCCCAAACGTTTACTGAGTGTTGTTAAAAGGAAAGGCCATGTAACACAGTGGTGAACATGCCCTTTCCCAACTACGTTGGCACGTGTTGCAGCCATGAAATTGTAAGTTAAATATTATTTCCAAAAAAAAAATAAAGTTTGAGTTTGAACATCAAATATCTTGTCTTTGTTGTGCATTCAATTGAATATGGGTTGGAAAGGCTTTGCAAATCATTGTATTCCGTTTATATTTACATCTAACACAATTTCCCAACTCATATGGAAACAGGGTTTGTACAAGTCGCTGGGCAGGTAAAATGTCAGCTTAAGAGTAAAAATGGGACAGTCACCCAGCCCGTGTTCGTGGTGGACTCATTGGTCAGACCCCTACTAGGCCTTCCAGCTGTAGAGGCCCTGCGGTTGGTGGAGCGAGTAGATAAAGTAGAGGATCCAGGGGAAACATTTAAAAACAGGTTGCCCACGGTGTTTGCTGGTTTAGGTAGGCTCGACGGGGACTACAGCATTCGATTGAAGGAGTATGCGAGGCCCTATGAACTCACGACACCACGCAGGGTGCCGATTCCTCTGACAGAGAAAGTAAAGGAGGAATTAGAGAGGATGGAAAATATGGGGGTCATTTTGAGGGTGGAAAGGCCAACAGCATGGTGTGTAGGCATGGTGCCTGTAGTTAAACCTAATGGGAAAATCAGAATTTGTGTGAATCTGACCAGACTTAATGAGGCAGTATGTAGGGAGAGGCACATATTGCCATCAGTAGAGCAGTCACTGGCACAGTTAGACGGAGCAAAGGTATTCACCAAGCTGGATGCCCGGTCTGGTTTTTGGCAGATTCCCTTGGCAGAAGAAAGCAGAGAACTTACAACATTTGTAACCCCCTGTAGCCGCTTTTGTTTCAATGTCCTACCATTTGGAATCAGCTCAGGGCCAGAACACTTTCAACGCCGCATATCGCAGCTCTTAGAAGGACTGACAGGGGTTGTTTGACATGCTGACAACATATTGGTGTGTGGGGTGGACCGGGAACAGCATGATGAGAGGCTGACAGCGGTGCTCTCCAGACTTCAGGATGCTGGGCTCACCCTAAATGAAAAATGTGCATTCGCACAGCCAGAGTTAGTGTTTGTGGGACACAAAATCAGTGGCGAGGGCATAGCACCAGACCCTGAAAAAGTCAGAGCAATCACATACATGTCTACTCCACAAAATGTATCAGATGTGAGAAGGTTCTAGGCATGGCAACATACGTGGGTAAATGTTTGCCCTTTTTCACAGACATAACCAAACCGTTATGGGACTTGTTAGCAAAGGAGAGTGAGTGGGTTTGGGGAGAAGTGCAACAGGCTGCATTTGAAAAAGTGAAAAGGGAGCTGGCCTCAGACAGGGTCCTGGCACAGTACAGGCCAGGTGCCAAAACGAGAGTGTCCGCAGACGCTTCTTCTTTTGGGCTCGGGGCGGTTCTCACTCAGATGGAAGAGAACAAAGAGTGGCGACCAATAGCATACATATCACGCAGTCTCTCTGATGCTGAAGAGAGATATGCACAGGTAGAGAAGGAGGCGCTTGCAGTTACATGGGCATGCGAAAGGCTCAGCTCATACCTAATAGGCCTGCAGTTCACCCTAGAAACAGACCACAAGCCACTGTTAGCTCTGTTAGGAACAAAGGCACTGGATGACCAACCCCCGAGAATCCAGCGCTTTCGCCTCAGGCTCCTCAGGTACTCATATCAAATAGTACATGTCCCAGGGAAAGCATTGATAACGGCAGATGCGTTATCACGTGCACCCATCGTGCGCACACTCACAGAAGATGAAAGGGAGCTAGAAAGGGAGGTGAAGGTGTTTGTGGAATCAGTGCAACAGTGCCTACCAGCATCTAAGGCAAAACTACAACAGATTAGAGATGCACAAGAGCAGGACTCCATATGCAGACGGCTTAGAGAGCTATGCAAAAGGGGGTGGCCCAGACAGGAAGAGCTGCCAGAGCAGCTAAAGCCCTACTGGACATACCAGGGCAAACTATACTGTGCAAGAGGACTTTTAATGAAAGGTCAGAGGATTGTGATTCCTGAGACTGTGCAAGCAGAAATGCTGGCCAGTCTGCATGAAGGTCATATGGGTATATCTAAATGCAAAGCAAGAGCAGAGCAGTCAGTGTGGTTGGTGGGCATAACGAGTCAAATCACTAAAATGGTGGCACAGTGTGTAACATGCATTAAGAGCCAATCCAAGCATCCTGAGCCCATGACCCATCAGCACTACCCCAGCGCCCCTGGCAAAAGGTGGGGGTGGATATGTTTTACCTGAAAGGCAGCTCCTACCTGTTAGCAGTGGACTATTATTCGAGATACATTGACATTGAGAAAACCTCAATTACCACATCTAAGGGGATTATCAATTCACTTAAAGGCATGTTCTGCAGGCACGGAGTCCCAGAGGAGCTACGGAGTGACAATGGTCCACAGTTCTCATCAGCAGAATTCACAGCCTTCGCCAGAGATTATGACTTTTCGCATGTGACTAGTAGCCCTTACTTCAGCAAGAGTGACGGAGAGGCGTAGAGGGCTGTCAAGACGGTGAAGTTGTTGTTACTTAAGAATGAGGAGGACCCATACAGGGCAATGTTAGCATATGGAGTCACACCATTGGACCACGGACTGTCACCAAGCGAGCTCCTGATGGGAAGGCATCTCCGCTCGCCGCTGCCACAAGCGCCATCCAACCTCAAACCACAGCGGCCCAGAACAAAGGCCTTCAAGAAAAAGGACTATCAGCTGAATGCACACAAGCTCAGAACTTTGATAGCAGACACCGGGTCACACAAAAGCCCGAGCTGAGGCCTGTACAGTCAGTATGGATATCTCCCTCAAAACAAACAGCTACAGTGATCAGGAAAGCCGACACGCCACGCTCCTATGTGGTCGACACTGGAACAGAGGAGGTGGGGAGAAACAGGGCTCACCTTTAGGCTCTTCCTGAGCCACAGCTCCAGCCACAGTCAGCTCCACAAGAGCCACCAACCCCACAAAAGGAACACAGAACAGAGAGAGAAGCAACACCAGGTACACCAAACAGAGAGCAGGTAACCGAGACACCGAAAGCAAGAGATGCTCCAAGACGGCAGGTAAAGACTATGTCTCGTGAAAGGACAGGACATAACGAAACACATCTTGTGTAATGTTGAAGCCTAAAAAAAAAAAAAAGAAAAAAAAAGGCAATTACAGTTTGACTGTAAGTTGGCAACACTTTTGTTGTTTTGTTTTGTTGTTGTTGTTGTTGTTGTTGTTGTTTTGTTTTGTTTTTGTTTTCTTTCTCAGGGAGAAATGAGGATGGTAAGGAATTTGTTATGCAATTCTCATACATAATGCCTTTATAGGGTGTTAGGTTGATTCATTATAAATGGTGATGCTTATATATAAATACATTGCAATGATTGTTCATTCCTTGTTGTACATTAGAGAAGGGGAGATGTAGTGGATGTCCCTTATGGGCATCCGTAGTTGTGTACGCATGAAGTGGATAGCCGTGTGTGTGTCACTGATTTCAACACGATGACACTCTCTCCCACCGCCGTGACGTCTCAGTTGGACCGAGGCCGGTGTGAGAGATTTAGACGGGGCAGACAGCTCATCGGGCCCAGGAGTCAGCCAAGTGGAGTGTGACAAATCTCCATTTACCGTCAGCGCAAGGGGGCAAGGGTAAAATTAGAAACTCTGCTGCTTCTGACTCCCCGCTGCTAATTCCATTTCGTGCAAATTAATAAGTGTTTTTGTCCTCCTCCCCTCAGTCCACCCCCGCCTTGTCACTCCTCCCTCATCTGTTCTCCTTGACAAATTGCATTATCTTGAGGAAAAGGAGATGCTCACACACCAGTAATGAGACATTGTTAGGCAAATCCCAAGTCGGTTTCAGCATTGTTTACGGAATAAACGGCTGATTATCGGCTTGGGAAGTGTGACTGTGTGTAAGCGGTAGAGAAAACACACTCCTTTTTGGCCGCGGGGAAACACACGCCTGTTGTTTTTCATCATCATTAAAGTTGCCCATTTGACAAAAAACACTCCTGATAATTTGGCAATTCATTATATAAAGTGACCCACAGTGAATGGTAAGCAGTAGTGTGTTAATGGCCACCTTGTGGAACATTCCTTTGTATCTTGTGTGTTACGGCTCAGACTCTTGCCAACGCCTCTCTTCCGTCTGTGCGCTCCAGTGAGCGCACCTCGGGACACGCCCACGGGTGCGCACAGCCAGGAGCGTGCCGTGCGCGTCTCCGCCCCGCGGCAGCCGCCAGCTGCAAACGATCACTGGCTATCTGCACACCTGATCCTGATGAGGGCGTGCCGGATAAAGGCAGGGTGGACCCAAGGATCGGCGCGGGAACTTAGTTTTCTCATGGTGACCCGTAAGCAAAGCTTTAGCTCTCTCTCCTTGTTTTCCTCTCCGTGCCTTAACCCCCCCTGTCTTCTTCCGTGTCCCTGCAGTACCCTCCGTCGCCTGGACAGTGAGCTGTGTGTCTCACTTTTCCCTGGATCTCCCCCCCTGTGTTTTTGGACTGCATTCCTCGTTCCTGACTCCTCGCTCGCCCCTGGACTTGACGCCCCTCTCAGCCCCACGGACCCCCGCTTGAATCCCGGATCACCTGCCTGCTCCCTGGACTTCCTCTTCTCTCGCTCAACACTTTGGTAACACACACTTCAGTTAAATTACACACATAGTCTTACACTACACACTCATTACCTTTTGGATCTAGTTCACACTCCATTTCCTTAGTTTATTATATTAGTATTGTTTGTTATTATTATATATATTGGATATATATATATATATATATATATATATATATATATATATATATATATATATATATATATATATATATATATATAAATAATTGTATATACTGCCCTCTGGTGCCTGTTTGCCGTCACCTCCCCTAGTAAACCATAACAGTAAGTTCCCGCCAAAATTATATATAGGGACCTGACGGCCCAGTGACTTTAGCTCCGCCCCCAGTGACTTTAGCCCCACCCCCAGTGACTTTTTTTTTTTTTCCTCTCCTATTTTTGCCCCATTCACCATGGCCTTTTCTTTTTTTCGCTTCAAACCAGAGGATTTGTCTTGTCCTGCCGAGCTGTCATGGAAAGGCATGTTCTGTAGCGATATGAGCTAGGAGCTAGCGATATGAAGGAGGAATTTTCTCATCACCTGGACACCCTCCTCCCACCCTTAGAGACTCAGTCAACAGGAAGCGCCTGGCATCCGCTTTCAGAGGGGGGGGGATAGTACTGGGGGCTGTGCTGATGGGGTGGCGCAGTCGCACCCAGACAGGCTACCCTCGGCCAGACTAATTCCACCTATTTTTCGCTTTTCCCAGTCGCAGCCACCAGTCCCTCGGCTAGCCCCTGAGCCAGCACCAGTCCCTCGGCTAGCCCCCGAGCTAGCACCTGTCCCCAGGAGAGCCCCCGCGTCTCCACCAGCTCCCAGGCTGGCCCTGACCTTCGCCCCTCGGCCTGCAGCGCCGACCTCTGTACCTCGGCCTGCAGCGCCGACCTCTGCATCTCGGCCAGCAGCGCCGACCTCTGCACCTCGGCCAGCAGCGCCGACCTCTGCACCTCGTTCAGCAGCGCCCACCCCAGCGCCTCGGCCTGATCCTCAGCCGTCCTCCTCGTCTCCGGCGCCGCCTACGTCCGCTGCTTCCACGCCTGCATCGCCGATGACGTCCGCTGCTTCCACGCCGCCGATGACGTCCGCTGCTTCCACGCCGCCGATGACGCCCGCTGCTTCCACGCCGCCGATGACGCCCGCGGCTTCCACGCCGCCGATGACGTCCGCTGCTTCCACGCCGCCGAAGACGTCCGCCGCTTCCACGCCGCCGACTTCATCCTCTTCGCCTCAGACGTCACCTCCTCGTTTCCGGCGAGACGCACCATGGCGCCACTCGTGTCTGCCTTTCCGATGGCCAAGATGGTGGCCATACCTTGGTCGCCCGCCTCGCCGGCCTCAGAGGCATACTACTCGCCGCCGCCACCAGACTCGTCCCCGGTGGATTCGGGGCCATTTGGGCCGGCGACCCACCACCAGTTCACCCCTCCGCCCACCCTTGACTTTTGTTCCTGTGTCTTTGTTGGTGGTACGACCAGTAGGACATCTGGAAGCTGTCCATAAGGAGGGGGGTACTGTTACGGCTCAGACTCTTGCCAACGCCTCTCTTCCGTCTGTGCGCTCCAGTGAGCGCACCTCGGGACACGTCCACGGGTGCGCACAGCCAGGAGCACGCCGTGCGCGTCTCCGCCCCGCGGCAGCCGCCAGCTGCAAACGATCACCGGCTATCTGCACACCTGATCCTGATGAGGGCGTGCCAGATAAAGGCAGGGTGGACCCAAGGATCGGCGCGGGAACTTAGTTTTCTCATGGTGACCCATAAGCGAAGCTTTAGCTCTCTCTCCTTGTTTTCCTCTCTGTGCCTTAACCCCCCCTGTCTTCTTCCGTGTCCCTGCAGTACCCTCCGTCGCCTGGACAGTGAGCTGTGCGTCCCACTTTTCTCTGGATCTCCCCCCCTGTGTTTTTGGACTGCATTCCTCGTTCCTGACTCCTCGCTCGCCCCTGGACTTGACGCCCCTCTCAGCCCCACGGACCCCCGCTTGAATCCCGGATCACCTGCCTGCCCCCTGGACTTCCTCTTCTCTCGCTCAACACTTTGGTAACACACACTTCAGTTAAATTACACACATAGTCTTACACTACACACTCATTACCTTTTGGATCTAGTTCACACTCCATTTCCTTAGTTTATTATATTAGTATTGTTTGTTATTATTATATATATTGGAAATATATATATATATATATATATATATATATATAATAATTGTATATACTGCCCTCTGGTGCCTGTTTGCCGTCACCTCCCCTAGTAAACCATAACATTGAGATTTCTTTGGGTTTGTTCACCGACATAAAATTTTTATTGTGAAATGTCATTAGCATTAGAGTACCAGTAGAGTGGAAAAACAAGTTGTCTTATATACTTAATTGTGTTTCATTGAATCCATTAAACCATATCCAATTGTATTTACAATCCTCAAAGTATGTGAAAATCTTGTCTAAGCATTACAAAATGCCACAAATTCAGTCGGCTATTTTGAATATTCCGCTGCGAATATCTTCGGCAATTTCCGTAGATTCACCGTCTCTGGAGGAACGCTTCTGCACTCTGATCATAGTATCAGATCAGTCATACTGGAAATACGCAAAATTGGAAAGAGATGCTCTGTCTATCATTCACAATCCTTATGTAAGACAGGAACATGTTTTTCTTTTCTATGCATTCAAAATCGTAAATAGCTATTAGGGTTGTACGGTATGCCGGTATTGGTATAGTACCGCGATACTAATGAATCATATTCGGTACTAGAAAGTAACTAAATATGTTTCGCTACACACCGTAGCTCACCGGCGTCAAAATGTAAACAAAAGCCATTGGTGGATCTACACCTGACATCCACTGTAATGATACAAAGTACAGGAGCGTATCTAGTCGATAGTACTATGATTACATCGATATTTTTTAGCATCACATAATCTTTTTTAGTTTTTTTTCAAATGTATATTATGTTTATAAACTCAGGAAATATGTCCCTTGACACATGAGGACTTTGAATATCACCAACGTATGACCCTGTAACTACTTATTATAGGATTGATACCTGAATTTGTGGTATCATCCAAAACTAATGTAAAGTATCAAACAACAGAAGAATACGTGATTATGACATTTTAAAAGAAGTGTAGATAGAACATGTTAAAAGACAAAGTAAGCAGATATTAACAGTAAATGAACAAGTAGATTAATAATACTACCACTTGTTCTTAATAATTTTGACAAAATAATAGAATGGAAAATGACACAATATGTTACTGCATACATCAACAGCTAAATTAGGAGCCTTTGTTTGCTTACTTATTACTACGTACCATAAGATTTTTTGTTCAAATAAAGCCAATAATGCCATTTTGTGTGGTCCCCTTTATTTAGAAAAGTATCGAAAAGTACTGAAAAGAATCGAAATACATTTTGGTACTGGGACCGGTACCAAAATATTGGTATCGGGACAACACTAATAGCTATTAATTGAGTCAACAGATCGAGGGTCCTCTATTGCGTCCATAAATCCCTTTAAAAAAACACCCATTTACATGTTGTGATCTGAAAATAACCAAATATGAGCAATATTGTTATTGTAAGCGCTAACGCAAGTGGCCTATTGATAGCAGTGAGCTAATGCTAGCTTATGCTGCTATTGATGACCCACTAAACCGGCGGCTTCTTCTGCTTCGTTTCAAACTTGCTAGAAGTAAATTCTAGATTATAATTCATTCATCTCTCACCTGCTAGTAGAAGATTGTGGCCATGGACCGAGAGGCTGGTTGACTTTGACATCCCCCGCGATGGCAAAAAAGAAGTTGTTCTGTTACAACTAAAAGTTGTAAAATATTGTTGTTGAAATGTGTTGTGCTTAAAGGCCTACTGAAACCCACTACTACCGACCACGCAGTCTGATAGTTTATATATCAATGATGAAATCTTAACATTGAAACACATGCCAATACGGCCGGGTTAACTTATAAAGTGCAATTTTAAAATTCCCGCCACACTTCCGGTTGAAAAACTCCTTTGGATATGATTTATGCGCGTGACGTCACAAAATCCACGGAAGTGGTTGGACCCCATCGGACCCGATACAAAAACCTCTTGTTTTCTTCGACAAAATTCCACAGTATTCTGGACATCTGTGTTGGTGAATCTTTTGCAATTTGTTTAATGAACAATGGAGGCTGCAAAGAAGAACGTTGTAGGTGGGATCGATCGGTGTATTAGTGGCTAAGTACAATACTTACAGCAACACAACAAGGCCTACTTGCTGCTGCCCGGGCGAAGACTAAATAGCCCTCTGATTAGTGCCCGGACAACAGGTGAGCGTCTCGAACACTAACCAGAGGCAGCTGAGCATAATCTGCCGTCATGGCAACAGAAACAAAAACAAGGTGCTGAAAACACATGTGACACTAAAAAGTAAACAAACTGTGATCCGAGCAGCGGATCCTAACATACTTACCCTGATAGCAGACGCCTAGCCGATGCTTGCCGCCAAACCCACGGATGAAGTCCTTCGTCGCGCCGTTGATCGCTGGAACGCAGGTGAGCACGGCTGTTGATGGGAAGATGAGGGCTGGCTGGCGTAGGTGGAGCGCTAATGTTTTTATCATAGTTCTGTGAGGTCCGGTTGCTAAGTTGCTAAATTAGCCTTAGCATCGTTAGCAACAGCATTGTTAAGCCTTACCAGGCTGAGAATTTTTAACCGTGTAGTTACATGTACATGGTTTAATAGTATTGTTGATCTTCTGTCTATCCTTCCAGTCAGGGATTTATTTATTTTGTTTCTATCTTCATTTGAGAACGATGCTATCACGTTAGCTCAGTAGCTAAGTGTGTCACCGATGTATTGTCTTGGAGATAAAAGTCACTTTAAATGTCCATTTCGCGTGCTCGACTCTCATTTTCAAGAGGATATAGTATCCAAGGTGGTTTAAAATACAAATCCGTGATCCACAATAGAAAAAGGAGAGAGTACATAGTTCTGTGAGGTCCGGTTGCTAAGTCGCTAAATTAGCCTTAGCGTCGTTAGCAACAGCATAGTTAAGCCTTACCAGGCTGAGAATTTTTAACCGTGTAGTTACATGTACATGGTTTAATAGTATTGTTGATCTTCTGTCTATCCTTCCAGTCAGGGGTTTATTTATTTTGTTTCTATCTTCATTTGAGAACGATGCTATCACGTTAGCTTAGTAGCTAAGTGTGTCACCGATGTATTGTCTTGGAGATAAAAGTCACTTTAAATGTCCATTTCGCGTGCTCGACTCTCATTTTCAAGAGGATATAGTATCCGAGGTGGTTTAAAATACAAATCCGTGATCCACAATAGAAAAAGGAGAGAGTGTGGAATCCAATGAGCCAGCTTGTACCTAAGTTACGGTCAGAGCGAAAAAAGATACGTCCATCACTGCCTCTCAAGTCCTTCACTGTAACGTTCCTCATCTACGAATCTTTCATCCTCGCTCAAATTAATGGGGTAATCGTCACTTTCTCAGTCCGAATCTCTCTCGCTCCATTGTAAACAAAGGAAAATTGTGAGGATATTACCTCCTGTGACGTCACGCTACTTCCGGTACAGGCAAGGCTTTTTTTTATCAGCGAGCAAAAGTTGCGAGCTTTATCGTCGATTTTCTCTACTAAATCCTTTCAGCAAAAATATGGCAATATTGCGAAATGATCAAGTATGACACATAGAATGGATCTGCTATTCCCGTTTAAATAAAAAAAAAATCATTTCAGTAGGCCTTTAAATAAGCTTGTTATGTAATTAACAATATTACAGGTGTATTTGTCGCCATCATGTGGTCATGGCAGTTAATACATCTTTGAGAAGTGTGTATTTTGAATCAAACTTTATTGACCGGAAGTTACATAAGCCAAACAGAAGAAATCTACGGTTCCAGCACGTACTTTATGGTGGTTATTTTCGAAGAAAAACTGCATGTGTCTTTTGTTTAAGGTTGCATCGCCGGTATGTATAATAAATTGAACTTTGAAACTTGGTTTTTGTCTAAAATATGTCGAGCTAAATTTATGATTTTGATGTATGATCTTTGCCATACTCATTAGCAATAATTTGCGATGTCATCTAAGATGGCGTCGTAGTAAAAATTCACTTTGTTTACATTCTCATGCCTTGTAAGGTAGCATTACAGCATATATATGAACACATTTGCATAACATATGCATATATTGACTGTATTGTTTGTCTTTTTAGTTTCACCCTTTTGAATGTCAATAAACCTGCTGACAACGCTCATCGGTCTCCAGAGTCGTGACGTAAGAAAGGTGTTAAACAGCCCTTGCATCAGAAATGCACCCCTAACGGCACAGTGAAACGGCGTCATCCAAGCAGACAGAGGTAACGCAGTCGTCGCACGCTAGAGTGGATCTGACCACTACTACGCCACAACGCTACAACGCAAACGGCATACAGCAGTGTTTCAGCAGTCATCATCTAGTCCACCCCACCATGTCCAGCAAGGCGCCATCCTTAAAGACCCGGTCCGAGGCTTCGACGAACTCCTCCACAGGTTCCGCAGCAGCTAGGGCAAGAGCAAAAGCTGAGGCAGCCAAAGCCCGCCTCGGTTTTGCAGCAAAAGAAATGGACTTAAAAGTAGAACAAGCTAAAATAGAAGCATCAATTGAATTTCTTCAACATGAAAAAGATGCTGCATCTGCTATTGCTGAAGCAGAGGCATTAGAAACAGCTGTAGTCACACAGGTAGAAGCACGCAGCAATCCTTGTTCTTTTGTCACATCTGAACGTACAAAGCAATATGTCCTCAGCCAAGCTGAATTTGTAAAAGAGGGAAAAGATGTTGTTACACAGCCATCACAATGTGAAAATGCTCCTCAGAGCAAGTCAAAGCTCACCAGCAATCAATTACTTCAGCCAACAAAACAAAGTGACTCTCAACAAATTCCCTTTGGCCCCCCTAATGATCTTAAAAACTTCCAAAACCCCTCAGTCATTTTCTCCTCTCCTCACATCCATAACAATTACAGTGCAAGTTGGTCAGCTCAGGTATCAGCATCCAACTTCCATGATGTCCGGCCTTCATGCCAAGAGCCTAAAAACTTTAATGTGAGTGACTTCATTAGATACATTGCTCGCCGGGAAATAGTAGCAACAGGACTACTGCAATTTAACGACAAGCCTCAAAATTTCAGAGCTTGGAAACGTTCCTTTAAAAATGCAATACATGGATTAGAGTTAACAATAAGTGAGGAGATGGACTTGATGTTAAAGTGGCTTGGCAAAGAATCCTCTGAACACGTAGAACAAATTAGAGCCATACACATTAACAACCCAACCAAAGGTCTCAATATGATGTGGGACAGGCTTGAGCAATGTTATGGCTCAGCTGAAGTGATTGAGGATACACTCTTCAAAAGAATTGATATGTTCTCCAAAATCACATCCAAAGACTACACAAAACTAAGGAAGTTTAGTGACCTGCTCATGGAAATGCAGAGTGCTAAAACTGAAGGAGACCTTCCTGGTCTTGCGTTTTTGGATACCGCAAGAGGATTAAATCCAATTGTGCAGAAACTTCCCTTCAATTTGCAAGAAAGGTGGATCACAGTAGGAGCTAAATACAAACGCACACAACGTGTCCCCTTCCCACCATTCAATGTTTTTGTAGACTTTGTAACGCAGGAAGCTAACTCAAGAAATGATCCCAGCTTTAACTTTACATCGTTCCCTGACGTACCCAAACTCGAAAAACTGCCATGGAGAGCATATAAATAAAAATACATTTTAGTGCACAAAACTGATGTTGTCTCCCGTTACAATTTAGATACACAAAGAATGTCAAACAAAGCTGTAGACAGCGACAAGCTTTGCCCAATTCACATGAAACCTCATCCCCTCTCGAAGTGCAGATCATTTTGAATGAAAACACTCGATGATCGAAAAGCATTCTTAAAAGAGAACCACATTTGCTTCAAATGCTGTTCTTCATCTACACGCACTGCAAAAAACTGTATGGTCAAGATACAGTGCTCTGAGTGCCTTGATGAAAAACAGTCACCTAAAGTCAGTAGCTCACCTTATCCCTGACCTGGACTCTAATGCCCCTATACTCATTCTTCTCGGACGGGATGTTATTAGAGTTCACAAAGTCCGTAAACAGATAAGTGGCCCTAACAACGCACCCTATGCACAAAAATTGGACCTCGGGTGGGTCATAGTAGGAAACGTGTGTTTAGGTGATGTCCACAAAACTCTCGCTGTGAAGACGCTGTTCACAAATACAACTGAGAAGGGGCGCCCTACAATGTTTGAGCCATGCCCCAATGTATTTAATGTAATAGAGAGACATTGTGAGATACAAGTTCCATTCAGCTTCAGCACTCAACTTGTGGATAGCGCTTGTGAACCTGATCATTTAGGATGTAATGTGTTCAAACAAACCAGACATGACAATTACATCGCACCCTCCATTCAGGACAAAGCCTTCTTGAAAATAATGGAAGAAGGACTACAAAAGGACACAGACAAGAGCTGGACAGCTCCATTACCATTCAAGTCGCCACGTCAAAAACTCCCTAACAACAGACCGCATGCCCTGAGCCGCTTAATGTCTCTTGTTCGTAGCTTTGAAAGGAGAGAAGAAATGAAGGAACATTTCATCACGTTTATGGACAAAATATTTGAAAAGAAACATGCAGAGCTTGCCCCTCCACTGAAAGACAAAGAGGAATGTTGGTATTTGCCACTCTTCGGTGTCTACCACCCTCGCAAGCCCAAACAGATTAGGGTCATCTTTGACAGCAGCGCAAAGTACAAGAATGTGTCACTAAATGATGTTTTGTTGACAGGACCAGACCTTAAAGGGAAACTTCGGTTTTTTTCAACCTGGGCCCTGTTTTCATAATTTTTTCTGTATATGTGAGTGCTGGATAAAACATTTTTTGAGGTCGCGCCAGTATTGAGCAGGGCAGGCAGCCTCCAGCCCAGCTAACGCTCGTACACAGGGCAACTGGCTCTCGTCAAAATTCGGCCTATAAACATGCATTTTTTTCACACTGACAGGCTCAGATAGTTACAATGAGTGTCCGACAACATACTAGAAAGGAGAAATTAACGTATGTCTCTACCTTTAGCTGGAGATCGCTGTTTGTTGTGAGCTGTGTCCAAATCTCACCACGCTACAAATCTCGTTCCGAAATCTCGCGATAACTCACGACAAAACACCGGTGGAAAAACAGTTACCTGACTGAGGTGAAGAGAGACGACCGAAGTGATTTTGTATTGGACTAAGTTACCGAAGACTGTTAGTTTAGTTTTATAGAAAAGGATAAAAGTAAAACAATGGTTCGTGAGTGCGCATTTCCAAACTGTGGCAACAAAATGTTGCGCTACTCTTCGCGCAGCTTTCATAGACTACCTTACTTCAACACGGACACACTGAAGTTATGGCTAGCTGTGCTACAAATGGATGCCGACACTCCTGTTGATGTACTGCGCCGTGCCGACCACAGGGTCTGCAGTGATCACTTTGATCGGGATGACTACTGCCAGTCAAAGAAGAGACCAAATCCGAAGCACCTTTACCTAAAGAAAAGTGCAGTCCCAAGATGGGAGACACCAGCTGCATGCAGAGTGCAGGTAATGTTACGTTATTAGCTAATATGTTGTGTTGATGTGATATCAGTATACACGAATGATAGTAGCAAATATAAGCACTGTATTAGCACCTTTACTAGCAAATAGCATGTGTAAAAAACATTCACCTAAAACTACCTGAAAAATGAATATGCAACAATGACATGGTACACTACAATTTATGTTTTTTTCTTTTTGCCTTAGGAGAATGCCGGTACAGGTTTTCCTTCTCTAAACAAAGCGCACAGTGGGTTGCAAAGCCCATCTATGAACGGACCAAGCAAACCTTCCGTACCAACCTCATGGAGAGAGTCCTGAAGAGAAGGGATGACCACACTGTTGTTTATACAGAGCCTTTGCCCTGCCGCAAACCACGCCGAAGATTACTGCACAACATAGCTCCTGTTCCGAGGCCTGAAAAGGCAGACTTACTTGCACGGCACAGTTCACGGTTCAAACCATACTAAAGCTGACAAAAAATAATGTATAGAACATTATTGGTGTGTGTGGGGGTGTGGTTGTGGGGGTGTTGGTTTGTGGTTTAAAATAAAGAGATAGAAACACAGCTGTGCTATTGTTATTACTTTATTGTAAAAGATTGAATCTTACAGTGATATGTACGTGTACAGAAATATTTACAGTATATTGAAGATGTCCTCTGCCTCGTTGAAGCCAGTGTAAGTGCCGGTGGGAGAGGGGTACTTGCTTCTTATAGCCATAACTATACATCTAGGCAACACTCTCCTATTGCCACGACCTAGACGCTCTCCTCTGAGCGCCCACTCCAGCACCACACGGTAAGCCACTAGTCTGCATTGGCTGGAGAAGAGGAAAGAATCAAGTTTATTTGTGAAAAGTATGATGACTAAATACATACTGTAACAGTTATGAAGACTAAATACATACAGTTCTGAAGACTAAATACATACAGTTCTGAAGACTAAATACATACAGTTCTGAAGACTAAATACATACAGTTATGAAGACTAAATACATACAGTTATGAAGACTAAATACATACTGTAACAGTTATGAAGACTAAATACATACAGTTATGAAGACTAAATACATACTGTAACAGTTATGAAGACTAAATACATACAGTTATGAAGACTAAATACATACTGTAACAGTTATGAAGACTAAATACATACAGTTATGAAGACTAAATACATACAGTTATGAAGACTAAATACATACAGTTATGAAGACTAAATACATACTGTAACAGTTGTAATGACTAAATACATACTGTAACAGTAATTACTCATACCAGAGACCTTTCTCAGTAAATAAATTACACAAAGCTAAATATGTCACGTATACTCACTCAATAGACAGCTGGCCGTTTTCTCCCTGTGGTCTTGGCCGCCTCTTCCAGTTGATTTTGGGAACATGGAAGAAGGTCTCTAGCACTGCCCTGTTGATCAAGGAGGGGAAATCCTCTGATGACGTTACACAGCGTTGTGTACCGTCCACTGGGTAATCCCCAAACACAGCTGGCTGCAAAAGGTCCCATTCCCTGCAACAGAGGCATTCCTCCTCTGTAGGCAAAGGTACACAGCACCCACAGGAACACCACCAGTTTCCAGTGTTTCGCAGCCTTGCAGCAGCTGGTTCCGTGCCCTCTGCCTGTTGCCCAACTCCGTCTCTCCTCGTCCGTTCTTCAATTTCTTGAAGCTCTTCATCTGTGTACTCCGGCTCAAATAGATACGGCCGGCCATCAAAATCAAATGCAATTTCATCCACGTCGTCCACATCAGGCAAAAATTCAGCCATGACAGACAAACAAACAAACTTTTCTATAAAACTAAAATAACAGTCTTCGGTAATCCAACAGAAAATCACTTCAGTCATCTCTCTTCACCTCAGTCAGGTAACTGTTTTTCCACCGGTGTTTTGTCGCGAGTTATCGCGAGATTTCGGAACGAGATTTGTAGCGTGGTGAGATTTGGACACAGCTCACAACAAACAGCGATCTCCAGCTAAAGGTAGAGACATACGTTAATTTCTCCTTTCTAGTATGTTGTCGGACACTCATTGTAACTATCTGAGCCTGTCAGTGTGAAAAAAATGCATGTTTATAGGCCGAATTTTGACGAGAGCCAGTTGCCCTGTGTACGAGCGTTAGCTGGGCTGGAGGCTGCCTGCCCTGCTCAATACTGGCGCGACCTCAAAAAATGTTTTATCCAGCACTCACATATACAGAAAAAATTATGAAAACAGGGCCCAGGTTGAAAAAAACCGAAGTTTCCCTAGGTGTCCTAATACGCTTCAGAAAGGAAGCTGTTGCCTTCACAGCCGACATTGAACAGATGTTTTACTGTTTCAATGTTCGAGAGCAAGACAGAAATTACTTGCATTTTTTGTGGTTTCGTGACAATGACATTTCCGAAGACATTGTAGAGTATAGGATGAGAGTCCACGTCTTTGGGAATAGCCCATCACCAGCAGTGGCCATATATGGCTTACATCAGTCTGTTATACGGAACCAGCCAGATTGTGATCCAGATGTCAAGCAGTTTGTCACACACGACTTCTACGTAGACGACGGACTCAAATCCCTCCCAACTGTTGAAATGGCTGTGTGATTCTGATTATTAAAAAGAACCCGTGACACACTTGCAAACTCAAATCTAAGACTGCATAAAATAGCAGCTAACAGAAAAGAGGTACTCGAAGCATTCCCTTCACAAGATCATGCCAAAGACCTAGAGGACTTGGACTTTGAAGCTGATTCAGTCCCCATGCAATGTAGCCTGGGTCTCCTTTGGGACCTAAAGAAAGACTGCTTCACCTTTAGAGTGTCAGACGAGACAAAGCCCTTTACTAGACGAGGTGTTTTATCAACAATAAACAGCCTTTATGATCCATTAGGATTTGTAGCACCAGTAACTATACAGGGAAAGTCCATTCTGCATGAACTTACGGTGGAGAATGGAGACTGGGATGCACCATTGCCCTCAGAAATGAAAGAGTCCTGGACCCTGTGGAAAGACTCACTTAAAGAACTGTCCAACTTGACCATTCCCAGAGCGTACACAGAAATTTCTCCCTCAACAACTACAAAAAAAGAGTTGTTGGTATTTTTTGACGCATCTACTAAGGCTATAGCTGCAGTGGCCTATTTAAGAGAAACAGATGCAGCTAGGAACTGTGAAGTAGGCTTTGTTTTAGGTAAAGCAAAGTTAGCACCACGCCCAGATCAGACCATACCAAGATTAGAGCTTATTGCTGCTGTGTTAGCTGTCGAGCTTGCAGATCTTCTCACTGACAAATTAGGCTTTGAAATAGACTACACTGCATTCTATACAGACAGTAAAGTAGTTCTAGGTTATATCCACAACAAGACAAGAAGATTTTATGTCTACGTGGCTAACCGTGTTACGAGAATCCGCAAATCTTCTCAACCAAGCCAATGGCATTACGTACCGAGCAGCCAGAACCCAGCAGATCACGCCACTCGTTCTGTTCCTGCTTACCAGCTACCCCTGAGTAACTGGCTCACTGGCCCTGACTTCATGCTCCAAGATCAAAGTCCCTCAAATGACTCTTGAACTTGTTGAACCTTGCACGGACTCTGATGTCAGACCACAGGTGTTTACACTCAAAACCACAATCTCAACCAAACAACCTGGCTCTGACAGATTCAACAAGTTTTCGACATGGAAGTCTCTCAAGCGTGCTGTTTCGAGACTACTGCACGTCATACATAACTTCAAATCACTGCCAAGAAAAATCAATCACTGCCGTGGTTGGCACTACTGTGAGACAGGAATCACTGTAGACGAGTCAAACCAAGCCCAAAACATAATAATTCAAGCAGTACAACAGGGTGTGTATGCCAAGGAATTGAAGTGTGTGCAAAAACACGATAAACTACCCCGAACCATCCATCCATCCATCCATTTTCTACCGCTTATTCCCTTCGGGGCCGCGGGGGGCGCTGGAGCCTATCTCAGCTACAATCGGGCGGAAGGCGGGGTACACCCTGGACAAGTCGCCACCTCATCGCAGGGTCAACACAGATAGACAGACAACATTCACACTCACATTCACACACTAGGGCCAATTTAGTGTTGCCAATCAACCTATCCCCAGGTGCATGTCTTTGGAGGTGGGAGGAAGCCGGAGTACCCGGAGGGAACCCACGCAGTCACGGGGAGGACATACAAACTCCACACAGAAAGATCCCGAGCCCGGGATTGAACTCACGACTACTCAGGACCTTCGTATTGTGAGGCAGACGCACTAACCCCTCTTCCACCGTGCTGCCCCGAACCAGTCCTCTCAAAAACCTAGACCCATACCTGGATGAAAATTGACTTCTTAGAGTAGGAGGTCACATCTGTGATTCAAACTTAAGCCCAGGTGAAAAGAACCCACTCATAGTTCCTGGCCAACACCATATTGCAGCTCTTCTCATTAAGCACTACCACGAGCAGACCCAACACCAAGGTCGCCTTTTCACAGAAGGAGCTGTTCGCTCTGCAGGATGGTGGATTGTAGGTGGCAAGACAAAGGTGAGCACAATCATCTATCATTGTGTAACCTGCAAAAGACTTTGTGCCCCTATGAGTACACAAAAAATGTTCGAACCTCCCTCCAGACCGTCTTACAACGGACCCCCCATTCACTAATGTGGGCTTAGATGTTTTTGGACCATGGTTTGTCTTCACAGCGCACAAGAAGAAGTATCATCCAAAATAAAAGGTGGGCTGTCTTATTCACGTGCTTGAGTATTAGAGCAGTTCACATTGAGGTGATAGAGTCTCTCGATACCTCTAGCTTTGTTAATGCATTCAGACGGTTTCTGGCAGTAAGAGGACCTGTAAAAAGTGTTTGTTCTGATAGAAGTACCAATTTTGTCAGCGCATGTAAAGAACTGAAGATCCCCTCAAAATTAGACAACACATCTGTACAAACCTACCTTAAAGAAAACGGATGTACATGGACTTTTAACCCTCCACACGCTTCCCACTTTGGCGGGTCATGGGAAAGAATGATTGGACTTGCCCGGAAAATATTGGACACAATGTTTTTCCAGCTCAAGACCACTAAACTCAATCACAAAGTTCTTGTCACCTTTATGGCAGAAGTGGCGGCTATTATAAACGCAAGACCCCTTGTCCCTGTTTCATCGGACCCAAGTGACCCTTTCACTTTGACCCCGGCCACTCGTATAACCCAAAAGGTAACCCCTCTTAAGGCTCCAGTTGGCAACTTTACAGCGTCAGACCTCTACAAACACCAGTGACGCCAAGTCCAGCACCTGTCAAACACCTTCTGGGACAGGTGGAAGAAGGAGTTCCTTCCCACTCTCCAACCACGTCGTAAGTGGCATTCTAGCCAGCTTAACGTGAGCGTAGGTTCGGTCGTTGTACTCAAAGACAGCCAAATTCCCCGAAATGAATGGCCTCTTGCACGTGTAACTCAGGTGTTCCCAAGTAAAGATGGCAAAGTGCGTTCAGTAGAGCTAAGGGTAGTCAGGTCAGATGATACAAAGGTGTTGACCAGACCCATCTCAGAGATTGTACCTTTGATTATTTCATGAGAGGTACCGGTATCTGTTTTTTCCAGTAATTTTTGTGGCATTTATCCACGCCAAGCGGGGAGTGTTCTGTTACAACTAAAAGTTGTAAACTCTTGTTGTTTAAATGTGTTGTGCTTAAATAAGCTTGTTATGTAATTAATAATATTACATGTGTATTTGTTGCCATCATGTGGTCATGGCAGTTAATACATCTTTGAGAAGTGTGTATTTTGAATCAAACTTTATTGACCGGAAGTTACATAAGCCAAGCAGAAGAAATCTACGGTTCCAGCACGTACTTTATGGTGGTTATTTTCGAAGAAAAACTGCATATATCTTTTGTTTAAGGTTGCATTGCCGGTATGTATCATAAGTTGAACTTTGAAACTTGGTTTTTGTCCAAAATATTTCGAGCTAAACTTATGATTTTTGATGTATGATCTTTGCCATACTCATTAGCAATAATTTGCGATGTCATCTAAGATGGCGTCGTAGTACAAATTCACTTTGTTTACCTTCTCATGCCTTGTAAGGTAGCATTACAGCATATATATGAATACATTTGCATAACATATGCATATATTGACTGTATTGTTTGTCTTTTTAGTTTCACCCTTTTGAATGTCAATAAACCTGCTGACAACGCTCATCGGTCTCCAGAGTCGTGACGTAAGAAAGGTGTTAAACAGCCCTTGCTTCAGACATGCACCCCTAACGGCACAGAAGTAGTTGAAGAAAACTTTTTTTGAAACTTCGTTAGGATTGCGATTGAATCGTCATCTGAACGGAATTATGTGGTCGGCATCCCAGCGAGAGTGGAAATTGTACAGTAAATGTTTTATTTTAGTTAGTTTGTATGTTTAGCAACGAGCAATGTTGTTGATGCTCTAGTGTTACAATGAAGCTACATCCGTTTAGCACTCCGCTTCTAAAACCTATTGCTCATCCTCCATGTGTTCGAGCTCAAAAATATAAAGTTCTGAATCATAATTTATAAAGTAATCATAAAGTAATCATTTGTGGCTCTCACAAAGTCTGCTTGATTAGTATTGTTGTTGATGGGGAAGGGATCTGTGGCTGCTACCCCCACGTCACGGAACATATGACTGGCTTCCTCATTAGCTCTCAAAATGGCTCGGGAATATTGGTGAGTTTAGCATTATTTTGATCATATCTATTTATTTGCAAGCTTTGGAAGTCTTCTGATTACATAAATCAGATACATATGATAATAGCTACAATATAGAGGCAACTTTTATTTCCACTCTACTGGTACTTTAAAGCAGCAATAACAGTCACTGGGATTTTCAAATCTATATTGCCTTGTATAAATTTGTAATCGGCACCATGAAAGCATATGTTTAACTTATACAGTAGAACCTCACATTACGAGCTCAATTTAGGACCAAGGATGCTTGACACTCCCAAAACAGCACAATTGTAACCCATAACATACATACTTTTTAAAAAGAAAACTTTTTAGATAAAAAATATTGTATAAAAAACAATACAATGGAATGTACTTGTCACGACTGGGTCGCATTTTACTGCGTGGATCGTTCTCCCAAGATGCAGATGGAAACTCCGGAGGCAAGGTGCAGGTAAGACAGTGATTTATTCTTCATAAATCAGTCAGGATACAAACAAAAATAGAACTAGCGTGCCGATAGCACTGGCAGCTATGGAAAAGCTAAAGGGAAAGCTTAGCATAGAAAACACAAGGCAAAGCTTAGCTCCGGAATCAAGAGATAACAACGTAACTGTTGCATGGAGCAAATAAGACAGCCAAACTGAGTGTGGCGAAAAGCAGGAATAAGTAGCTCTCTGATTAGTGCCCGGCAGCAGGTGAGCGTCCCGAACACTGATCAGAGGCAGGTGAAACTACTCTGCACCCATGGCAACTAAAACACAAACCCAGGGGTGCTCAAAACAGAACTAAGGGATTCAAACTAAAATACAACATGATCCGTGCAACGTATCATGACAGTACTACAAACAACTACAGTAGTTTTATGAAATAATCTAACAATATTGTGTCGCAATAGGAACAAACTGTCATTGTTGGTTATGTTGCACACAGGCATCTTTGTGTGTCTGTGCCAAAGGTGAAGCTTGATCGTACAACTTGTAAAGTCAGGAATTGACAGAATGAACTGAAACACGTAAAACACAGGATCAGCAGCTTCTCCATATTTTCATGGATACATGTCCATCCTTTGGACGCTTGGACACTGGCTGCAGCTTTGTTTATTGCAGACTGAAGGCATTATCGTTAATCCGTGTATCATTTTTCAGTATTTTTTTTTATATAAAACCAAAACTAAACAATGTTATGATACTATCTGGCTTGGTTAAAACAAAAACATCCCATAACATCAACTTTATTTTGGACCCCTCAGTCTTCCTGTCTTCTTCTACATTTGTTTACCTGCAAGTCCAAGTCCACCTAAAACTACTTCCGGGTAACTTGGTGATTTTTATTTTGGGGTCTGGAAACAAATATTTTTAAAAAACAACTTGTTATTACGTTGTTTTAGTTTGGTTGTATATAGAAAACTTAATGAATGAATGATACACAAATTATTGTTAACTGGAAGAAACTATTTTAGTCAACATCCCAGAAATTTGCTGACTAATGTCGACATTCCCGAAAAGAGCCTTTACTTGCACATTTATTTGTGACTTTGGCCAGAGACAAAGAAAAAATTACAATAAAAGATTATTGGTTGGCTGAACATCGATTTTCTCCGTTTTCTGCTTGAATTTGTGAAAAGTGTTGAACGTAAGCGGCAGTTCATTTTATGTCTGAGTTGATTCGTTGCTTTTTTGCTTTTAATTCCTGCTAATTCTTTTATCCGCCATTTTTTTTCATTGATTTTACCACTCTATCTATGAACACAAATGTTGACATAAACTGACTGATTTTTCATAGAAAACACCTCTTTGAGACTCAGATTGACCATCAAAAACGGTTGACCATCAACTTAAAGGGGAACTGC